>NC_141239.1:26818333-27175833 GCF_054856555.1 Leptonotus elevatus | reverse complement strand
AATAAGCATTCCTGTTTGCGGTGCAGTGCCGTTGAAGGGCCCGAAGAGCATAGGCATCCAGTATGATTTTTCGGCCTTGACCCTTACACAGAGATTGTTCCAGATTCTCTGAATTTTTGGATGATGTTATGCACTGTAGATGATGATTACTTCAACCTTTTTGCAATTTTTCGCTGGTAAACACCTTTCTGATATTTCTCCACTATCTGCGCAACTTTGGAGGAATTGGTGATTCTCTACCCATCTTCGCTTCTGAGAGACACTGCCACTCCGAGAAGCTTTTTTTATACTCCAATCAAGTTGTCAATGGACCTCATTAGTGGTAACTGGTCTTCCAGCTGTTTTTTGCAATTGACTTTTCCAGCCTCTTATTTCTATCTGTCCCAACTTTTTCGAGATTTGTTGGCACCATGAAATTTACATTCATCATATTTTTCCCTTAAAATGATACATTTTCTCAGTTAAAACTTTTGACCTGTCATCTATCTTCTATTCTGAACAAAATATTAAAAATTGGCACTTCCACATAATTGCATTCAGTTTTTATTCACAATTTGTATAGTGTCCCAACTTTTTGGGAATTGGGTTTGTGGGTTACATCTTCTAGCGCTTATCCGAGGTCGGGTCGCGGGGGCAGCAGCTTTAGGAGGGATGCCCAGACTTCCCTCTCCCCAGCCACTTCAACCAGCTCCTCCGGCGGGATCCCAAAGCGTTCCCGGGCCAGCCGAGAGACATAGTCTCTCCAGCGTGTCCTAGGTTGTCCCTGGGGCCTCCCGCCGGTGGGACATGCCCGGAACACCTTTCCAGGGAGGCGTCCAGGAGGCATTTGAACCAAATGCCAGAGCCACCTCAGCTGGCTCCTCTCAACGTTGAGGAGTAGCGGCTCGACACTGAGTCCCTCCCAGATGACCGAGCTTCTCACCCTATCTCTAAGGGAGAGCCCGGACACCCTGTGGAGGAAACTCATTTTGGCCGCTTGTATCCGGGATCTTATTCTTTCGGTCACGACACACAGCTGGTGACCATAGGAGAGAGTAGGAACATAGATTGATTGGTAAATCGAGAGCTTCGCCTTTCGGCTCAGCTCCTTCTTGACCACAACAGACCAATACAGAATCCGCATCACTGCAGACGCAGCACCGATCCGTCTGTCGATCTCCTGCTCCATCCTGCCCTCACTCGTGAAGAAGACCCCAAGATACTTGAACTCCTCCACTTGGGGGAGGATCTCATCACCGACCCGGAGAGAGCATGCCACTCTTTTCCGACTGAGGACCATGGTCTCGGATTTGGAGGTGCTGAATATCATCCCAACCGCTTCACACTCTGCTGCGAACCTCTCCAGTGAGAGTTGGAGAGCACGGCTTGATGAAGCCAACAGCACCACGTCATCTGCAAAAAGCAGAGATGCAATGCTTAGGCCACCAAACCGGACCCCCTCAACGCCTTGGCTGCGCCTAGAAATTCTGTCCATAAAAGTTATGAACAGAATCGGTGACAAAGGGCAGCCAATCCTCACTGGAAACAAATCCAACTTACTGCCGGCAATGCGGACCAACCTCTGGCACCGGTTGTACAGGGACCGCACAGCCCGTATCAAGGGGCTCGGTACCCCGTACTCCCGAAGCAACCCCCACAGGACATCCCGAGGGACCCGGTCGAACGCCTTCTTCAAATCCACAAAACACATGTAGACTGGTTGGGCAAACTCCCACGCACCCTCGAGGACCCTGCAGAGGGTGAAGAGCTGGTCCACTGTTCCACGGCCGGGACGAAAACCTCACTGCTCCTCCTGAATCAGAGATTCGACTTCCCGACGGATCCCTCCAGCAGCCCTGAAAAGACCTTACCAGGGAGGCTGAGGAGTTTGATCCCTCTATAGTTGGAACACACCCTCCCTTCTTAAAAAGGGGGACCACCACCCCGGTCAACCTCGACAGCCCCACAACATCCAGAGCATTTAAGAACTCCGGGCGGATCTTATTCACCCCCGGGCCCCTACCACCAAGGAGTTTTCCAACCACCTCAGTGACTTCGAACCCCGAGATAGGAGAGCCCACATCAGAGTCCCCAGACTTTGCTTCCTTAAAGGAAGACGTATCGGTGGAATTGAGGAGATCTTCGAAGTACTCTCCCCACCGACTCACGACGTTCCAAGTCGAGGTCAGCAGTACCCCACCTCCACTATACACCTGGAAGCTGCCTCCGGAGTCCCACAGGCCAAAAAGGCCCGATAGGACTCCTTCTTCAGCTTGACGGCATCCCTTACCGCTGGTGGTATGTGCCCCGCCTCCCCCGGTACAAGAGAGAAGTTCTGCTGGAGGTGGGCGTTGAAACTCTTTCTGACAGGGGATTCCGCCAGATGTTCCCAGCAAACCCTCATAATACGTTTGGGTCTGCCAGGTCTGACCGGCATCTTCCCCCACCATCAGAGCCAACACACCACCAGGTGGTGTTCAGTTGACAGCTCCGCCCCTCTCTTCACCCGAGTGTCCAAAACATGTGGCCGCAAATCCAATGACACGACTACAAAGTCGATCATCGAACTGTGGCCTAGGGTGTCCTGGTGCCAAGTGCACATATGGACACCCCTATGTTTGAACATGGTGTTCGTTATGGACAATCCATGATGAGCACAGAAGTCCAATAACAAAACACCACTTGGGTTCTGATCGGGGGGGGGGGCCGTTCCTCCAAATCACGCCCCTCCAGGTCTCACTGTCATTGCTTACGTGAGCAGAACGAGGGAGTATACTACAGTGGAAAGTCTCGGAACTCGTACAATTCGGACTTCAACCAAAAAATAAAAATAAAAAAATGCCTCTGAGTTTGAACTCATTTTCGGAGTTCGAACACCCAAGCAAAGCAAGCTAAGCCGAACATACCTTGAAAACGCGTAGCAAAGTGAAGCCGAGCGAAGCCGAGCGAAGCCGAGCAATGCGGTAGTTGAGATGATGCAGTGCTCATTTCCAGTCAGATCATGAATACTCCCGGAGGTGCTCCATACTCGCAAGTGCATTTAGATTTTTCCACGACAATATTCTTCGTCATGGCCCCAAATAAAGACAACAGTGCCAGTGGCAGCACAGAAAAACATACAGTGCTCCGAACCACAGTGGAATTAGGAAGAAGATTATCGCGCAGTTGTAACTACCGTGACTAATTCTGTAAATACTGGCACGAGGACCCCCCTTAGCTGTTCAACAATATGCCTGACGTTAAACAACGCATGCAAGGACCGCTTAGAAGTCTAACAATATGCCCAATGTAAAATACACAAACTCAGCACTAAACTAAAGCTAGAAATAACATAGCATTTATCATCCACTGATGCCATCACACCACAACAGGTAAGGTAAGGTATTTTTATTGTTTAAATACCATACTGTACTGTAAATGTAAAACATATAAATATGAATTAAAATAGGAATTTTCTGTTTTTGGAGCTTGGGAAAGGATTAATTGCATTTACATTATTTCCTATGGGGAAAAAAAGGTCGTCCAGTAACCTGAAGGTTGGCTGTTCGATCCCTGCTCTCCCCAAGTCATGTGTTGTTGTGTCCTTGGGCAAGTCACTTCACACACATTGCCTCCAGTGCTAATCACACTGGTGTATGGAAGGTGCGAATGTTTGAAAGGGCGGCACGGTGGCTGACTGGTTAGCACGTCCACCTCCCAGTGCAGAGGACGTGAGATCGAGTCCGGGCTTCGGCCTTCCTGGGTAATTGTGAGTGTGGATGGTTGTTCGTCTCTGTGTGCCCTGCGATTGACTGGCAACCAGTTCAGGGTGTGTATATATATATATATATATATATATATATAGTGTTTCCCACAGATTTGAAATCTACTTGGGTGGGTGGACTCCGGCGGGGAGGAATCGGAGGAGGGTTGGATGGGAGGTGGGTCTCAGTCCTGTTACTACGATCCACTAGTGAGTGACGGTGAACTAACGTTACATGCGGTATATCCTGTCGCGACACTTTTTTTTCCTTTTTAAATATATTTTTAATAGATTTTCTGGAAAACTTCTTGGGTGGCCCGCACAAGTATTAACATGGTGTGGGAAACACTGATATAGTAATGGTAAATGTATATGTATAAAGGCTGCTCAAATGTAAGTGCTTGTCCTCCTGGTATCTGAACAATTGCCTTAACTTTTTTGACCTGAGACTCTACTCGAGAGCGGAAGACTGGGGACATGATATGTGACATGATGAGGTGTTATACAAAGAATACAGTTGTCTACACTTGTAGAGCCAATCCTTCGAAACTGGCAGAAATGACGTCAGACTTTATGATTGGTAAAATTTGCACAGCATTTATGTATGGAGGTAAATATGGTGCAAAAGTAACTTGTACCTGGAAAAAATTTGTAGTTGTAGTAAAAAAAAAAATCGTACATGTAGAAAATTATAGATTTGTATCTTTAGAAGTCGTGATTTATATCTGTAGAAATGTCAACTTGTAGTCAAAGTAGTCGCCACTAGGAGTCCCAAGTGTTTTTTCTGCTGCTGTCCAGTCACGCGACTTTTGCACCAAATTTCTCGCTACAGATGGTGCAAAACGATTTCTCCTTGTAGAGCTCCGGGATTTGTACTCAGAGAGAAGGGGGCGGGCTCTGGAGGATTTGGGCGGGCTAAAGCTCAAGCTCATTGATTCAGCAAACAACAGTGGGTTGATCTCAAATGACGCCACATGGCTACGGGGCATGTGTCTAAATTCACAAGGCTGTGGACCTCCGGGTGGCGGAGTGGCTACAGTCACTTGTCTTCGGTGCAGGTTGCCGTTCGCTTCTCCGCCTGGGAGACCATATATGTGTGTGAGTGCACCAAAAAAGAAAGAAAAAAATAAAATAAAATTCACAAGACTATTAATAACGTGTGTGTAGTGTTCAGAATGTGTTTTATGTATTCTGTTGAAATTGTTTAATAAAGTTAGATGAGGAAAAATAAATAAATCACAAGGCTGGGTCCTCCGAAGGCCGAATTTGTCTGCATAAAGTGACTGCATAACGTCACTCCTGGCGCGACTCGACAACACTCACAGACTGACTCATGAATGGAGTGTCGGTCAATGCGCTACCGACAAGCGGTATTGGCAATCCATTTTTTAAATCTTTATTAACAAATGAAGTTTACAGGCTTACAGAAAAAATTTAACATACCACTGAGCAGTACAAAAACAAAACAATGAAAACCAACAACATACACACATCATAGTACAATGGGGTCAAAGGAAAAGGTCACCATGTTATTATAAAACCATAAAGCCTTTTTAGACTTACAGAATTGTAGTGAATCCTTAAAAGAAAGAAGTTCCTTCAGAAAAACAATAAAGGGGACCAAATGTGCATTTATGAATGAAAAACTTTTCCATAATAATCAAGTTATTCAATGTAAATTGTTTTACCTTATTGTCCATCATTACTCCGAATTTTACGTCCGTGTAAGTTAAAGACACAAATCATTAGAAACAGCCCATACACAGAAGCTGTCCCCAAAAAACTTTGTAAAGATACAAATAAGAAAACAAGTGTTCTTCTGTTTCTATGTTATTGGTGCAAAAAGTACTTTCATTGACAATCCGTGCTGTCGAGTCACGTCGGGAGTGACGTCATGCAGCCGACAAATTCGGCCTTCGGAGGACCCAGCCTTGTGAATGTGGACACAAGATCTGTTTGTTTGGAATTTCGAACCTTGTGCATATTAATGAGAAAACTGTGGCGTCATTTGAGATCAACCCACTATTGTTCGCTGAACCAATGAGCCCCCTTCTTTACGAGTACAAATGACGGAGCTCTACCAGTACAAATCGTTTTGCACCATCTGTAGCGAGAAATTTGGTGCAAAAGTCACGTGATTGGACAGCAGCAGAAAAAACACTTGTGACGCCAAGTGGCGACTTCTTTGACTACAAGTTGTCATTTCTACAGGTACAATTTTTTTTTACTACAACTACATTATTTATTTTTTTACAGGTACGAGTTACTTTTGCATATTTACCTCCATATTTATGACATATCTCTCAACGAACTCTACATTTTTGCTCTTTGCAATTTGAGCTTTTACTATGTTTTTGTCTGTGTTGTCTCAGGGCTACCCTATTCTATTTAAAACTTCGGCAAAAGGTAATTAATTTTATTGAAAACAACAGGAAAAGGCCTAAAAGTCCAACATCATCACCCCAAATTCTGTATTTACGTATCTCCTTTCTATGTCTGTCCCCCTCCAGCTTCTCAGTTTTATCCCCCACCCGTTTAGATTCTGCTTTATTTATTTCCCCTCCCCTCCCCTCCCCTCCCCTCCTCTCATGGTCCACCCTGTTTTCTACCACAGAGATAAAAGATAAGATGGCAACCTCCTCCTCCTCCTCCACTCTGGACGAAGACGAGAGTTTGAAGGGCTGCGAAATTTTTGTGCAGAAGCACAACATCCAGCAGATCCTCAAAGAGTGCATTGTCAACCTGTGCATCGCTAAGCCCGAGCGTCCTATGAAGTTCCTGCGGGAGCATTTTGAAAAGCTGGAGAAGGTTGGTGACCAAACTGAAAACGCTGTGTGTCGTCTCGTAACTTCCATCCATGTAGTTTGACTGTTCAGGTTTCTCAGCATCTCGGTTAAATCCGTCTGTTGTGTAGCATGTGTAGCATGTGTGTAACTTCCCACTGTAGTGCTATTTATTGTTCTTCCCTTGCTTATTTGATGCAATAACAGCACTTCATATAAATACTCACATAATGACTTAATTGGGATGATTTCACAAATAAATCAATTTTTTTTTTTTAAAGTACTGTAATGTCATATTTTTATATTATATGCATACAGCAAGTCCAAATCCTAAAAATGAAATAATATAACTTACAGAACAAATATAGGCTACATAAGTGCCCTACAAAAACATCAAAATAAACATTACTCACTTGGTTAGAAAGAACATAAGTGCCGTGGAAGTGGAAGAAATATAATAAATTGATTTTAAAGTGTGAGTCAGTGAAGAAAAGTAATGATAATGTTCATTTAAATATTATCTCAAGGTCATAATTGAAAGTTAATATTGACAATTTGAATCAAATATTTAATGGGTAAAAATATGAAGAAGAATTAAAATTGTATTTATAATTTCTGATTTAATAACAAAGTTTGAAAATGGGACAAAATATAACAATGTGCCTCTAGGAATGAAAATGTGATTTTCCAAGTATTTCAATGAGCACCCTATCGAGGGTAAAAACAAACAGTGCTCTTATTAATATGGTAGGAAAGTTAAAACTTTATATTGCATAATGGGGAAGACGGCATAAAGGCTTTTCCCATAATTTCATACATCATCACCAAGACACTTCTAACATTTATGCAATTAGTTTATTACTGATTTGGCTCTCTAACATGGTGTTATGTATGTGCTTTTTGGTCGTAATTTTGCCCATGAGAACATCATGAGATGATTGTGTTTACACAACAGGCTCCATTGTTATGCTTCACGTGTGTCAAAATAGCTTCTAGGAGTTGTGAGCGTCAGATGACTTTTCTGTGGCATATAGTGGCATACAGTAAGTGAATTTCTTACATTAAAAGAAAAAAATCTAAAATAATACAAATCCTGTTGCTTAAAAGGAGTTCTTCCATAAGAGCATTTAATTGAAGTAGAGTGCTGCAGATGTAATAGAGGAGGAATGTGAGGCTGTATAGTAAAAAAGGCTGCTTCATGGCTGACAGTATCATTTGTGCTGTGTAGGAAATTGACACACTTAGGACTCACAATCCTCACATATAATTAGCCCTGTAACTAATGATTGTTTTAATAATTGATTAATCTGTCGATTGTTTTATCAATTAAATTGATGAATCGGATGAAAAAGAACGTTTTAATTTCCATCCTTTCCATAAGCACATGCTTTTTTTTGACTCAACACAAAGATAAACTGTCTACTTTCACGGATGACTGCAGCAATTGGAGAATTTTTACTGCTGAGAAGCTCAAGTCCTGAGGACAATTAAAATTTTAACCAGGTATCCAAAATTAATCCAGTATCAAAAATATCGATTAATTTTATAATTGCTTAGTTGTCAATTAATCGATTGAACGTTGCTTTAACAGTGATTTTGGTCTCATTTTTTATGTCACAAAATCCTGGCATTTGAAAAGGGGTGTGTTTAATGTTTATTAAGGGGAAGGCTTTAATTTCTGCAAATGTTTTTATATTATCAAATAAAATTTGATTTTGAAGAGATAAATATCTCCCCAAATTATTAATGATTGACACCTCCTGAGCATATTCAAATCCTATTTCTAACAAATCATCTTGCGTTTTCAACTGAGTGATTATCTTCAAATTAAGTCAAATTTGTATTTAATATTCCAATTACCATTATTCTTGATACCAGTCCCAACTATTCATTGCTTTGTGGAGATGACTTACCGTACTGTACTGTGATGGGCCATTGTTAGTGTAGTGAAGCACAAAGATCACTTTTGTGCAGCTGTTGCCCTCGGTGTAGTCCTAATGTTGCCCTGGGTCCGTCCCATGACCCAGAACAACAAATAGACCACCAATAGATGAACTGGCTGTCATCTGACTGTGTTTATGTACGTGTATTATTGCCATGTTGCCAGGAGCAGGGTGTTCTTTTTAATCACCAGTCAGCAGTGCATGCAGTGACCCGGGGCGAAACCTCTTCTTCTTTCACTAGCTCATCTCAGGCCCCTCCACACAGGTGAATGTCAGACCCATTGACTCACTGGTGGTCCCTCTTTTCTCTTCCATCATCTGTCCATTACGTGCCTCTTCTAGTAAGCTGTGCCTTGCGTGAAACACAAAAATTGCAAAGGCGTAAAGTGTTTGGACAAAAACAGTGAGGGGAAAAATTCTAAAGTAGAAAAAAACTCAATATTAAAGGGGAAGTCAACCTTAAACATTTATTGACAATAACATATACAGTACAGGCCAAAAGTTTTGACACACCTTCTCATTCAATACATTTTCTTTATTTTCATGACTATGTACATTGTAGATTCTCACTGAAGGCATCTAAACTATGACAACTAACGAACAACAAAAAAGGAGAAAATAATAAAATAAGTACATAAATAAATAGCCACCCTTTTCTCTGATTACTTTTTTGCACATTCTTGGTATTCTCTGGATGACCTTTAAAAGGTAGTCACAGTCTTTAAGGAGTTCCCAGAGATAGGAATGCTAAGAGTATGCATAAAAGTAACCAGAGCAAAGGATGGCTATTTTGAAGAGTCTATAATATAGAACATGTTTTCAGTTATTTCACCTTTTTTTTGTGTTAGACGTAACTCGACATCAGTTCGTACCAGTGACGTGCAGTGAGCTCTAGGTTTGGGTAGGCAGGCAGTCGCAAATTGAGACGCACACACCAATTACAGATTTATGTGTCGGCAGGTGATTGTACAACGTATCGTAGGGTGACCATATTTTGATTTCCCAAAAAAGAGGACACTCAGCCCGACCTCGAGATACTTGATACGTAGATACAAGATGCCATACATTCAAACTATTTTAACATGTGCCTCCTCTGTATGGGTAGAAAAAACAAAACACAACAACATTACTCTCTTTTAAAGTCTTACATTTTTTGCTCTGCAATCTTTTATTTTATTTATTTATTTTTTACTTCGAGCGGGGCTTGTACCGATCGCCTCCGGTGCAGCAGCTCAACACTTGCCACTTAGCTAAAGTTCTGCGCCACCGTCACAGACAGTGCCGGTCTGCCAGCCACGGTAAAAGTTGCAGTGCACTCTGCCTCCCATATGCCGCACAACGAAAAACAGACCATTTCCCGGATGCCCAGAAAGAATGTTATAAAGTGAATATCTCCCTGTAAAACAGCCCAATTCCTCACAAAATCAAGCTAGCAATAGCAATGCCAAACACCATGTAAAATGAAACAGCCAGTTAATCAAAGCACATCCACAAAGACAATCTTTCCTTTTGCACCATTCTTTGTGAAAAGTACGAATAATTCTTTGTCCCTTACTTTGCAGAAGATCCGGTAGCTAAGGCGTTGGTCTCCCATCTTTCAAAAGCTGACGTTTTCCCTCAAAATAAAGGCGTGAAAATAGTTTTATATTCTCCAGAGTGGCGTCACCTTACCGCTTTGCTGTGCACTACGTGTGTTTTAAATTCATGAATGCACTGTGCGAACGTACGTTTGCATAGGAATCATCCGGTGACGTAAAAAGGCTGCATAGCGATCTGCCTATTTGCGTAAAGGACTTTTCTACTGGGAAACTGACCACGCATGCGCAAACACACATCGCTACGCGGACAGGGCTGGGGAAAGCACAGTGCCTTCAGGAGGATAATTTTTGCCTACAGGTCAGCCAGGCAAGTAATAAGTCATTTTTAATTGAGGTATGAAAATCACCAAATGTCACTTCTAAACCTATAGGTAGTGTAGGCTTTTTGAAATGAAAGAAATAATTAAAATAAATAGAAAAAGCCAAACGGTTTAAACTTTCATTTCAGCCTGGGGCAGGCAGTGCCTACCTTGCCTATCTTGACCGCACGACACTGGTTCAACCAGTTTTGATACCTTCAGTGAGACTCTCCAAAGTAATTACCGGGCGCACGCACGGTTAAACATACGCTAGCTCAAAAAATATGGTAGCATGCTATTATGCTCAAACATATGCTAGTGCTAGTGCATGTTTTTAAAAAGGCAGCGAACGGAACAAAACTGAGTTCGGTTGAAGTAACAATGTAAACAGTGAGTTCAGTTGTACTTGAAGTATGTAACAATGTACTCACGGTGCTTTTGATCAATCCTAATCCACAAATCAGTCATAGTCCTCATGATTTTCTGTATCAGAAACAAACAACAAGTTCTCCGTCAAACACGCCGTCTCATTGTCAGAGTCAGTCTCGTTGTCGTGTCCTCGGAAATGATGTCGGCTTTTGCGTTCGCCCCAGCATTCACGATCCAATGACAAATTGTGGCATAACTTGCACGGTGCTTTCTCCCAGTCTTGGTAAAGCTGTGTTCGCCAGCCTCCCGGAATGAAATCAAGCTCTGCGTTCATTTGCCGAGCTGTATTTTTCACAGCGGCTGAGAGATGTGCACATTTGAGTCACGGAGATAAGGAAGGAAAGGTGATGTGTGGGGAAAAAACAATCTGGTGTCTTTAGTATGTGGTGTGATCGTTTAGCTACACTGTGTAGACTTGCACTACTTCAAAGTGAGTTTTGCGATGTCTGTTGCTGTAAGTGCACTTTGTTCAATAAAGCAAAGAAAAAAAGGAAACAATACACTATTGTATGTAGTAGTTTAGCCCTGACACCCTTTTGCATTTGGTGGCTCGTTAAGCTCTGAAACAAGCCAAAAAGAAAAAAAGAGGACACATGTTCACTGAACATGCATGCTTTAGGGTAAGGAGTAATAAGGGTAGGGGATACATTGTGGGCCATTTTTTTAATGTAAGTCATGTTTTCAGGTCTGCTGATGGCTGAAAAATGGGGTTGTAGCCGATGTTGTTGTGGTGATTGACCCATCCAAAAGTCCAAGTGGGGACCTGTGAGCAACATGAGAGGGAATTGTGCCCACCTTTAAAAAAATAAAAAAATAAACATTTTTAAACTTCAGTCACTTTTTCAGTTCCATAGGTGGCCAAATCTGTCGAATCTGCTATGGCCTTGAATCATTCTGATTGGTTCTAAAACCTTCCACACCTAAACCAGGGAACTGCTGAGCACCAGCAAATAAATGTTTTTGGCCAAAAGCAGTCATTGGTCCATTCTTTTGAATGTTGGCTTTTTTTTTTTTCGGGTCCACGGTTGGTCAAAAAATGGGGTTTGTGGCTGACGCTACCATGGCACTAAATAATTGTCGTTAGAACTGTATTAGTCTGCAATCTGCAGGTGTCCAAAAAATGGTTTTTTTTTGAGGGCCTGGTTGTGCTTGTGGTGTTGCAACAGTGGTTTTACACACTTTCAGCCAAGGTAACTGATTATCATTCTATTGTGTTCCATTTTTAGTAGTTTAGAACTTGTGTTTCTAGTGGCTGCGAATTTCAGTAGTCGGTGGACAGTCGCTGTGCATTCACAATGTATGTGTTTGTATTTAGCTCACAAAGAGAGAAAATCATTTCATTGCCAGGAAAACGTGAAACACGGGCACACACACAGACTAACAAAAAAAAAAGTACAGCGGACTTTGTGTCCATTGTGGTGCTGTAATGGGCTGGAACAGGGTGATGAGTAGACTACTCCTCCATGCTTCATTACCTGTGTGCTTTTGTGTAGCGTTGCTTTGGGTTGCTGTCTCAGTGGAGAGTGAACTGTACATCAGCAAAGGCTACTGCTGAAGGTAACAGCTTCTTCCTATTCCTTCATGAGAAATGGTTCTTATTCTAAAAGATGATGTATTTATGTTTTTTTAATTTATTTTTTAGGGAGTGATGCTTTGTAGATTGCTTTTCTGGTGACTGATTTGAAAACTGATAGTAACCCAGCGAAAAGCTTTTGGGAATTTCAGAAGTTTTGATGGGCCTGTTGCAAATTGGTGCGGAATGAACCAAACAAAAGGCCCATTTTAATGTGGCTCGTCATGCGTAAATGAGCTGAAATCAAAGCGGATGATGGTTTAATAACCGCAACATTAGACAGTGCATTTGGGCCATCCATTTGTGATTGTGTGCCGCCTATTGTCGGGGACTTTGTTAGTTTGGATTAATCTCTGGCCTGCCTTCACATCACTCGCTATAGCGGAGGACTCATTTTTGCAAAATCACTTTTGTGAGTTGTGGATACGTCCTCTTTCTTTATTCAGTCTTGGCTGTCAGCCTCTAATGAGGATATTCTGTATCGTCTTCTCCTCTCATTCCCGTTTTCTCATAAGAGCCCTTGTTGAGGTTGCTCCTCGGCAAAAGACACAAAAAGTCAAAGAAAAAGAAAAACACTCATTGAACTGATGTCAAATGAGGTATGTGGATGTCCTTGTTCAGTTCATTATTAGAGTTTTTTGTATTTAATGGTGAGTCATAACCTCACCATCAGCTAATATGCAAGTTTTTGGGAATTTGGGTGCAAGCCTGAGTAGGCTACCTAGAGATTGTACTGCGGGATATGGACAAAATCTTACCTCCTGATATATTGTAGATATTTTTATATCCTGATAACCAGAGATGGCTGTGTCATTATATTCTTCCGGTACGTAATTCGTCATTTGCCACCCATCCGTCATAGTCATTCCGTCATTGTTTCAAGCCGAACCGAAACTGGAATCGTCAGTCCGTCATCGTTATTTTAACTGCACTTCGGTCATCGCTAAATTTCAGTTTGTCACCACAATGTCATTGCGGTCTATGGAAACGGCTATGGTTCAACTGGCTTCCACATTAACTGACACGGCCGTAATTTTGTTTCCTGTCTGCAGATTTGTCACATGCTACATCCAAATCGTTCAACTGCATAACTATAATTCTTCAATAAACGGCTCATTTTTGATGAATCTACAGACAGGAAACACAAAATTACTGGACCGACCACAGCTGGAATTGGAAGTCAGTGCCAATTGACCCGTAACAACAGGACAACCTAAAAAAGGAGCATGGATGGGAGCTGAGATTTAGTTAGCAGCCAACACAGACCCAGGTAGGTCACCAGCCTGGCTAACAATGTTGTTGTTGTTTTTTTTCTGTCAGAACCTCCTCCGTGCCTCTCGAAGGCTGGTTTATTCACCCCCGTGGCTAAACACACGCGAGACGCGCGCGTGTTTCAGTCAGTCATCAGCGAAACGGGAGTCTGTCAATTACGGATTGATAGATCTGTCGGACGGTGCTGATCCAGATAGTGACGATTCCGGTGTCGTTTGAAAACCTACTTGGTGCATAGTAGCTTTTTGAAGTTTCCCATCAGCAGAGCGGGTGTTCGTCAGTGACGGAAGATGGGATGTCCACCTAATCACAATATATATCCTGATAAAGTATTTTTCCTTTTAAATCACATTAATGACACATTTCTGTAATCTTTTCCCCATTTATTAAGAAAACACATTTCATTTAACACATTCAAATGAATAAAAGATTGTTGAAAATAAAAAAAACTACAAAAATCCATTGGTCAAATAATTACTATTTAAAATATCTGTAGTATTAATGTAATGCATTTTCAAGGAGTGCAATAACATGCAAGGAATTTAATAAATACAATAACAAAAAGCTTTAAATTGGAAGTAAAGTCAAACAATTTCTTAATAATGCCGTACAGCCAATCAAAAGGCGCGGTGTTTACGGGTCAGATATATATACGCACTCAACTATGTGTTTACACATACAAATCAGTGTACGCATTTGCAGATTTATGTCTCACATTTGTGACTTTAGCTACACATTCGTAGATTCTCGGTACGTATTTATGACTGCAGGTACACATTTGTAGATTATTTTTACATATTTGCGACTTCAGTTACAGGTACACACTATTCTTACATATTTGTGAATCTAAATATGCATTTGTAATTAGTTTTGCTACAATAATGGCCCCATAAACAGCGACTTATTGTGGCTCACACAAAGTCCCTGCTTCATGTTTCGCTCGCTGACTTAAGTGCGTGGGTGGGGCTTTGCCATCAGCGGGAACAGGGTCTGGTGCCCAGAAGGAATATAAGGGATGATGCACTCCCCTCTGCTTCCCCTTCTGTTTGGTGCAACATGCCATTTGAGCAGAACAAAAGTCCACTGTGGACAATAAGATGTGGAGATGGAGTTGTAATATCTCATCATGGGTCTGCACTGTATGTAGTCATCTTGCAGAATTGAAGACCCGAGAATCTCACACTAATCTTAATCAAAAACAAAATAATAAAAAATACAACTTACCATTACGCTGAATGTAGTCTTTATTAGGGCCCCGACTGATCAATCAGTTGCAAGTTATAATCGGGCGATTATTGCCCTTCCAACATCGGCCCTTCCAACAATGACTAATTGTTTCCCCCTTAAAATGTTATAATCAAAGAAAAACAAAGTTTCTGCCGCTATAAAAAGTACCCTGATCGCACCATTTTAAGCAAGTATGTAGCGTATGTTATTCTGTTGTCCCTAAGTGTCCTTTAAGCTGTTTAATGACACTCTAGTTGGAGTTAACTGTAAAACTAAACACACAACAATAAAAACTAAAACATTCATTGCCTCATTTGCAAGCATGTCGCCACATGTTGCGCAGAGTGCCCTTAGTGTGTGAAAATCACCTGTCGCAATAAACCTGTATTTTAAGTTACACTGCTAAGTACAGATTTATTCTAATGTTCAAATGTTTTGTTCATTTTAGTTGGTACCGGTCTGCAGCGTTTTGGTTGGGGACCATTAATGTTGTGTAAATTAGAGCCAGAGTTAATGTGTTTGTGTGCGAGTGACTTCCTGCTCAGACTCAGCATCAACTGCGCAGGATGCTCACTGAGCTCCCGTTGCCATAGTGACAGGGGGGAAGCGAGACGAGCACACTGATTGCACCACCTGATTGTGTTTGTGAGAGAGCGAGAGAGAGAGAGAGAGAAGAGAAGAGAGAGAGGAGAGAGAGAGAGAGAGAGAGAGAGAGAGAGAGAGGGCTTTTTGCTGCGATCACTGTTTTCATCAGTAGTTTTAGCCTCCGTGCCTTGGGGGAATTGCAACCATTGCGTTTGTGCACTTTCTCTTCTAAACTGTATTCGGATTATTTGCTTACTCACGCTAACTCCCTAACTAACTTGAGCATGGCGACATGCTGCCGCTGTGTGTGAGATGGCTTTTTGCACGTGTCGGTGCCCGTTGATGCACTCGTATGATGCCGGGTGCTTTTTGACAGGCTGAGGTGGCGCACGTCAGACCTGGCCGGGGTCCCTTCATACCATGGTAAATACCCCTGCAAACACACGGAGCCTCCTGGAGCTAATGTTAAGAATGTTAAGTCGTATATCCGTCCACAGGAATGGGAACTGCCTCTACTGTTAAAGATGGTTGTCAACTGGTCTTACCTGCCTTTTATCTTCTTGTTTTGGTGTTTTTGTTTTGCTCAGACTATTCCCCTCCTGCGGCTGCTGGCTGTGTGTCATCAGTCAGCAAGAGTGTGTGTGTGTGGGGGTGTGTGTGTGTGCCTGTACCTGTGTGTTTGTTACATTGTTTTACACAGTCATGTGTCAAGTATCACAGTCATCTCGGGATGTAATGAGTTTGGGAAGGAAAGAAAATAGTGATCGTGTGATGCAAGTAAAGGAAAATCATTTCTCTTGTCAGTCTGTTTTGGTGTTATTTGATTCCTATATTATTGTTCTACTACTTGCTGCATCATAATTCCGGCACAATCGAAGCACAGAGTGCAGAGAAGTGCTGATCTTCGCAGATCTTCACTTTGAACTATTGATACAGTGGGACCTTCAAACTTGAAAACAATCAGTTTCCCTTTCCAAAACACGCATGTTAGTTGTACTGAAGACTTTAAATTGCCCATATACTGTTGGGGAGAGTGGGGCAATTTGTGCCAAGGGGCAAGTATTTCCACCCCTGTTATTTAGAAAACCATAGAAGAAGTTGGTCATGTGACCACATATTCTTGAAGAGATCCATTTCGCTCATCCGGTAAAAAAGGGAGACACATGGCTTGAGAGGTAAGCACATATAAGTTCAAAAAATTTATATGATTACGTTTTTTTGATAGCTGTGTTTGAACAATTACAATTACTTTGAAAACAGTTCACACATGTTTTAGTGCTTTCGTAAGCTACATCATGAGTCTATATGGTTAGCATGATGTTGGCTCAAAACAGCTGGGGGAAAACAGGTACGGGATAGTGGCTCTCGAGGACCGAACTTGGCGACCCCTGTCCTAAACTATATGAACATATTTTAGTTGTAGGCATTCCTGTAATCCCCTTGCGTAAAAGACGCTTTAAGTAAAAAATTGCACTACTTACCCCACTCTCCCCTATGGCCCTTGTGTGTTTGTTCTTTATAAAACTATAGATTAATGACATAAATACAATGTAAAGATTTGAACAGTTTGTGCGCAATCCAGTCCATTGTGCTGCTCCTTATGGTTTGCAGCCAGGAGGCAGTATAGGTGTTAATGTGAACGAAAGTCAGTGTTTTTCAATTACCGTATTTTACCGTAATTAAGGCACACCTGATTAAAAGGCGCGGTCTCAATTACGAGTGCTATTTCTGTATTTAACCCACACATAATGCGTGCTTATAGGGCGCAATGGCGCATGCATTCTAAAACGTACAATAGCATGCCTGCTACAGTATGTTATATAAAAGGCAACGGGATCAAAACAGCGAGTTTGGCTGTATTTTACTCTGTTATTTAACAATGTACTCACGTTGTTTTTTGATCAATCTTTATCCACAAATCAATCAAAGTCCTCATCTTCTGTATCTGAATTGAACTGCTGGACAATTTGTCCATCAAACATGCCAGGTACCCTCGTGTCTTTATCGGAGTCAGTCTTGTAGCCCTGCGGCTCTTCAGCAATAATGCCACCAATGCCAAAGCGTGTTGTTTTGCACAATACATAATAGCACAGTAGAGATCTGGACGTCACGTGACTATTTTTCTGAACACACTCCCCGTGCCAGGAAAGCCGCAAAGCCTCATTATGGACTACAATGGCGAGAAGGGCTAAAACTAGCGTTTATCCGTTAATATTCCGCCCAAGGGCATTGACAGTCACTTTGATGAAAAGGACACGATATACATGTACATGTGGAAATGTTGGATTGCCGATGAAGTGTTAGGAGTGCTTTTTTTTTCCCAATTCGGTGACACTGCTACGTGGAATTACCCCCTCTTAACCGGTGAGTGCTTTCAAATCTGATCATGCAAAAGCTTTACAAGTTTGTACAATCTGGATTTATTTCCCCTTTATGTGTGGTCAAAATGCCAACAAAGTCAGCAGTTTCACGCAAGTCTTGCAGTGTTATTTGGGTACGTTAGCAACTTAGCAGTTGCTAATTGGGCTGCAGCCATTTATGCTGTAAAAAGTCTTCTTTATGATGTTGGTCAGTTATTAAATTCAACTGTGTAATATCTATGAAACCGTAGCAGCATAGACAAATGAAACAGATTATTTCCCACTGATTTTGCGTGTGGTAACAGTTAGTATCTGCTCATTCAGCCGTGCTCATGTACAAAGTGCCTGATCACATCTTTTGTCTTCATTTAATAACTACACAAATGAGCTACATCTACGCGACTAACTGATTAATTAATTGACTGGCATAATATGAAGTGATTTCTACACAAGCAAGGAGGAGGATCCCAAATCCTCAGTTTTGTTGTTCACCCTTTTTATGGCTGCTGCGATCCATTGACTACGCATTGGTTCCTCTTTTGTAGCCTGGAGAATGCTTAATCCTTTTTTTTGCCTCTTCTCGTTGTGGCAGCTGGTTCACAACAGCTGTCAATCATTGTTAAAGTGTGGCGTTTGCCATTTACTCAAGTGGCAGAGACGTTTTCTATGCTGCCAAATGGCTGCGCTAACGGCCATTTTGGGACGCGTGATGTCAACGTCCGGATCTCTATAGCATCCACATGGCGTCCTCTTTCAGTTGACTCTTTAAGGTTCTCATGCTGACCTCAACTGCGCCTACTAGCTTGTATCTTCCCTTCAGTGTGGAGTGTTCGAGGCGAACACGACACAGATTCTTGGGAGATGGGAGGGGTAGAGTGGTGCAGAGTGACGTCATGCTCGTCCCCGCGGACATTTAGTGTCAACGTATGACAAGATTGGGAAGTTGGAAAAAAAAACAAGAGGCAGGTTTCGAGAACTGCCCAAACCTCAGCTCAGACTCCAATAAACCTGAAAAAATGTTTGTTGAGTTTATTCGAACGCACGTAGTTGCATGTGTACCACGCACAAGCTTAACACAGAGGTTGCAGTTGCGCTTAAGGCCAGAGGGTGGCAGTCATGAGTAAAAAAGTGACAAACTCCACAAGGCACATTAAGGTTGTCATACTGACCTCAACCACGTTGACCTTTCCTGTATGTAAGCAATATGTCGACGACGGTAACTGCTCAACAGTCAGTCAAGCGGAGCACTTACTGACTAAAGTTGCACAATATTGACAGATATTGGAACTCGATGCACACAAAAGGTGCACCTTATTATAAGCAGCACCATCGAACTTTGAGAAAAATTTAAGACTTTAAGGTGCGCCTTATAGTCTCGAAAATACAGTACTATTTTGTTACGCGCCGCCCCCCTCAACCAAGGAAGAAGAACCCTCCGCTGCATCTATAAATAGTATGGAAGTGCCACTACCACCTACTGTAATGGATGTGCAATTACAATTGCAGTTATTCTATTCTGGTTTGGGAAAAAACAAAAAACATGTTACCTGGAGTTACACACACCAAAAGCGAAAAGTCATGTGTATTTGACGCCCATTGAAATGCATTGTGATAAAATGACAATTAAAAATAATAAGCAATAATAGCAATTAAACCCTAAAAAATCAAGCATTAAAAACATGGAAAATGTAAAAAGAAATAAAAAAACAAAAAATATTTTTAAATATTGGAAAAAGATGTAAAAAATATATAATTATTTCACCCTATATGCTCATAAACATTGGATTATTAAATTAATAAGATTGTGCTTTAATGTTTTATTTTGCGAATCTGATCAATGATTTCACTGATTGATCAGCAATTTATGAAATTACAACTGATGATCAATTTTGCATAAAATGCAAAATATCTGCGGCTCCAATCCAGCCAATCAGATCTGTGTAAAGTCTATTTATAAATGCATAATTATGTCAATTAAACCATAAATATACCTCACTTGAATATAATTTTGCAACATTGCTTTTTAAGCTGCTCAATGCATGATATTGAATTTCCAATCGCTACTGCCACGTGTGACTGAAAAATGAAACTGCACACTCCCTTTTTCAGGTACACACTGCGGGCATCACGTCACATCCGCAGAGGGCGGGAAATTTGAACCCGAATCTGGTCTGAAAACTGTTGGCCAGAGGCTTGCAGGCTTGCTTACCCACTGTGAACAGCTAAGGTGTTAACCTGCCTAATTATAATTTGATGTTTGAGTCATAAATGGTCAACTAAAAATGCTATTGTATTTTTAAAGATTTTTTGGGGCAAATTCCCATAGAGGAATTAAACATGGCTTTTGTCTGCTTTTAAAAATAAATGGAGTACCTTTTCTGCCAAGCAGCTTGGGATAGTTTTCACAGGGCAAAATTGCAAATTTATAAATAAACACAAATAATTAATAATAATAGTTACTGTAGACTATGGACGTGACTTGTAAATTGATCTGGATCTTCACCCAGCCTAGCTGATCATGTAGGCAGTCAACAAAAGATTGTGTGTTTTTGATTGGTTAGCTAATTTCACACTTGATGTATGGGCAGGAACATTTTGTCTCCTTCAAAGCAGCAACCTTTCAACTAAGGTTAGGTTAAAATGAAGGATATTTGGCCCAAGATGGCTGGCATTTTATTACATATGCACAGTTTGTACGCAGTGCAAAAGAGCAAATGATCATCCCGTCAGCCGCGTCCTTCAGTGCTCTCACATATTAGCGCGCCTGCATGCTAATGTGTTAATCAAGTTTGCAATCAATAATTCAGCACCCGCAGAGTGTTCGGCACTTGAAACAACATTCAGCCAGAGGCAACCCGATGTCTTCTCTTATCGCGGGAGCCACATAGCCAGACGGTGCGCGCTCAGGACTTTTGTTATACAAGTTCAGGTTGTTTGACCTTGATCACAATGTTCGTCTTTTTTCCTCTCAGCCTGCTCCACATTAACTGTCATGCATTTGTTTCCCCCACACGCTCCATCTTCTTAAAGACCGTTTTCCCGTTTGTCTATCAGACATCCCTCCCTCACCTTGACACTACTTCCTTTTGTCTTTTTACAGGAAGAATGCAAGCAGATCATGGCACGGCAGAAATCTAACAGCCAGTCAGACTCGCATGACGACGAGGTCTCACCCCCGCCGCCGAACCCGGTTGTCAAGGCCCGCCGCCGCCGCGGAGGGGTGAGCGCCGAGGTCTACACCGAAGAGGATGCCGTCAGCTACGTGCGCAAGGTGAGCCTGAAGAGTTGGAGGCCAGAAGGAAATACATTAGCTCCGATTTTTTGAGCATACAGTCCAGTAATTCCCTGTATTGTGGTTCACTTATCGCGGTTCAGCTGTATTGCAGATTAGTCTGTTAAATACATTTTTATATTTAAATACACCTGTTTAAAGAGTTTTCAGCAGGAACTGTCTCTCACAAGTTCACAACTATTTTTGTAATGTGACGATTGTCGTATCTTTCTTTTTAACCTTCAGTCTTTAAAGCCTGTATCCCACGGAGGGGCAAACGAATATTGATTTACCGTCAGGGTTCCAACATCTTCAAAATTTCTTTGTGACAAGAAAAGACATTAAAACTCTAGGAAAATGTTTCGCGAATGTTCAGCAAACCTTGAACGACCCCAGACGGGAGTGCAAATTCGCTACCTTTGCCAACACTCACAAACGTTCGCCCCCTCAGTGGGATACGGGCTTTAGTCTCGCAGGAAATGTTTATTTTTGTAACATAAAACACAAACACACACACATAAACTAATGTTGTACTGTACAACTAAAATGTTAATTACATTTTCAGCAATTATTCATTATTTCATTATTATTATAAAAAAAAGAACATTACGCAAATTGATACATTACAATACAACTTTTTCTTCCTATTACGTCATTCTGGTAACGTTCTTAATCCAACTTGTAGGACATTTTTTTGGGAAGAAAAATATGATTTATTTTTTATAACACTTTCTTGTAATGCTACAAGTTTTTCTTCATTTTATTTTCGTAAACTTATGATTTTATTCTTGAGAAGGAAAAAAATATACTTTTGTGAGAGTACTACTTTTTTTGTATGTAGACTGTAAAGTAGAATTAAGTTGGAACGTTATCCACACTACTTTTCGGAATCCACTTCCACACTTACACGGCATACACTCGTACTTGCTGTCCACTTTATGGATCATGAGCTGTTTTTTCTTGGTTGCATATTTCCGAACATGCAAGAACGCTCTGCAATCTTGCCTGGTGATAAATCCAATTAAGCGTAGTGTGCAATCAAATATATTTTGTCTATACTTAGCATCTGAGCAAAGGCATAAGCCTCCTACTCTGGAGGTAATTTAAGGTAATTTCTCCAATAACACAACAAAAACTGTCTTGTTTTGAATAATGTCAGAGAGCTTTTATTAAGACTCCTGGAATCTCTTAAATTGTGTGTGTGTGTGTGGGGGGGGGCACATTGGTTCTCCTTTTATGAATGAATGACACGTCAGTCTAAAATTGGGCTTACTATCATCGCAGTCATTTTCCAGGCTTCTTTCTCATTCTCGACAAGACTTCATCTCACCACTTCCCTGAATTGGGTTTTGTGTGCTTGTTGCACACAGTACCGCGTGGTTGCTTTTTTGTGGCGACATCTGTTGCTTGAACTTTTTGTACAGCACTTCCCCATCGCTCCAACCGCCATCATCTTGTTGGAAGAAAAACACTTACTACGTGTCCTCTTTCTCATCCAAACGCATAGAGGCCTTGATTTCTCATCTGGGATGTTTTTTTTCCCCCCTTCCTTTTGGAGGCGCATTTGTGTAACTTTGATGTGGCGACGAGGACGCATATGCTCGGTACATGAAAATGCATGTTTTATGAATGAGTTCAGGCCCCTTGGGAATTTCAAGGGTTGTGCGTCATTTCGAGGACAGTCCCTGAACAGATGGGCTTTCCCGAAATTACACGGTTACACGTGTAGGATATTCCTATCTGCTTCGGCCGGCGCTCTACTCTTTAATCACCTCACTACGTCCACTTTTGAAGTCACGCCTAATATGCATTTGGACTGAGTTTTTTTTTTTTCAAGTGTCCACCTGCAGAGTGCATTTACTACGTTGACTATCGATGTTTTGTCTACCATAGGTGATCCCAAAGGACTACAAGACAATGACCGCCTTGGCCAAGGCCATCTCCAAGAATGTTCTGTTTGCTCACCTGGACGACAATGAGAGAAGGTACGGTACGTTATTGTGATACACTATAGGAGTGGTCCTCAATGGGTGGACGTTTTAAAGGGACATTGACCAATTATTAGGTTATTAAAACAAAAACAAAAAAACTTGTAATTTACTAAACTTGTGGTGATGACACTATTTAAAAAAACTGCACTGTGATTAAAATTCATTAATTCATTTACAATTTACTCCTTGAGATTCACATTGTCAAACTAAGATTTTACCCAACATATACTGCCTGCATTGGAAGTAGGGATGGGAATCGAAAACTCAGTGTTTCAATTCCTTGGCATCGTTTGCCGTTTTTGCTAGCGATTCCCCTTATCGGTTCCGTGAGGGACGATGACGTCACCATGCGCGCTGAGCAACAAACATGGCGCCATGTTCGAAAGTTGTTGACATCTTCCAAGAAAAGCTAACAACAGGAGAACTTGCAATATTTGCAAATAGGATATTTCGTCTAAGGGAGGAAACAATACCACTATGCAAAAGCATTTGCATACACAACATGCGATTACCGTCTATCGTGTTTGTGAGCGGGGTCCGGGAGGGATCAACCCAGCAGCAACGGCCGCCAGCAATGCAAGCGTTCTCTCCTATCAAGTTCAACACTCCAGGTACTCTTAGTAACTACTGTATATTAGCGCCAGTTTGCCTTCATGTGAAACTTGCCGTTAATAACTGTTAAGTTAAAGTATCTCACTAAACGGCGCCGGTGTCTCACACGTCACACCGGCTTGCGAAGGGTAACGCCGCTGCCTGCGAGTGTTGTTTTTTTACCATCAGGGTTCATTCAAGGTTGTAAAACGTGCAAAGACGTACAGAACGAACCATGACTTAAAAGCAACACTTGCTACTTCCACACATTCTGACTGACAGTTTTTGAGTGATCAATTCATGAGTGTAGAAATGTTACTGTAGTTGAACATTACTGTCACAAAATAATCTAATTTTGGATTTTGTGTTAATTTCTACAGAAGATGATAAAAAGAAATAGTTATCTTTATTTTCAAATATTTTTTCTTTCTTTCTTTTTTTTTTTCTGGGAACCCCATGGCACCCCATTGAGTAGTCCTCAAATGTGGACCTCTTAAAACTTCACTGTTGGGTTTGTAAGGCCATGTCACTTTTAAACATGTCTCTTGTTTATAGATACAACTAAGCATTAAATTGTGGATGCGAATCGATGCGGAATAGAAATCGTAAAAATCGTATAAATTCCCATCCCTAATTGCAAGTCTAAAAGGTATACCTTCAATGATCCTCAAATGAGTACATCTGTGACTATCAATGAGCTTTACTGCATTTCAGGCTACTCCGGTAATATTAATTTAACCAGTTCAGCTATTTCTCTTTTGTGAGTGAGGACAGTATTCCATGAAATCAAGTTAAGGATACTGTTAAGGTTGTGCTTTAAAAAAAGGCCAAAGGCAAAAACGGCAGATAAAATGGGTCACGGCTGTTAATACAAGTAATTTGGCTGTTTGTGATGAAGTACTGTCTCCAAGAGTAAAAATACAATCAATGCCTCTTGCACACAAGTAGTCACTTGCTTCATCACGGACTCTTAGCTCCGCCCCTGATGGTCACCATAACTGAGGCCGTACTTGTTGACCCAGCAGTAGAAAAGGTCCTGGGCACCTTAAAACAAGCTGAGTTGAGTGAGGATACATAAAAAAAAAAAAGGTAAGGTAGGTCAAATGTGTGCCGTAATTGTACTTTGAAGTCGTTCAGCCGATGTTAATTAATTAATTAATTGATTAATTAATTAACTCTTTGACCGCCAAAAACGTTAAATAACGTTTAGTAAAATCCAAATGAGTGCCGCCAAAGACGTTAAAAGACTTTCACTATGTTTTTTGTTTTTGTTTTTTTGAAACGGGTGGAGGAAAGCCTTGGCAAGCTGTGCTGAAAGTATCAAGCAGGTCGAGTTAGTATAATGCCTATTTTTGGGCACTAGATGGCAGCAATGACTCTCTTTGGACAAGATCGGGTAGGCGTCAGTAGAAGACGTGAGGCGGAGCTAGAGTGTTGAGGGGAGAATGGCTGAAGATGCGAAAATGGCTACCGGTTGCAAGCAGCTCACGCTTGAGCATTTTTTTCAAAGTCAAAAAGCATCGACCAATGCTAAAGAGCACATTGATGGTGATGATGATGACTCCGAGGTTGACGCCGAAGTTGGAAGCGTTGACGCGGCGGCTTCGATCACGTCGTAAAGCCTCACCGGCTAGCGATGCTAACGATGAAAACGAGCACTTCTGCACAGGCGGACGATGAAGAGTACCCCGAGTCCAATGCATATTCATCGGAGGAGTGGGTACAGTCTGATCATGGAGAAGACACTGGTTCTGGACTACGATGCAACCATGAATGGAGTGGATAAGATGGATCAGAACATCTCTTACCAACCGGTATAGGAACCGAAGGACATGAGGAAGCCAGACGTAACACCAGGTCACCGTATCATGATCCTGAGAGTAGACTTGATGGCAACATGGCCAAACACACACTGCAGTATATACCTGCTACTCCCCGGAAAAAAAGGCCTGCAAGAAAGTGCACGCGAAGGGGCAATCGCAGTGAAACTAATCTGTGGTGCAAATCCTGCTGCGTCCCCTTGCACGCAGGGGAGTTTTACACAATATACCTCACAAAAAGAAAAACTGTGTAGTTGAAACATCCACACAATTGTAAATAGTACCACAGTTGCACACATTTGTAAATCGTTTGCCAAATTGTTTTGTCAAATTGTTACACTGTTGAATGTAAATAAACGTATTTTGCTATCAAAAAACAGAAGTAAAGCACTGTTTAGAAAAAAAAAGGTGTCAAATTCACTAGAGTGCATGAAATAATATCGTTTCACAAAAAGCTTGATTTCTCCGTATTTTGGTCCAAAACAGAGCATTTGGGTGAAACTAACCTATTTTCTATTGTTGATTACTGAAGAACGGAATAAGGTAGAAACTAACTATTTTTTCTGATGAAAGTTCAATCTTTCATTTGGTATTATCTGTGTTTCCATAGTCCAAACACAACATTTTCTGTGGACCTTGAAAGATCAGTCAAAATGCTTAAATCAGCTGGCACCCACACATCCTCTTTTCTGAAAATGCTTGGCAGTCAAAGAGTTAATGTATTTATGTATGTATTTATTTTTACAAAACTTTGAAATAAAAGTGCTGTATGGTGGTAACTCAGCTCAGTACACAATGAGCAGCTGTTTAACAGATAGATAGTAAACAATTCCTTTAAAAAAAAAAAAGGCTTCAAGCTGTTGTTTGCAACTCCTATGGATAGTTGGCCAGAAGTGGTGCATCAACACATGTAGACAGACAATATAACAATGCTCACAGTCATATATTTGTTATTCTCTGCGAACAACTATATATATTTTTTTGCTGCAGCTTACTCAGTCACTTAAAGTAGTTTCGAAAGTCTTCTGTGTCTGCATGACTGTATTGTGCTGCACCCCGGTGGCCAAGTCACACACACCACACACCTGCAATAACTTTATGATAACGTGCGAATTGTTGACATTTTTACATTCCATTTGATTATTGTATTGCTATGGGTTTTTTTTATAAGCTACAGTAATATAGAGTGCTATGTTCCCCATTAAACCATATTCAAACATTTTCAGTTTATTTGATACTGGTACTGATTACTGGAATTTCCATTCATTTCTACAAGAAAAGGTTATTTGAGATGTGAGTATTTTGAGTTACAAACGTGCTCAAAGAAGGTATGTAAGTTGTATCTCAAGGCAACAAGTGTTTTTCCCTCGTGGCCTCTGTGTGCCAGTGTTGCCTGCAATAGGGAATCAGTTCTGCTGTCACACAACACGTGCGGGGGTCTCGGGGGTCTCGGATTAGACATGGACAGATGTGGTTGAGGAGGTGGGGAAGACGCAGCTTTATGTATCTGTATTATACTGTGTTGTGTTGTTGGTTGTGATGGCAACCTGTTGGGTGGCGGTACACAGCTCTTCATACTTTTGCATTCATTCATTCCTCCGGTTTTAATCCAGTTTCCTGCTATTCAGTTTTCTTGTACACCCCCCACACCATCTCTCCATCTTTCCCAGATATTCAGTTTGCTTCTGACTTTCACAAGGGAAGCGGTGCTGGGGTGGGGGGAGTCTAAAAGTGGCTGGTGGGCAAGACTACCAGCCGGAATAGTGTTTCATTGACGGGGATAATCCATTACGCCCCTCAGAGAGGGAAACACCGACGCTATCCTGTTGAATAAATCCTCCACGGACAAAACTCAAAGCACAATCTTTCCAGTCTTTCATCAGCTAGCAATTTATGGCTCTCCTTTGGCACAGGCAAGCAGGCCTCTGATTGCACGTCAGTAAGGAGTGTAACATGTGATATATCGGGACAGTCTGGGGAAAAAAAAAACATTTAGGTGGCTGATGTCGCTGATTAGAGTTATGCAGCCGTGGAAACCATCATAAAGCATCCAGGACTTAATAAGGATGGCGAGATATGTAATGGCGTTGTCACAAGTTAATCAACTGATGCAGATTTCATTCGACCGGCTGTCATGTTTGCTGTCACGCTAATCACAGCTACCATCAACCACTGCACAAGAGTTTAATTGTTGTGGAATTTGTGGGCGAAAATGCAGCGAGTAGTCTTTCAAGGACTTGGTGGCAAGTTTGCTTATGACATTTACAGTCGCCATCACTCTCGTCAGTTCTTCCTGACTTTTACAGATAGTGGCAGGTGGCTGGTTTTGCCATGTTATGGTGTCACCCACGTGCTGTACAAGTGTGAATGAAAGGTAGGTTGTCGCAACAAACAGATCAATTAAGATCAATTAGGCCTGAAAATTAATTGAATTCAAATCTACATAATAGAAAGCAATTTTCACACTTCAAAGGCTGTAATTTGGAAAAAGAAAAAACAACCTCTTATAGAATTTTGTCAATTGTACAGAATTTTGTGAATTTGTTGTTGTAACTCTACAAGTAGATAAACTGTCTTTCATATTGATTCACGATTCTTTTACCTTGGCTTTAGTTTAAGCCTAATATTGTTTACTGTAATACAGATTCATTTATTCTTAGAGTTTGTTAAAAAAATATGCATTAGTCTGGGCGATATGGCCCAAAAATAAAATCTCGATTTTTGCAGTCATTCAGGATGATTACGGTTTTAATCGATTTTAATCGAATAAACCCAAGAAACATTTATTTAAAGGATTCCTGTGCAAAATGTTCAGACAACAAAAATGTATACTGATTCTAAATTAGTTTTAACATAAACTTAACCTTCATAGTTTGTACTTAAATGCCACAAATAAGTAGTTGGTAGCTACATGTCTTGTAAACCATCCATCCAGCATTGGGCAAAATTAAAACTCACAAAAACATTTGGATGTAACAGAACATAAGAACAGCATATTTTAATAATCCAGAAGACAAAACTCGATTTCACGATTTAGCAAATTTTCAACGATTCGATTTTTTAAATGACGATGTATAGAATTAATTTGATTTATTGCCCAGCCGTCATTAGTCTTATATTAAATTGCAATTAATTTACAATATTTGGGGGGTGGATCATAATTACATTGTTTTTCAAATTCGTTCAGCCCTTATTTATTAAGAGGGGCATCAATTGCTCACTGTTTTTATTTGGGGCAGGGCTCAGACCCTATCCTCCTCAAACCGCAAGGGATTGCTGCATTGTGTCTGGAAGAAATAAACTAATTATACGCATTATTTTATCATTGACGAAGAAGAGAGACGCAAAGTTAAGTTTGCCTTAAAACAGGAAGTTTTTGCTCACTGATTCCTTCTGTGGTTGCCACTGATGATGTGTGAACTTCTCTGGCTACTGAAGTTGTGCCAGAGCTGTTGAGGCCTGACGCATGTTAACAGATGGAGACTGACTGTACTCTCTCTTCCACTCACTCTTTCTCACTTTCTCCCCATTTTCTTCCTGCAAATAGCTGGCAGGGTTGTTTATCAGTCATTATGTAGGGCAGGGTTTCCCGAACTTTAAGCTCAAGTCCTCCTCTCCTCCTAGAGCTAAACTTATAGAAACAATATAATGAAGGCAAGAATTTGTCTCGTGTGCCACCCGACTGGTGGCCCATTTAGTATATTACACCATCATAAAGAAGATGTGAAAGAAGTTGAGCAGTAACAGGCTGATAAGGATAGGAGATTAGCAGTTAACCTAAGCCTATAACCATATTACTCACATTTTAGGGGCGCTCCGATTAGGGTTTTATCCTGCCCATTCTGAATATCTATGAGCGAGATCTGCTGATTACTGCTGATCCCGATCATATGGATTAGCTGCACATTTTTCAATTTATTTTAGAGCTGCAACTAACGATTATTTTAATAATCAATTAATCTTATGATTGTCCCGTAAAATAAATACATCTTCAATTATCAATTAACCAGATAAAAAAAAGTATATAGTAAGTAAAAAGTATATATTTGTTCAAAAACAATTTACTGCAGAAAATGTACAGACTTTAACGCCCAATTCACACTGACTGCGGAACAGACGCGTGCGGCCGCCGCAAGAAATAGAAAGCATTCGAGTCTGCGTATCAATTCACACCAACTGCGGTGCGGATGCGGTGCGGAACGGATTCGGCGCTGCGGAAGGTTTCCGCAAGGGTTCCGGACGCCGCATGCGGAATTTCATGAAGCTGAAGAAATGACACGAGCCGGACAGGAAGTCGAGCATCGGCATCAAGGTAGATCCGGTATATTTCAAAATCAAACCGTTTGCAAATGCTTTTTTTTTTTTTGATAGGGGGGCGCAAGCTAACTACATAGCATGACATGAGTCGGACATTTAAGACAAAAAAACGAGCTCAGATTAAATTAAACATGACAAAATAACACAATTTAAACACAAAACGTACTTACCCATGGTAGAAGTCACAGAAATGGTGACTGTGTGAATTGCAGTCTGTGCGGATGCCGTACGGAAAACGCACCGCGTCGGTTCTGCAGTCAGAGTGAATTGGGCGTAAAACTGTCCCATGCTGAGCAGGTTTCTACGTTAAGCTTTTTCGGGTGGACCAAATTGTGGTGGATATGCCATAACCAACACCGGCCCTGTATATATCTGGCACTGGGCATGCATGTTGGTTTTGGTGGGAGATTATTAAGTGAAAGAAATCATAACTTGCTCAGTTGCTCATATCTCACCCGGTTTTCACTTCACTTACTTTTTTGAGACACCAAATTGTTTGCTATCAATACAGAACATGCATCCTTGATTTTTGTTTTGTTTTTTGACGCCCAGTCGTCCATGAACATGGCGTGAATGGCACCGTATGGTTACGTGGTTACGTTACTGTGGTTCCCAGAATGCATCCAGGCTTTTTAATAAGTTGGCCTTAGAGGTTGTTAGTGGTGGCTTCTTCCACCATTAGTAAACATGAAGTGGCTCGACATAGTCACGTGGTGGCCACGGGCCTTTGGGCCACCGCTAATATTGACTCCTGGCTACTCTGTTCGCAACCATGTTGTTAGTGAAATCCGTGCATGTCAGTGAGGGCGTCTTCTTAAATGCAAAAGCCGTACGTAACTATCTCAGTTTATAGTTAACTGCAATTTGAGCTCTGTTGTCAACCAAATAATAGTACCTAATAATAATAATAATAATAATATACATAATGTGCCCACAAAGTAAAAAAAAAAAAACACCAGTTAAGAATTCATGGTTAAACTATACATTTGAGTAACAGTTTTGATGGTACTTCTCTTTTCTATCTTCTGACCTTGGCTGGCCAGTGCTGCTCCCAGCAGGCTGCTGGGCTGGGTGGTTCCCCTCTCCACGGGCCCACGATTAGCTGCTGTAATGACCTCGTTATCATATGCCCACACAAGCACCCCATATAAGCCAGGAACAGGTGCTAAGCCTACTCCGCTAACATCCCGCCCTGTCACAAGTTATCACACTGACTGGAACTATTATCTTGGAGTTACGTGATTGTTCTGTCTGTGTTGGTTTCAGCTTATCTAACAGCTGTTTTGACAATAATCATTGCAAATGAAGACTGTGATGAGACAAGTGTGAAGTTCTCTGATTCTATCCTGCTTGTATATGCACCACTTCCGTTTTTAACATGCAAATAGTACAATCGAGTCGGGGATGTGGTCAACTTTTTATTTGTTGAAACATGGATTCCTTTTCGTTCCTTATCTAATGTCCTATTCGAGTGGATCTTTTTTTTTTTTTTTTTTTGAACCCTTGCTCACTTGTAGCATGAATAGAATGTCTTGCTTGCTTATCTTTGTGCAGCTCTAAGGAGAAAATTAGGCAACACAGGCATATTTCCAGATGTATACTGGTGTAAATAAAAGCTTGGTTCCAATTTTGACACGCGAGGGGCAGTCCATTATGCACTCGGAACAATCGGGCCAACTCCCTGCGCCAAAATGGCCGCAGATATGGTGGACCAAAACTTCCAAAATAAATAAATAAATGATAAAACTGAATGTAAAAGAGAATATAAATTAGTATATTATATATTCATATTCATTTTCACTTTAATTTATTTCCTTACTTACTTACTTACGTCTAGTTTTTGTTGTTTTAATAAATTTTTTTATTAAGATTGTTTTCATATATATATATATTTTATTTTCACTCGTATTTATTTATTTATTCAGGCAGTTTTGGTCCTCCATACGCAACCAGTTATAAAACCAGACTTCACCTCTGGCAGGAAGTGTGGTTCAGTGAGATTCAGTGGTGCTTTAGCTTGGTTGTCAGCCTGCCAGGGCATCTTCAGAATTTCATAAGTGAATGTTATTTATACACTTTCAGGAAAATGAGGTTTGACATAAGCTAAAATCTGTTAAAAATCACAGTTTCTGTTCTAAAAAAAAAATAAAATGTAAGAATGACAATCATCACTATATAAATCGCTAAGCTAAAAAAAATATTTTCGTGACGGTAATGGCGTAAGGCCACTTATTTTTTCAGTAGCTCAGTTAGAATTGATCGAATTTTACAGACAATCATATATTTTAGAATTAAGTAGTTTTTCATTGGCAGAGGTAGGTAGAGTAGCCAAAAATTGTACTCGAGTAAGAGTAGCGTTACTTCAAAATAATATTACTCAAGTAAAAAGTAGTCTTAAAACATCACTCAAGTACAAGTAAAAAAGCATTCACTGAAATGAATACTCAAGTACTAACTGCTTGAACATGCAGTCTGATTTATTTTTTTAAAACAATGTCATCAGACAGACAAAAACATAAAATTGTGTGGAAATGCTGACATCTTCAAATCATAAAATAAAATAAAAATGAAAACATTTTTGAGCTCGAACAACAGTGCAAAGAGACACGTTAGACCAAGTGTTCGGATATTTTTATTTTAGCCCTCCGAAAAGGCACACACATTGTTATGGCTCGTGTTTGTCTTTGTTTGTTTATTGAACATAAGACCACAGGTCATAAACCTGGAACAAAACCAATAAAAATAATATCACAACGAAATAATGCTAATATTACATGCACTATATACATTTTGTTATTTATTGTTGAAATGTAAGTTCTATGTTGTTTCATTTGATTTCATATAACATCTATTTTTTTATTACAACAAAGCTGATGCACAAAAATCGCTATTGAATGTAATCAACTACATAACCCTTAATGCTTTGCAAGGTTGGCTCATGCGCACAAGGGCTGTCTTCTACCCGTCATCGAGTCAAACAAGCGTGCGTCGGTTTACCCAAGCTTCACATAGAACTCTTCTTAGTGCACTGCACACATTAGTCACAAGGTACGTTTCCATAACCCTGTTTTGCGCATAAGCAAGATGGTAATGGAGACACATGATTTTCGAAAAAACTCAAATATCGCAAAAAAGTTTTTTTGCTCTAATGAGCTGGTTTTGAGCTGGAGACGTGTCGAAATAGAAGTATTTCGCAAAAGTGTAATAGAAACACTTTTTGCGCATTCCCTTTAGTCATGTGACCCCCGCCCGCTCACGGAGGCAAGGAAGTAGGTAGTAGTAAGTCTTTTTCAGCACAAAGCGATTCAGTTATGGAGCCAATATGCCGCCGTTCAATGCACGTTTCATATCGTTGTATGAGAAATGGGCATTGCCCCTGGCATCCGTCCGCACCATAACACGAGTTATGAGCGCGCGCACACACACAAACACCAAATGGCCGAACCCATCCGATGAGGGGAGGGAGATGTTATTAAAGCAATAACAACTCCGGGCGTCTGTCTTCCGTAAACATCATGAGCACCTCCTACAGAACTGCGAGATCGCGCGAGACGGAACATTCCGAGAATTGCGCCTCAATGTGTCCGCGGAAATGCTCCCACACAGTCAGTCAAGCGGAGCGCTTACGTGAAAATACGGTAAATCTAATACATGAATGGGTCGGCGGGTAACGACTCCAGTGAGCCCAATGTAAGAGACACGTTTCTTCTTCACACATCTACTCAAGTAAAAGTAAAAAGTATTGTGTGGTAAAACTACTCTTAGAAGTAATTTTTTCTCTCAAAAAGTTACTCAAGTAAATGTAACGGAGTAAATGTAACTCGTTACTACCCACCTCTGTTCATTGGTAAATTGACTCAGTGGAAATCCTAAAATATCCTTGGGCAAAAGTAACCATAGCAACAATGCAATTTCAACCGTCTAAAATCTCTTGAGCTTGATAAGCATTTCATTGTAACTTCAAACAGCAAAGTGCACACCCATTGGACTCACAATACCTTGCAGGTCTGTTTCTTCTTCCGGCCACTTAATGAGTCAAATCAAATTCTAAAACTCCAGTTTCACTTGGTACGTTATGTAATCTACCAGTAACATGGCTCAATATTATTTCAAAGAACACATTTGTACAAATCCAGGCATCGCCCCTAATAGATGCCTCCCACCGCCAGTCCACAGAGTAAATTTGCAATTTGCGGTATTCCTAGACCACATCTCTTTAAATTGTGCTGAAATTGTCCTCCATTTATAACTACATAAATATTCTCGAGGCAACACCACAAATTGTTTCTTTCCAGTACTAAGTAACTAACAGTACGGAAACTATTTAGTTTTCCTTCCCCACACACACTCAATGAAACAAGGACGATTGTGTGGTTTAAACTGTTTCAGCTCAGCACAACAGCCGCAGCAGAGAAAGGAATTGTAAAAAAGGGGTGGCACTTCCTTCATCCTATCCACTTAAATCCTCTAATTAACAAGCAGAGTAATGAGTTGATGAAGTGACCGATGAGTTGAACCCTAACCCCTAAAGCCTGACCTCTGCACCTTCTCCACTAGCCCCTGCTGACAGACAGGGAACATCTTCAGTGTACTCACTCAGTCACAGTGTGTGTGCATGTGTGTGTGTGTGTGCGCGCGCGCGCGTGTGTGCGCGCTGGAAGGAGGTACAACAATAAATAAATCATCAAGTGATGGAAAACTTGGCTAAACAAACAGTAGCAAAAGTGGGGGGTAAATCCCAAGAAAGATCGGCCTTATCTGGTGTGACTGCGGATGTTTATTTAAGGGATGGCGTGAAAGGACAAAACAACAATGAGGTGGAGTGCTGTGCAGCCATATCAAATGAACGCCTAACCCATTATCACATCACGAATGAGATCAGGTTCTATAACTAATTGCGCAATCTAGAAGCTTGCATTCTTTCTGGTCTGGATAATTTACCACTCGGTCATGTCAACACGTGGGCATGATATTTTAAAAAGCTTATATTTTCCTAACTTTTGGGTAAAAATGATATGTACATATCAACACATAAAATGTTTTTAAAAAAAATGTACAGGAAAACATTTGTTAGTTGTCAAGTGCATTTGGGCCAAAAAAACATAAACTGACTAGATTGTGTTCAAACTTGGTGTGAACGACTATTTTTGTTAAATAGTCAAAGTCTGTTAATCAATGACGTCATTGAAGCATCTATGATATAGCTTTAACAGTACACACAATTATATTATTAGGAATATTATTTTGCCGATGAAAGTAGAGTTCGTATAAATCTTTCAAGACTGGCTGCATGTGAAAGAGCTTCAAAGTGACATAGTATTTTTTTGGCCTGGACTGACACTTTCCCCTTTCAACATTCACTGACTTCTGTCAAAATCTTATTTCATGGTCAGTGCACCTGTAATGTACCATACATGGACCATATAATGCTCTGTGCTTCTCTTGTAGTTTTGATTTACCGTAGGTGAGCATTATATTATTAATGTTGTTTTGGGCAGCTGTGTGTTCATGCGTCACTGATCGCCATATTTCAATGGCATCTGGTTCACATTGGGTACATCAAATCTCTCTGTTTACACTGCAGCTGTATTTGTATTGAAAAATTGGCGTTGTATGAGGCCTCATTCTGATTTGAGGATGCCTGATTTCTTTTTGCCCACGTTTCATGTTTTTGTAACATGAGGTTTGAATCCAGTTTTGAATATACACCACAGGATTAGTCTAAATATGTCTTCAAACCCTAAAACAGGCTTGAAACTCTACTGTGAAACCCCAACCTTTGTTTGAAATCCTAGCCAGATCAGACTCCGATTTATTGTCGTTCAGTAAAACCATCAGATGTTGTCACAGAACAAAATGTTAAAATGCATAGCATGAAATAAAAGCAGAATATATTCTTAAAACTCAGACTAAAAAACAAACCATTTGTATATATAAATTTTAAAAAAGAGTAAAAATCCCTGTCTTGAAACCCCAATTCGAAGCCGTAACCAAACTTTCACAACCTAATCTAGTTTTGAAACCCAAATCTCATCTGAATTCCTAATTTGTAACCCTAATCCTGTTTCAAAGCCCTAATTTGAAACCCTATCTCAAACTTGAAACTGTTTGAAACCCCAATCTCGTTGTTAAACCCTAATTCTAAACCTGTCTTAAAACTCTAATTTAGAACCATAACAGTGATTTGGAACCTTAATTTGATACCAAACCCTAGTTTGAAATCCTAATTTGAAATCCCACCCCAATTTGAAGCCCTAAATCCTAACCCAATCTTCAAAAAGTAATCCAGGCTTGAATCTTAATATTGAAACCCTAATCTCATTTTGACACTCTAATTCTAAACATGAACCGTGGGTTGAAAGCTTAATTTAAAACCTCAGTGTGTTTTGAATCCTAACCCAGAATTGAAAACCTAATCTTGATTTGAAAAGCCTAACCCGGTTTTAAACCCTTATTCAAAACCCTGACAGTGGCTTGAAACCCTAATTGGAAACCCCAACCTTGGTTTGAAGCAATAATTTGAAACCACAAGACAAACTTAAAAGCCCAACTCAGGCTTGAAACCCTGATTTGAATCCATAACCCAGGCTTGAAACGCTATTCTGGTTTGAAACCCTAACCTTGATTTGAAACGCTAACGCAGTCTTGAAATCCTGATGTCATTCTAAATCCCTAATTTGAAGCCCTAATCTTGAAAGAAACCTCAGCCTGGGTTTGTAACAAGTGTGTTGTTACCACTTAACAGCCCCTAGGGGGTGTTTTTGCCACACACAGATAATGCATAATTTCAACTTCAGTCATTGTGTCATGCACATAATATGAACATCATCCATTTAAAATGATTGTCTAATGTCTAGTCTGGTCATTCACACATAGGATGCAGTGGAACTAAATGTCCGTGCGTGTGTGTGCGCCCGCGCGCGCGCGTGTTGCCTTTATGGTTATTTCCCATCATTTAAGAGGAGCTTAATGTCTGTGTGTTCAGGTGGAGGATGTTTGACTGCCTCTATGATTTGTATTTTGTGGCAGTCTCAGCAACAACCTCATTCACGAGCATAAACAATTTGGCAGGTTTTCTGTTGTGTGTTGTTTGCATCGGGATTCCCTCGCTGACTCTTTGTGTGTTCCTCTTAAGAGCCCGGTGGTCTTCTTTTTCACAATTTTTTGCAAGTCTCGCTCGGCATCCGTCTTTCTCTCTTCTTGGACTCTACGTCCAGGCTTGCATCCATGCCCTCCCCCATCACTGACGTGTAGTCCTTTTCTCTGCGTCCCCTGCGTGGCTTTGTGCTGCCGCCACAATGCCAGGGGCCAAGCGATGAGGTCACTCTCCACAGGAGAGCTGCAGGCCTGAGTGAACCGCAACCATCCCATCCCCTCCTCCCCCAACGCACCAACGCGTCTTAGCCACCTTTTTACAAACCACAGTCGGGCTTGTGCAGGAAAACACACATATGTACAAGTGCACACATGCATTGCACACAGATGGAAACTTTTGTCCTCACACATACCCTTTGCGGTGTTTCAACCTGTCCCCTGTCGCCTCTTCCGGCCCACAGACTTTTTCCCCACCTCATTCGCTCCCGTCTACATCATCCATTGTGAGTCATGGAGCAAAAGTAGCGTCTGAGGTCCTGTTAAGAGGTCGGGTTTCCCTCCAAAATGTACCCCCCGAGTATATCTGTGCTGGACAGTTCCAGCAAGGAATGAGTCAACGCTGCCTTCTCAACTGCTTATACCATTAATGTGATGGTGTAAAACCGACCCAGAAGACTAAGATCCCTCTAGTACTGTATGTCCTCAAATAGCAGCCTCTGTTCTAGTGTTGCAGTTCTGAAACTGGGATTCGTGAGCCCTAATTTGAGGAATTGCTAAATTGTTTTCTATAAATTATGATGTATAATTATTTTTTAAAAAGTGCATAATGACAGTTGAAGGCTGGAGCAGCAATAAAACATACCTACTAAATCAATTACTCCTCGCTACCTTAGCTTTGGGCCCAATTTTATTATGTAAAGTTGTACTGTGCAGGTGAGGCACGGCGACTTTGGCAAAATATTGGCAACTTGGAAGGACATACCTCAGGTCAAAGGTTTGCAACGTGGTGATAAATGACTGCTTTTGCAACATATAAAGCACCGGTTCTTCTTAACCTTGTTGGACGTACTGAATGAACCCCATAAGATTTCTATGCCCATTCACCAAACCATTCATGCAAAAAAACTAAACAAAAACAAATTGCAGACATAGGCGTAGGGTTTACTGGTGAACGAAATGAACAGAAAGAGTAGCCTTTTTCTTGAATGTGGCTCTCTTCACCTAGAATTCAGAAAGTGTTGTGTTCTAATATTCCCCATCTCCATGCTGTTTAAGTAAGTGTTCCTTTAAACTAGATACCTTGTGCTGGACTATAATTGCTCAACTTGGCATTGCAAATCATGTAGTTAGTCACTGACTTTTATCACTCAACTCAACGCTTAATTTGATGAGCACCTTAAAACAGCCACCGCTGTTTTTTTAAGATGGAACCCAGGGCCAGCAGATACAATGAAAACAGCAGTAGCCCCAGAATTGAACCCTGTGGAACACCATACATTCGGTTATGCATGTGAATTAATATTATTTGTCCGACTTGCAGTACTTTTTAATTTTTTTATTAAGGTATTACAATAATAATAAAGAAATCACTTGACGTACCATCACAGCAGTCAAAAGTCGACTACTGAGTGCACCAGATTCCCTGCAGCACACATAGGCTAAACAATTTAGTGTGATCACCTGCAGCCAATGATGGCCAAGCAAGGCTTATCATCACGAGTCATATGAGTCGGGGTGTGTGTGTTGACCTCCAACAATCCCCTGAGACTGACTCACCGAACCACTGGGGTTCGATTTAACCCAGGTTAAGAATCACTGGTATAAAGGGTATTTGGCCGTCTTTAGCACGACTGACTCTGCGGTTGTCTTCCACATGCCCTTTCTTTGTCATACACAAAATAATGGAAACATTAATTTAGTTTGCTACTTGCATTTGTTGCATTATAAATATTTTTTGGAGGTGGGTCACGTTTGTCCTGACAAAAAAACAACAGCGTAAAGTAAAAAAGAAAAGAAAAAAAGAAGTATTTCTTATTTTTCACTTGAGACTTTAACAGGACTTTGATGAAAGTCTGCAATGTGGGGAAGCGGTGAATCATCCATCTCACCTCGCAAAATAGTCCTGGCTGACTACTTAAGAATGAAAGTAAAACAGGAACAAGGGCGTATTTAAAAATGCTGTTCAGCACATACACGACCTCACCATTTGTCTATATATGTCAGACATAGATTCATTGTATGTTATGTGGGGTAGATGCACAAGTGTGCATGACCGCGACTTGTGTGTTTGCCCCCATGGTGAGGACATGATGTTCCTGCAACCCTTCAGCGGCTTTATAGCGCAACCGGGCCCGAGGGACAACCCACACACTGACCGCCACACATGAACACATTAGCCAGGGACAGAGCTGCTCAGCACCCTACAGAAAGGCGGGATTTGGCCCATGGCCTCCTATTGTATACATCCCGTCTGCTTTGTCTATGCTACCGTGATAGGTTCCAGTGCACAAGCACAGACAACAGTCCAGTTAAAGCATCTTCGTTCTCCCATGACCTCCACTTTGCTGAATGGCATCCACCATTATGGTGGTGGTTCATTTAGATTAGAGATGTTCAGACCATTCTAAACTTGACAACCATGGATGACTATATTAGTTGACTTTATTATAATTGCCCATACGTATGTAATGTGACATCTTTAAAGCTTTCCTAGAATCAATATTATGTATTTAATGTCAGTAGATGTTTCATACATACATTTACATTTTGGGGTAAATAAAAGTAACTTCTTTTTTTTTTTCATCCCATGAAGCCTGTGTGATTTACAAAAAAAACACATGCGCTAAACGTTACTGGAAACTCTTGGGGTCATTTCGGCCATTTCTAAAGGTCTTTGAAATACAAACTTGTCCTAGTAACTTGTCCAAATTTGACCAGTTGTGTACTACATATACTAGATTGTAAGAGTAGGACGTTCCAGGTAATCCACGATGCGGATACGGTAAGTACCTTCGTTTTTGGATTTGGTACATTTGAGGTATGCGATTTTTGCATTAAGATACCAACTTTGTTTTCTCTCAAAATTATATCTTTAGTTTATGATTTTATTTTATATATTAAAATTGCATTTTGTAGTATAGTAGATGATATAACTCATTTCAAGTAAGCCGTTATCTAAACACAGCATTTTTTATGGTAAACTGCCTCTTATTCCTTGACTACTTGTGTGCACGTGACTATACAGCAGTATAAAATATGGGTAACGAATTACAACAAAAGATGTAAACAAAAAACATTGTTTGTGTAACAGTTGGATTAAGCATGGGGGGATTTGTATGCATACTTTAGTAATACGTATATATGCTGAATAAACTTCTAAATATACTGAAGTGTAGACCTATCGAGTCGCTCGACTGGCGTGTGTCCAGCAAGCATTTTTATCAGGATACAAACACAGGAGAAGCCTGTGTTTGCTTGAAAAGTGCGAAACATGTTTCAGGTAACGCTTGCAGACAGTAAAACGTCTCTTGCATCCCTACTAGATATAGTAGAGGCGTGCTAGAAACATTTTGAAATGTGAGTTTACATTATTGTGTTTTTACTGACTCACCATTAACTCTGCACCACAGTGTCTGAGATGGACCAAATGTCTTGTGTAATAGTCTCGCCTCGAATGATTCATAGAAGAGATTCCTTAATTCTGTTCTATTTGTTAGTTGTTTATTTTCTTGCTAACTTTCTTATGATTTTTTATTGTTTGTATACATGGTAATGTAGCTAGCTATCAATGCAAAACTGCATGCATGCTTCTCTTTTATTCTGTATTTGCATCAGCACAACATTTCACAAAGCTTTCTTGTTCAGGAAAACACTGGGGCCGCACAAACATCCACTGCAGGAGTACACATAACATTCAAAAGCTTTTCTTGGCACAATGGGCTTTACATAATAATAAGTGTATTATATTTAGAATTGCAATTTCATTCGTCATTTACTTTTCAATGAGACAGCCGCGGTTCTCTGTGCATCCATAACGGAGCTGGCTTAGTTTTATATATAGGCCCGAGTATAATTAAATGAGGTTTCCAGTCAGCAAGTTGCTAACATTAGCGCATACCATTGTTGTAAGTTATTTCATACACAGTGCTTGCCGCTTGCTCAACACTCTCCAGGTCTGCGGGCCGTGTGTTGGGTGAAGCTGTCTGTTTACAACACGGGAGGCGTTACGTCAGTCAAATGTCAGCTAGTGAATGTCAACTATGTCGCTCCAATCTGTGCACCCGCTGCACTTTACTACCTCGCTGTCAAGGTTTTGTGAGGCACGTATATAGATTCATGTATATACCTACCACACACATGCAGTGTCTCGTTTGATCCTTCAGCAGTATGGCAGTTCGGTACAGTACTTCCTCATCGACCTCGTTTTCCTCAGGTGATGCGCAGTGTTTCTTTTATGATTTTAACTCTGTCTCAGGGTATGTCTGTGTTTTGTCATACCTGTTGTGCAATAATGTCTCGGGTTGGAAGATTCAATAGTTGATATTGTTAAGGCAACTCAATGCTGGCTGAGCAGCGTCTGGGACAGATGTCAGTCACGATGACTCAATGCTCTCTTGTAAGTAAGAAAGTGGTTACGAGACAAAACTCAAATATAGTATTAAATGCATACTCTAAACATGTTTTTTTTTAACCTATATTAACAGTTTAAAATTGGCTTAAGGAAGATTTTGACTTCAAAAAAAATTTTCACTCGAAATGAATGTATACATGCACATGGGGGGAAGACTCCTGACTCCTATTAAAGAGTGCTTTAATGCTGTCTAGTTGTATCTTAGGGCATTGCATAAAAAACAAATAGATGAATTATTCAGTAGCGAACATGTAGGGTTTACTCTATAAGAAACAGTCAGTGTGATATAGTGTCATTCTACACCACTGCAACGACAACCAGAGCTGGGCACTTCCGTTAATTATCAATTCCCGTCAATGACGGTGCCCACCTTTTGCCGAGTGTTTCTGCATATTCGGCAAATGCTTTATGACGCAAAGCCTCGCAAAAATAAACGAAATCAGAGGCACCCTCTGTACTCACCCCAATCGAGGGACGTTAACCTGCTTCAGTCGGTGCTCAGTCCATGTATTTTTGTCAAGGCTCACTGAAAGTTGGGCAGTGATGAATAACGGAAATGCCCAGCTCTAATGACAACCATGACAAATTGCTGAATGTATATGAATTTTGTCTACATTTGTTCAAATGCCTCATTGTTAGTTTTGTATTCAAGCGAGGAAGTGTCTTCCTTTCTCTTTCCTGTCTCCTTCGAGCAAATATCCACGTTTGACACTTCAGAGAAGTAGAGACTTAAGACCTGTCAGCACCTGATTTTGTCTGGCCCCTTTTACTTTTTCCTTTCTTTTCTTTTTTTCCCCCTTTTGTCTACCCCGGGGTAGGAAGAACAACAATGAAAGGGGCCGTGTAAGAAAGTGTCAATGTCGTCAACTGCATGAAAATCATAGGTGATGCAAGCAGTAAGAAAACAACACAGCAGCTTAATCACTATATTGAGCAAATGTGGGAATGGAAAATGAAAGGAAGGTCGAGCCAAAGAAGCAGGGTTGGGCATGTTTGTCGTGCTTTTAGGCTGACATCATGGCTGCATCAGCACTTGGTGCGTGTTGGATCATCAGGTAGGTTGGAAAAACAGCTGAAAATACACAAATTATATTCAATATTTAAGTTTTGATGTAAAAAAAAAAAAAATCCAAAAAAGATTTAAACACATGCTGATCTGTCCATAGACACCCAGAGCAGCTTGGATTAGGGTTGGGCGGTATTTAAATTTTGACACAGTTTTACCGTCTCCACATTTCACCGGGGTATACTGTAATACCGTTGCTAATTTTAGACTTTTTTTTTTTTTTTTTAAGACTCGTCTTGCGCTGACAACAGCCTATCTGTCTAGAAGTTAATGGTCACAGATCTGTTCACTGTGTGGTCCGGTTGCATTTGTAATAATCTTTTGTGTGACGAAGCGCATTTGCACCCCTTTTACCCCACAGAGCCAAGCTCGGATAGCATTACGTAGAATACATTGTTCCCCGCGGACGAGCACAAACTTCTACGGTCCTCCACACTTACAAATTGTTTCTCGGTTTACTGGACTCTTTTAATGGACCCAGCTGTGGACGCACACTCGACATCTGCGCGACACACAAACATAAGCACGCAGCCTCCATTTTTTTGTAGAAATAAAAGTGCTTTGTGGCGTGGCGACAAACTTATCTCTGTGCAGCAGTGAGCGGGGGATATCGTTCCTCAGATGATTCCGGAGATACGAAGTATATTCCATCTCGCACCGTTACAGTCCTCATGCAGATTTTGCATACAGGCCACATCGACATTTGCTGCCAAATTGTAGCAGTTGCATTTTTTTTTTCTTTTTGAGGGACCGCTTAACCGATCTGTGCTGACTGGCCATTTTGCCTCGCTCCGTCTGAGCAGTCATGTGACTGTCACATGACTGACAGCTTACTATTAATTTTAAACTGTTGTAGTAATATTCATTGCTATAGTATTAGTAATTTGAAAACAATTACAAATGTCGTGTTATCAAAGAATTTTGTTTAATATCATAATAGGTCATTATACACCGCAGGCTACAGTTTTAGTTTTTTTTGTTTTTTTAAGTTAGGTATTGACAGTAACACCGTTGCCTTTTTTGGACACTCCGGGATACCGTATTACCGTTTTACCGCCCAACCCGAGCTTGAATCATTTCTAATTACATCATTTGATCTCTTGCTTCAGTGCAATGATCCTTGAAAGTTTGAAAACAATAAGTTGACAATTAAGGTACCCTTGTAGCATTTTGAGTTTGATCTTCAAAATCGTATTGGTTTGTGGCTTTGACTTGCAATGGAAAATTCTAATTGGCAAAACTTAGAAACCTTTAAACATTTGGTGGGCACAGACTGTCCCGTTGGTTGCTCAGATTGGTTCTTTGTAATACAGAACAACAATTTGACAATTTTAAACATTGACGATGAGGAGGATTTTTTTTAAAAATCATTATTTAGTCCTATAGAGCCTCCCATAGTACAGTAGTTGTTTATTCATCACCATGTGACACATCCTCATTAATCCTCACATCCACTTTCCAAGCCCCCCCTCTCTCCTCGTCCAAACAGTTTAATCCTCTGTCATACTACCTTGCATCTCACCTTACTTAGAACAAGGAAGGTTCCTAATTTCCCTTCCAGTTTGCATCCAAAGTAACCCTTCCAAACCTCTCCAACAACATGACAATGTGAAAAGCACCACCGTCAAGTGCTGGGCATGGTACAGAGGTGAGTTGGATTGTGCTGTCAATAGTTTCAAGGATCCAGTGCCATTTAAGCATTTTAGATTTGTTTTTCTCTGGGCTCCTGCATCTGTTGGCATACATTGTTCTTCTTTTGAATACTTATAATTACATCTCACAAAGTAGCCTATGGGTAAATCTCCAGTGACATCAACTCAAACCTAAGGACGGACTGAAGTCCACGACTTGACTTCTTGCTGTCTTTCGATTGTAGATGTTTCACTTAAGGCCTGTAGGTGGCTGTAGCACACATTTCAAACTGATGGAATGTAGACATTCAATCAAGAAGACGTTTCAGACTAGTAGTTGAACAAATTAGTCGACTAGAGAACGAGCCAACTTTGCTACTCTATGTTGATGTTTAAAGTTGGTTACCCGTTAATCACATATTTTAGGTATGTCATCTTCCAAATTGCCACTTTACAAAAGATTTATGACTCACCCGTCCGTTGCCATCACCAGATTAAAAAGTTTGAAACTTCTGTAGATTTGGAATGGTAATTTTAAAAACAACACTACCTAAGTCCTGTGTAGTCTGTAATGTACATAGTGCACAGGCAAACAAACACATATTAACTCAGGCCACACAAATAACCTGCATAAATTCCTTGGTTTGACTTCAGGGGCTTTGCTACTTGATTCGCCACACGGCAACAGGAAGTGTCCAGGTTTACACCCTTATAAAAACTCGTCAGGGCCCAGGTGTGTGGCTTTAATTAACACAGTGGAATCTCTGCTCGTCCACTGCTTTTAAATACAACTTCAAACATTTTAAACAAAGCACATTTCTCAATTGGACCTCCATGCAAGCTAATACGCCAGTTAGTACCTTCAAACAAACAAGTCCATCCAAGTTGAAGTATACTAAGAATTAGTGTTGCAAAAGTTAATGAGGATCACGTAGGCCTCCTCCCACATATTTGTCCATTCTTGAGCTATTAGCTGTAAACCTCTTGCACTAGCTCACTGCTGCAGTGTTGCATGCCCGCACAATACAAGTACCAAGTATCAAGTAAAATTCACAGCATCCCTCCCGCTATGAAACTTTTATACATCAATGTTGCTTTTGTCTGCTTGCGAATGAGTGTGTGAGGATTTACACATAAGCTTGTACTGAAATAGATGCTTAAAAATACATTTAATTGTGTGCACACGAACAGAGTTAAGTGGGTTAACCGAGTTGTTCCATATGAGTAATTCTGGCCCTTTGTTTCTTCATCCCCAGACATGAAGCTACACTAGCACTTAATCAGCCCCGTAAAGCCGTTTTCCATAGCACTGCCGTAGAACATCTACTCTGTGTTGCACAACTGTCCCGTTGGCCATTATCATCAGTGAAAATATTAACTTTACTTGCATGCAAATATCATCAAGTTGCACATACGGGTTGCACATAAACGTTTGGTTTGAAATAGAAACAATATGAAATTAAGTAATAAACTGTCTTTGAAAGGGTTAGGATATCAGCTGCTAGAAAAGTAATTACTTATTCACACTTGAAAAAAATCTATTTCTGCATCATTAGACTTCTAGCAGTGGCACATACTATGTGAACTATGAGCAGTGAAGCACTGAGGCCATCACACTGATTAAATAAACCACATAAATGCTCCCTCTATAGGTGAGGAACTCAGTCACACTCTGCTCTTGACAGCCAAAGAAAAAGTACTGCTGTGGTATGCCATCTATAATGTGCTCAGTTCATCCCTACATCCCTCCAGGAGGTCTCAGTCTTTTCCAAAATATTTCAGATTTCAATACTTCCCCCATTACGGCCACAAGTGAGGTCCACAGGAATAACAATTTTACTCCGTCCAGTCAAACACAATGACATATATTGAAAGCCTTTGCCGCTGAGGCAGCAATTGATTATATAAAGCCAAATCTGGTGCAGGTTACATTTGGTGTCCTTAGGCCATGACGTGAATCATGTAAAAATGTGTTTGCTTTCAAAACAAAGACTATTGTCTCATTTGCCAGAATCAGCACTTTAAACTATCATCTGTGGTTGTGAAAATGAAACCTTTGAGCCCTTACAACTTGAACATTGTTCCAGGCAAGCCAGCAAGCGCAGCACTCCCAGACGAGACACAACTCGGAAAGCTGGAAAGTTCCCCCCCATGTGTGGTGCAGTTGTTGATTGTTTAGGTGATTACATAAACTGCTCACCCAGACGGAGAGAGCATTTTTCATGGGTTCTCCTTTAAGGACTTGTGTTAGTCAACATTGTGGCCCATTAAGGCACATAACAAAAGCTTTTTTTTAGTTCGAAATGTAATTACTGTGCTATGTTTTGATGAAGACATGCTGGTGACTAAATAAGCAGCTGTTGTAAGAGTGACAAAGAAGAATGAGGGCATAACAACAAATGTGCTGACTTTTTAAGACTCTTAATGACTGAAATTACCCAGGACAACCCAAAATGTTTACTGAGCACAATACCGGGGAGTTGCCTTTAGTTAGATCATGGTTTTTCATTCCAAGAGCTACTCAAGGGTTTGGTTTTTAACATGTCATTCAGCATGATATATGTAGTTCTTGAACTTGATATCTTGTGTTGTATCCAAGATTGTGATTGGCTGGTGACCAGTACAGTGTTTAGTATACTTCTCATCCAAAGTCAACTGGGATAGGCTCCAGCATAGCTGAGACCCTAAAGAGCACAAGTGGTATAGAAAAAGGGTGGATGGATGTGGATTCTGTGTCAGTCCGTCGTGGTAAAGAAGGAGCTGATCATAAAAGGTGAAGCGCTTGATTTACCGGTCAATCTACGTTCCCTCCCTCACCTACGGTCACGAGCTGTGGGTCATAACCAAAAAGAACAAGATCCTAGATACAAGCAGCCAAAATCAGTTTAGTTTGCAGGGTGTCCGGGCTCTCCCTTAGCGATGGGATGAGAAGCTCAGTCATCCGGGAGGAACTCAGAGTCAAGCCGTTGCTCCTCCACATTGAGAGGAGCCAGCTAAGGTGGCTCAGGCATCTGGTTCGGATGCCCCTTAAGTGTCCAGAAAAACACCAATGAGACAAATGGACTCAAGTTTGATTCAGTCATGTAACCACACCACAGTTATTTTCTTTGGTTGTCGCAATTTGTGGGGCTTCATGTAAATGCAGACTTTGATGGGCGCTTCTAACAGCACCTGTGCTGCTCCATTTTTATCAAAACAAGCTTACTCAGAAGCACCTTAAAACACATCTAGACTTTTAAATCTTGAGGCGACATAATGCTGCACAGCTATCAAAGTGAGAAAAGACAAAAGAGACAGATTTTTACAACACTTCAGACAGCGTTCAAGTAACCTGGCAATAGCCAGATTAATAATTGTGATTCATTCAAGAGAGTTCTTCACAATATCAATCTGGTACTGCTGCATGGTGATTTGCTCAGGAAAGGTGGGACAATCTGTACAATACTTTGAGCTGATTAAACGATGTGGCATCTAGTACATGTTTGTTTTGACCAATCACGGCAACGGATGAAAATGTTGTCTTCGGTCTTGTATTAGAAAAAAAAAAGAAGCATGAACATCTTTACCAGATAAAAATGCACAAAGCGCCTCTCACTGTTCAACATTCAATAAGGAAACCGTGAATAATTCTGTGAGAACAGAATTAATTGCACCGGCGTCAGCGCTTCCTGGTTTTGTCACAGCTTCATGTCCTGCCTTATTGGTCCGACCTAAAATAGGTCAGTTGTGGACGGATCCGCGGGAGCAGTACAAGATGGATTCACATAGTTTTTATGAACAAATACCGTGAGAATCCAGCTTATCGGCAAGGTTAGCATTCAAGAAAATTCATATTTTTTTCTCAAGCTTTTTTCAACTAGTGTAGTAGGGGTAGAAAATATTTGATTTGTGCAATATATATATGAAATTGACCATATTTGGACATACAAGGCTTTTACTGATAACCATGATGTGATAGCAGTAAAGTATATGGTATAATGCCAATGTTAACAATGTGGTGTTTAGTAACACAAGACATATGCAAATGTTTGATTTCCTGAAAAGTATTGATTTTGGAGCCACAAGGATTCCTCCAGACATCAGCAATATGTTGATTACTGTTTACTGGGCAGCATTTGGTTCAGTGACAAAATAATACAGCAAAGGCTAGGCTTACATGACCAGGAGCAGGGTACCAAAGTACAAGTGTGAACAGAATTCTATCTTTTATGAACTAACGGCATCTTGAAAACAGAAGATGCTTTGTTTCATTCAAAGGGTTGTTTATTTAATGGTGCACAATGCAGGGCGTTATGAAAGGGTGTCTTCTTTCTCATCGTATCATTTTTAATATAAGCTCCCTGTGACAGCATCTTTTGGCGTCCTTCCTTGAAACTGATGCTTCTTGACTTGATAGCCACCTTTTGGTTATACACAAGTGCCATTATCCCAAGCTGTTTCTTCCTGTAATATAAACACACAATGTAATCTTTGCACAATGACTCTCCATGTGGGGCATATAAAGGTTTCTTTGAGCACAAGATGAAAATTATTTCATGCATACGTGTCCTGTGCAGTGTGGGTAACATATCTCCACTTTGACAGAGAGTATTGTCCTCCTCCCTCGTGTGGAGGTGAACTTCGTAGCCCAGTCAGAGTCTTCAGTGGCCTTTCTGTCTGCTCTCTGTCAGAACAGCACATCCATTGTTTGAGGGCCGCCCTACCTTTTCTACAAGGTCACGGGGGGGGGGGGGGGGGGGGGGCTACAGATAGCAGGAAGAACAAGACGAATCACTCCATCTGGGTCAGGCCGGGAATGGAACAACAGAGCGAGTGATGTGGAGGAATAGGTGGCTGAGCAAGAGAATTAGAGGGGAGGAAAGGGTAACTGAGAGGGGAGAAGAAAGGGAAAATGTGATTGAGAACAGACTGAGAGGAAGTTGAAGATGAAGCGAAGAGGGAAAACGAGACAGGTAAAGATGAGGGGAAGTAATTACCAGCGTCAATTTTTCTTTGTTGTGCTCACCGATGCATTCATAGAGGGTACGGAGAGAGCAGAAGTGGTCATGGGTAATTACCTGAGCGCAGGTTCACTTGCTTTTGATCCTCACACCGTGACGATGAGTCTTGAGCAGCCTATTAGCTGCACAATGCATCACCGCAGCCACACCGAAATGCTCATTGGGGTCTTCCTCACTTCATTTAAACTGATCTCCCGTTGCCGAATATCTCGGCAAGGAAGGTATTTTGATTCACAAGGATGTTAGTTATCCATGACCAGAAACAAGATGGTCACAGATCTTAGGAAAGAGCTTCTGCAGATGTTCTTCTGACTTCTATGTGTATGTTGTACAGCTGATCATCTCCATTACTGCAATCCCTTACTGTACCATATAATTTGCTCAAATTAAGACCATTTGTAATGACTTAGTGTGTACTGCAGGTGAGTACTTACGTTAGTGGTGCTGCTTGATGTATGTAATGTTTGCCAAAAAGGACAATGTAACTCTTTTACTGCCACACATTATTCAAAAAACAACCCCGATAGTGCCAGCCGATTTCGAGCATTTTAACTCATCTTTCAAAGTAAACAGAATATTGTGTGCTTTGACTACATAAATATGAAAAATTGCGTTTCATTCTTTCATTTGAATTTTTTTTATGTTTTCTACTTTATTCCGTTATTTATGATTCACCATTTGAAAAAAGGTAATTTGACTGACATTGAGCGAAAATTGAAAACATAAGGAGAATTTTCTGCACAACAGTGACTTTGACACTAACATTTTTTGTTTAGTGACGCTCTGTGAATTAATTCAATTTGACAACGGCTTTGATCATTCACGTCATCCTTGAAAACGTTCTATTTCATCAGATTTGTCATGGTTCATTATAATTCCATACTACCGGGAGCCCATTGAAAAGAGATACTGCTGACCATAATTAGTTTTGTGATTTTTACACCCATTTTTACACCCATTCACAAAAGGAGGGCTGCGCTACAAATTCCACTGCCCGTTGAGAAAAAAAAACTGCAGTAAACGTCAATGAACGTTTTTGGCAGCATTCATTTGGATTTTAGTATAAGTCATTAAACATTTCTGGAAGTAAAAGATTTAAGAAAAACAAACACTGCAGACCAAATTCTCTCCAAAAGTATATAAAATGGTGCCCTGACCACACTCGCAACTGACATTTGTTTCCTTAATAAACTCTCCCCTTTGACATGAATGGAAATGCCATTAATTTATTTCAGCTTCTCCAAAAATCAACCTTTTAATAATAAGGAATATCACTGTATTGCAAAATACAAATAAACAATCAAAGAGAGTAAGTTATGCCTCATATTTGTGATATGAGTCCTTGTCAGCAGTAATTGTCAAGGCTTACTTTATGGTGTATTTGACCTAAATCCACCTGCCTTTATTCAGTATTGTATAAGCAAATGCCAACAGTATTTTCGCTCATGAATATACTGCCAACTTGAAATATTGCAGGTGTAAGGCTACGTCAATCACTACTTTTATGTCAGCAGCGTGTAGTAAGGTGTATTTGGCTGCTTTGTCATCTAGTGTGGAGTCAGACGTGTTTAACGCCCACACATAATCTGTGTGTGCTATCTTAGGCAATATATGCTCACACACAGACAGGTGGGCTCAAATGGGCATTCAGTGATACACGCACTTGTTCGAGAACATGCTAAAACTTGCTCCAGATTCACTCAGTGAGTTTTTGTGTGCCTTTGATTTGCCTTACCCGCTTTTATTGTTTTTCTATATTTCTCTATACGACGGGTGGTATGCGGCTGATTAGGTAGATAAATAGAGCCCAAAGGCAAGAGAGCGGAGGAGAGGAAGGATACTGAGCCTCCTCTTACCCCGACACATCCAAGCAGTGGAACTTAAATCCGCAGAGACTTCATGCATTTTAACAGCCCGATTAGGAGCAGGCTAACAAGTGCTTTCGCTGCCGGGCTGAAACAGATATTAAGTGCTTTTGCAAAGCCGCCATTTGGTTTGTTTTCTTTGCGCCTCCGGGATAAAAACCTTTGATCATGCGCTATAACAACATAGTGTTAGGTTTAGGGCCAACGTGTCATACCAAAATGTGAATATACAACTGAAAAAAATGTTTTGTAACAATGCATTTGTGTGTATTTAAACAAGCTGAGCTCCTATGCTAGATTTAATTGTCTGTTGTCACAAATGGATTATGACTTTTGTGACTGCCCTTCTTTTTGTGTGTTGGCTTCTTTTTGGGGGGTCTAAAGTTGAACAGTAATAAATAAAGCAGTTAGTTGGGCGTGTTGTTTTGTGCAAGTCCGTGTGTGTATGCGCGTCAGGGTCATGGAGAGTTCCAGGCCCGTCGTCTTCGGATAGGCGTCATGATAGTCAGTGAATAATGGCCTCAGATGACAGAGTTAACACAGTGATTATGGCTCTTCACTCTTGTCCTCCTAATTCCACTGTGCGGTCGAACAAACAACCGTGCGCACATTGTGGGTTCTTGTGAGCGTGAAGGATTATTTATTGTCTTCTCCCCTCCTCTTTTTCCCCATTCAGCGACATATTCGACGCCATGTTCCCTGTCACACACATCGCTGGGGAAACGGTGATCCAGCAAGGTATGTATTTGAGGCCTGAATTTATACACTGTCACAATTGTGTAATTTTAGTGCAATTTTAGTGTTCATGAGTAACAACATTGCCATAATAAGTGGCGTGCGGTCCAGACGGGGGTGCCCAAAATGCAGGGCATGAGCCACATAAGAAATATGGTATGGGAGACAGGGGAACCAATTCCAGAGACAAAACACTCCGTTCTGATTGGATGGCACAGAAAAGGCGGGAAAAGTTGACCAGACCAGGTGAATCCAAAACTGAATCGACAGCAATCAGACTGGGAGTCTGATATGGGGAGAATGAATTTGAAAGACCAAAGATGCCCTGCAAAATAAACTATAGAAGAAAAAGATAAGCCAACATTAAACCTCCCGTTTGTAGTTGTAAATTCTCCCTCAAACAACTGGCATGTATTTCAGATAATGAAAGCAAAGCTATGTGGACTAAACATCAAGTCAGTCATTTTCTCAGCTCAGGCACCTCGAAGGCAAGGTCCAGGAGTATATCAGCCCTAATTTGGAGATAATGAGTCTGGCCCAGTTTGCAGGCCCCTCCATTCCAGACAGCCCATTGTTATATACACTATAGGGTAAGGTATGCAGTGTACACAAAACTGATGTCATAGCTCATGTCTGGGCTATAACTGTACAGCTTCAAGAAGCCACCCATGCTCCTGGGTCATTTAACACTATTTAGACATAGGGTTGAAGTTGTCGACTGTGGCTTGAGTTACATTTAAACAACCATTTCCTGGAGAGAAAATTCCAATAAAAAAAAAAAAAAGATTGCAAAAGCAGTTTACAATTCTATTTGTTTGTCTATGTGTGCACAGCGCAGCAGCCCCCAACTCTTTTTCACACCACAGACTATAAAGATATATATTGATGGTCTGGGTTAGAAACAAATAAAACCAAATGATTACAACTAAAGGGAGCTATGCGCATGTTTTTCTGTGTTGTGGTTGACTAAATCGAGGTAGTACCGCTTTGAGACACCTCTGCATACCGACTAAAATACATGCCATGTTTCCTGACTAGGAAGTCAAACAGTATGAATGGCAATAACCACACTGCGTATACGAACGAGGCCTGAGTGTGTGTGTGTGTGTGTGTGTGTGTGTGTGTGTGTGTGTGTGTGCGTGCGTGCGTGCGTGCGTGCGTGCGTGCGTGCGTGCGTGCGTGCGTGCGTGCGTGCGTGCGTGCGTGCGTGCGTGCGTGCGTGCAGATAGTGGTCAAATATTTGCCTGAGCTCAAAGGCAGAAGGAGCTCATGAGAGGTTGGAGAGCCAACGTGATAAAAGACAGGAAGAGCAGAAGAAAAGAATGACAGAGCGAGAGAGAGAGAAGTGCAAGGGAGATATAAGAGATGAAAGAGCGAGAGGGAATGGAGGTGGAGCAGCCAGGTTGCAGCAAGTTGTGTGTATGTGTGCGTGCACGTGTGCGTGCGTGTCTGGGGGTTCGCCATTCGGACAGGCCATCAGGCGGACAAGAATCGTTTTGTGTGACAAATGAACGAGCGCCCTCCACTCAATATTAATTAGCCGTGTGAACTCGGGTGAACTTTACACACTGGCTTTCAACTCCTCAGGTGAGCATGCCCACAGGATAACACACACACACACACCAACAAACGCATACACAAACATACTTGTGTCATGTACGCTCATGCATCATTACCCACTTGAGTCTTGCTTATTGTCGAGTTGGGTGTGGCGTCACGGTGCTTGTGTATGCAGCAGTTTGTTCTAATAAGTTCCCGTGAGCCCTTTGTAACAGATAGTGTAATTAAAGGAACCACATTTTTCCAACCTTATCTCCAGACGTGATGCTTTTAGGCATCGTCAGACAATTGCCTCCCCTGGCTCGCCTCAATTTAAACGCAAGGAATGCTTTTGTCATTTCACATTTCGTTGTTTGCAGCAAATTAGTTGATCCAAACTGCCAAAGCTGGGGGAAGCAAATATCCTTGCCTGTCTCACTGGCATCTGCCAAGTTATTTATTTTCTCATAATTTTCTCCATTCTCCTGACTAATGACTGCCATTTAGATTACACCTGAGGGTCCTGGATTTGCAATGGTCCTGACATTCATTTACTAAGAATACCTTACTTACTTTTGTATTTATGGCCTCAAAGTATTTAATGCAAATATTTACTCTAAATATGATTTTAGTACTGTGTTAGTGTACGTTAACAATGTAATAAATCAAGGAACCGTGCGTGCTAAAAGGGGAATGTCCCAAGACAAGTATATGGGCAGTTATTTTAATTGGTGTTTCAAATGTCAATTTGATTGAAAAAATAAAGACAGATTGTGGCGTGAAACTCTTTATGTTTTTTTTCCTATTCCCTCCAGGCGATGAAGGAGACAACTTCTATGTGATTGACCAGGGAGAAGTAGACGTAAGTGGCCATCAAGAAACACTCAATAATTTTCTCCTCATAGTCAAATTTTTCGGCAATTCAAAAGGGATTCCATTGTGCAGTTACACCCCCCCCCCCCCAACTCTTGTTTCTGAAAGAATTAAAAAGAAGGTTTTCAGAGGGAAAATCCAGCCCTCTCCAGTCATGTTGAAACAATGTTCCCCTTCAACAATGGACAGGTTGTATTTGGTTGCCTCCGTGCTTTGTTCTCTCCCGAGTTCAGTTCCACATCGATGCCAATCTGAACATCTTGCTGCGGAGTCGCCGCACGTCGAGGCAGACAAACCGAGGACATCTTTTGTCTTTGCGCGTCTGACATGCAGCAATAGAGTTAAGTGGAGAGATAAAACAGGAGCCGACAGGGAGTTAAACAGGAAGTGACCTTATCGGCTTACGGCGGTAAGCGCAGGGCCCTCATAGTTGGACAGAAGCCGAAGCTGGAGAGGTTAGCTGCACAAAGCCACATAATCGGACCACCGGAGAGATAGAGACACGTGCACAAATACAATGAGCAGACATGATGACTTGATAGAAACAATGAACTGTGGAACCTCGAATGTGGAACACCCTAGAAGTCAGAAGAAAAAAAACTGAATTCAATCAGGAAAAATCTCTCTTAAATGTCAAATGAAACTCAAACCATCATCATTTTGTCAGATTTCTGATCAGTAACATCCGTGCAATTGTGACGATATAGCGTTAAACCGTTTTTCACCATTTAAGTGATCAGGATTTGCATGAATCCACCCATCCCCAGGATATAAGAATTTAAGTTTGCAGCGATTAACAGGTTCAATTGTGACGCATTATTAGCTATCTAGTTATTAGCCTGTGCCCCAAAAAATGCAATTCGATGGCATGGCTTTTTTATAGTATCTCATTAGCCGTCTCAAACATCCCCTTACAATTAACCATAATTAATAAAGGTTTTATGATGGCAAATGCTTTAGCCAGGAACAAATTAATTCACTTTATACAGTATTATGGGATGGAAGCTTTTTTTTTTTTATTAGAACAACTTAGAAGTTAACAAATGTCATGGAACATATTGTGTTACCACTGCTTGATTTTAGTCGTGTTTGATATAATGTGATGATTTTAATTTACATTTTGCACTGTATCAACAATTTTTAGGTTGTGTGTTGTCTTTTCTAAGTTAGCTTTATAACTTTATAACTTTTATACCGACACAAGCAATTATTTTGCAAGCGCATGCTTTTCCCCCTTTGTTTTTCACTGGGTATGGCATTTGGGAACAAAATGGTATAATTGCTTTAAAAGTAAAACAAATAGAACTGCAAGTCATTTGAAAATGCACACACAGTCAGTGCAACCACCAACAACACTTACAACAGTTGTTGACATAATTCCCACCACAGCTTTACAGATTCTGTACATCTTAACCACTCAAATAATTTGGAGTCTGAGTCTGATTTACAGTGTGTTTCACTCCACCCCAACATCTATCCTTTATGGATACTTGATCTACGAGACCATTTAGGTGACAAAGTCAGAAAACTATTGAGACTGCACTTCCCCCAAATTCTTCTGACATAACCACCATAATCATCTTTTTAAAGTCTTCCATGGTTGTAGTGACTATTAAGTCTCCTGGTCAACTGAACCTTGAATGATCACCCTGCAACAATGGTCGCTTCACAGCAGCCACCAGATGAATGAAACTCTCCCTCTGTGCCTCTGTTTCTGCCTTTTGTGTTATTAAGTCAACAGGATAGTGCATTGTGTGCCCTCGTGTAAAAGTGTAACTGAATCAGAGAGTGGATGAGTTTATATTGTCAGTGGTAGGGTAGAACACGCGCATGTTACGTCAGCCACTATTTTGATTTATGTGCGTTCAGATCTGAAAGTAGACCTTCAAATCAAAGGGAAGGACTAACAAGAGAAGAAAAGCAGGGATGAAAAAGGCATTGATGGGTAGACAAGAGGGATAGAGGGTCTTTTAGAGGGTCTCATCTGATGGCTTAGCAGGGATCAAATACTTAGGGACAAGCCAAGAAAGTGTATCACATTGCCCGGAAACTTAGGAGGGAGTCAAGAAGAGTCAGAGAGGGGACTTTAAGGTGAATAAGAATGTTGATGAACAACAACACAAAATTAGCAGACGATTATTGAGGCAAAACTGTTTGCAAAAAGTCCAACATAGTGCATGCACGCCAAAAGTCATGTAGAACACCCTACTTTAATCAAACAACAAAACAACTCTTGATTAAACAGATTGGAGCTGATTAAATGGAAAGTGTAAAGTCACGTTTCTTGCAATATACAGTTCAATACAGGTCACCATGATTCAGTTAGTTTCCCATGTGGATTTTGTGAGCAGGATAGCAATAGCTCTACGTATTTATTGGAAGACCCGCTGCATGAGTTGGATGGTCGAACGTACCTGAACTGGACAGTCATGAAAAAAAATACAATTGGTGACTCACACCGGCGCACCTGACGAGCGATTCGCTCACACTTGAAACTGAAAAACTGCAACCCATTGTCTGGAGACATACTTTTGAGACTCCACATTTACGCTACTGTACTTTTCATTGAACAGCGTGATATATTTAGTCTGTATACTGTATTGTACATTGCAACACTGTTCCGGGATCAAAATTTAAGTAGGTGATACTCTGTTGTTGTTACAAAAGTAAGAAAGCACATTTTATTGTTTAGTGTTGGCTCTTGCTCATTCAAAGTGCATTTTGACCTGCAATTTTTAACATCATCTGCCCTGCTCTTGATCTCTCAACAGGTGTATGTGAACGGGGAATGGGTGACCAACATTGGAGAGGGTGGTAGTTTCGGCGAGCTGGCCCTGATTTACGGCACTCCCAGAGCCGCCACAGTGAAGGCCAAGACTGATCTTAAACTGTGGGGGATTGACCGCGACAGCTACCGTCGCATCCTCATGGTAACACAATAACACACTCGCCACACTCATGTAGTTCAAATTTGTGTCCCGCAGGATTGGGTGGTTTGCTACTGCTGCTGCTGCTTAAAGTTTATTTCTCCTGTCATAAAACTTTTGGTCTGAGATGTGTTAAACAAATTGCGTTCCCACTCCTCAGAGAAGACACTACAGAGTTACGTATTTTATGTGAGGCCTGTTTATTATTATTAATTAAGGTTGGCTTATTCAACCGGAGGGTGCGCACTTCATACTGCAGTACTCACTGACTCAATAAAGTTTGCTTATCTGGCTGCCGTCAGTACCGGTCCAACACTTGCCAGACTGAACACAAATTATGTGGAAAAGTAATAGCAGCTGTAATGACTTCACTTTTTGCCACCTGGAGTCACCCAGTGTTGTACAGTATATGGTTTTCATACTTGTGCCTTTGTTTGCGGGTGGCCTGTTAGCCTGAAATAATAAAAGGCCTCTGTTAGATTCTAATTAAGTGGAATTTTGCAATCTAATCACGTCTTATTTTAATGTAATTATTTGATCAGATGAAGGGGAGGAGAAGGATGACAGAGGGTGAACTCATGTGCTAAACTGGAGTTTTTCTACTCTAATTGTTTAGCATATCTCATCTAAGTAGCGGCTAGGTTCCTCCATTTGTACAACAAATGGTTTACATTATATGATGTGTTTATTAGCCATACGACGTACGTTAAATGAAACTAGAATTGAGTACGTACTGTGGTGAAATAAAAAGTTGTTCAAGTACCTTTAAAAAAGCTTTTTGACAGATTGCACAATGACAGGGTGGACATTTTCGTCAAATTGTAGTAGTTAATGAGTACATGGTGGACTTAGCCACATAATACAGTTAGCAACATGACTGTGCACTGTTTAACATATATATTTCTAATTTCTGAAAGGTTTTCCTATCAGTGAATATCTCACTATGACAGAGTGGACATGTTGAGCTTGACAACATCGAAACATACACATAACATGATAAAAAATTGCATTTAATCTGCAACTTTCCACTCTTTCAACCTCTGTTGTAAATACAATGTTGCAGATAGAATACTGGTAAAAATGTCACTAAAAATATCATTACAGAGTGGATATTAATTTGATTTGCTCAAAATGACCCATTTTATCAAGGAATAGCATTTGAAGGGACTTGTGTACTTGTGTTTGGCCATTTATAAAAAGACCTCCGCATATTCGACTACATTTTCATGTTGACTGATTCTGACGAGGACATTTGTGGTGATATTGATCCACGCGTATGACGGACTAGGTATCCTTTTTCGAAGGATGGTCTCTGTTTGAGGATTTACGTTAGATGTGGTTCAGCCCGAGCTGTCACCGGCACAAATTTTTGCTGATGTAATAATGACTTCCTCTCGTGTTGAGCTGACACCTTTCTCCAATTAAATTCCACCGCCTCCCATTTACCTTTCAAACACCTGTCTTCCTGAGCACTGAACATTTGTGTCAGTTAGTTTGTAATGATTTATGCTCGGGGACGTTTTGCAGTTGGTTTTGGCCCGCCTTGCCCTCATGTCACCGCTCCAGCACATAGTTTCACGTAGGGCACATTAGCCCTGGTAACCTTTTCTTCCTTCAAAAACGCTCCCTTTCCCTTATTCTGCCTTTCCCTCCAGTAAAGTGAAATTCCACTAAGTAAATCTGCAGTTAATTATTGCTCTCAGTTATTTGCAAGGACTTTTTATTTAATGTTTGGTATTCTGCCAATGCCTTTAGGGTGAAAATCAATGCACATTATGTGCGGTTTAATGACAGCAATTAAAGGTTAGACCTCCTCCATGGCAGTTGCATGGAAATGTCAGGCGCTTACAGTAGTAAGTCTGTGACACTATTATTGTATATTTATTATGGGGAAAAAATATTTCACATGACTCTCAAATAACTAGGCTTCATGTTTTCCAATGTAACTCTTAATGTTCCCATGGAGAATTTTTGCCATCCCTCAAAGGACATTTACCAGTATATACTGTATATTCACGCTTTAAAAATTAGGATGGTCATTTGGAATGAATCGTCTTGTTTATTAATTGGGCAAAAATAATTGTCTAAAGAAAATGTCAGTTAAGCTACGTCCAAACAGTTCTTGATTTTGGCCCAACTCCTCAACAACCAACAACACTGGCATAGAAAAGGGAGTTCAGAACATTAGAGAGGTTCTCAGACTCCATAAATATATTTTGAAAAGAGCACATTGCTTGAGCAGACATCAAATCAAACATCGAATCAAGATTTTGAGAGATTGCAAAGTAATGCCTCTAAATGCAGCACCTACCACAAGTCACCTTGATCTGCACCTGCGTACAAAGCCCGGCAACAGGACCAATAGAAGACATGCAGAGATGAGGAGGAATGATGGTGGACTGTACTGGAGATAAAAGTGATGGCAATAAGGCGCAACGGGTTTAGTTTGGCTTTGCGCCACACCTCAACTCTTTGACGACCACACCTCAAAGAGGAAACGCTGACATGAGCATGGTTCATCTTTAACCGCAGGACGGTGATGGGGGTGAAATGCATGAGGTGGTTTTATGGTTAGATCTTTTCCCAGTACCATTTCCTTAAATACGCTTCGTCCCTCTAATAAATGGTGTGCCCCAATTATCTAAAAAATAAACACCTCCTTCAAATAGATACATTATTTTTCCTTAAAATAAAAATGAAGATATTTTGTAGTCAACAATGTGATGAAAGTTGAGTTGAGTAATTCAAAACTCACCGCAATGCTGATTGTAGATGTAAATAATGGAAGCCGTGTACAGATTTTTCTCTTCAATAACGTAATAGCCAGGCTTTAAAATATTAAGCATTTATACGTTCAATTTCACATGCGCTTTTATTCTACAATAGTTGATAGACGTGCTACCGGTCTCATTGTTGGTTACCAGCGGCATTTAGAATAGCCTAAGCTAGCGGGTATCGTCATCCACTACCAGTTTATTTTTGTACTCTTGAACCCGTGCAGATAAATAAAAAATGGGTCGCCTTGTTGGCCAAACATGTTGCAATGCCACCTAGAATTACAGTCCAGCGGTGGCAGCAGACAGGACATTAAAGTAAAGACATTAAACATGAAAGATTTTAACAGCCATCCCCATTTGAATGTTGTTGCTAAACAAAAAAGCAGCACTGAATCACCAACAATATTGTGTGCATTCATATTTATGTTCCTTAGAGACTTATTTATTCTACCCAGCATGCTTTGTCTTTTTAAACTTCTCCTTATTTGGCCTTTTTATTTTTACTCCGCTTTCACTTGATGTTAATTGTACCGTCAAGTTTGACTGCAAAAATCAAAATGAACACTGCGCTCCTATTAGACATCTGTGTGTGCTTACTTATTGAGGGACAGACGTGCACACACACTGATCATTTATACAGGAGGGAGACGTAGAATGTATTTAATGCGGTTGTTTATAAGATTAGTTTGAGAGCACATTCCTCCCATTTATGCCAAATGATATGAAATTAAAGGAACCGCACTAGCAGTCAATAGATATCATTTCCGTATTTTGCCTGATTCCCCTTCCTCACTTTTTCCTTTGACGTTCCGCCACATACAAGACTGTAGTTGTGTGAGTGATGGAAGGAAGCAAGTTAAGGGAAAGGTGTCTTTTGGGTTTAGACTTGTCAGGATGCTCACGGACGGGGAAATCCCCTGCCTGGTGGGTGGGACGGGCCACACACACACACTTACACACACTTGCACATGGAACACAGATCAAACAGCCTTCACTCATATGACCACATTAAAGCACCTGCACTTTTATTATTATTATTTTTCCAGTATTTTACTGCTCTGATTGTGTCATTATGCCGAGCTAAATAAGCATCATGGGCCCCTTTTTTGAACTTTGGAGAAGAGGGGCACATCTTACTCCAACCATATATGGTAAGACTTAATGACAAGTGGGACGTAATAAAAGATAAAGCAATTTTTAGCATGCTTTATGGGCTTTGTGGAAAAATAAATATTCCATTGTGAATGAAAGGAGGACTCCCTGTCATTTAGAAGTACCTCAAATGTATCTTATGTCAACAAGCGTATCCTTATCCTTAGTACAAAGGCATTGGTCTATATGTGAAAGTCATCTGTATAACATTTGATCCATAAATCGATATCGTTGCTCATCCCAGATAATTTGTGTCTGCATGTAGTATATAGGTCAATGATGATATCTATGCATCTCACTCCTGTCTTGTTTTTACAGGGCAGCACTCTAAGGAAGCGGAAGATGTATGAGGAGTTCCTCAGCAAGGTCTCCATCCTTGGTAAGTGTTTGTGCAGTGCGTGCATAGTGTGTAAGTAGTATACTATACACAGTATATCATGTAATGTAGCTGTGGAATGCATGACGCGTTTTCCTTAGCCATAGTACGAATGTGTCTGCACGTGTCTGCTGCATTAATGTCACAGAGGGCAAGCAATTAAATATGGCGAGTGCTGTTCATGTTATGGTTTTAATGTATCACACATTTTTAGACCAAAAAGCATTATGTTTCAAAGAGAGTCCTTTTTGATTTTTAACAAAATGCATATTTTTTCCCAGAATATATTTCTGTTTTTCAAGAATAAAGGTGTAATTTTAAAAGTTGTATTTTGGAAGTGCAACTTACCTCCCTCATTAAACTTTGACCTTAAAATCCAATTTTTACGACTTTATCTTAGAACAATTCCCCTATATACACTTGACTCATTCACTGCCAGCCATTTCTGAAGCTCAGTGCCCTACATTGCCAACGGTTCTAGAGCTTTTGTACTCATCTTTCAAGGCCCACAGAATATTGTGTTCTATGACAGTATTATAATCGAGCCTACCAAAGAAAAGATTGGTTCACTTTTTTTTTTCTGAAAAAAAAAGGTTGATCTTTTTCTGTTCTTGAGTAATCAGCAGTGGAACGTGGGTTGATTTGACCCAAAACAAGCTTTTTGTGACCATAAACATGATTTTGACGCTAATATATATATATTTTCTGTAACACCTCTAATCTAAAACAGAAACAGCTGAGATTTTCTCATGATCGCAACACACATTTTCTTTTATGACACACTCTGCTTATACCATACATACATATTTATATACATACTCTGAGTGTGAGGTGCTTGAACTATGCCGACTTTCAGCATGTTGGCATTTCTCCCCCTCCATTTAAGCTGAGCCTCTCTTTAGCATTGGAATTTGGGTAATAACAGCCCTGCGCAGATGATTCAGTTTCAAGCAGTGGCAAATGAGATTCATTCAGACTCTGAAAAGACGTCACAATTGGACCTGACATCTCGTCCCTTCCACCTGATCATCTGCGTGGTGTATGGCGTTGAGGCCGTGCCCCCTGTACAGAGTTATTAGCTGGCTGAGTAAACACATACACTCAATTCAAGTCTCAGAACGTCTCGGCAGGATCCCACTCCCTTTCATTCGCCTCCTTTCTTCTTTTGCCTGTCGAGGCTCGTCTTTCTCCCTCGCCAAAGTGCTTTGCCCCTCTTCATTCCTCTTTCTGTCGCTTTCCACCACCGTGAATCGGAGGAGGGGCAGGAGGCGCTGGTGTTTTTGTTTGTCTTTGATTTTTTAGATAGCCACGAAATTGGGTACAAGCCCTTGATGTTGTGGAGGTTGGTGGGCGTTTGAGCTACATGCACTTTGTCACACACAAACACACGCGTACAATGCCGCCAACATCCCGACAGGCAATTCCGCGTGTGCGTACCATGTAGGGCTAGGCGCGACTGAGCGTGAAATGTCGGTTCTTTTAGTCACCACATTTGTGTATCGTGTTACCTGCAAGGCTGTTAAGGATCACCTATATGGGACCCCGCTTGCCAGACGCACGACATCCATCTGGGGCCCCGTAGACGCCACGGCCCCACTTGAGGGGACACTAGACACCTCCAAGATCACCAAACTTCACCTTACTTAATCCCGCACATTCACAATATACACATACACACGCACAGGGATCAGTTACTGGGTACAATAGTGTGGGACAAAGAGTTTTCGCTCTACTTTTGCGCCTTTAAATTGAATGCCAATGCTAATGCAGGGGAGTCTTTTCTCCGCACATTCCACATGTAAACTGTTCGGATTAGGCAACAATCTTTTGAAAACTAGAAGAGCTTGTGTTTGAAACATTCTTTCTGTAGCAACTTGGTTGCTTTGAGCTTAGAAGTCCTTAAAATCACTATAAAGTGAAAATAAATTCCTTATAAATTTAACACGACGCAGGTAAGAGTGTTATAACAACCCTGACAAATTTGAATAGATAAATAATATATAAAATGAGGCTTCAAAATCACAAAGAATCAAGCTCAGGTCAACTGTCAATCAAATTCCAGTACTACGACATGGAGAAATGGATGCTACCGTGTCTCGCAACTTTCTTTTGCCTCTATAGAGCCACATGTTTGAGCAACAAAAATGTATCCGCTTAAAGCCTCTGGTGAATGGAATAATAAATCCCTCATGGCTTTTCCATGCCATAACAACAAGGTGCTCTATAGTGGCCACGCCAGACTGAAGCCGCATTCACATACTGGCAGTCAAGTTGGACTTTTTTTTTTAAGTGGTCTTTCCTCCTTTCTCACCGTGGCATACGCAACACTCATCGTCGACAACGAGGCACTCTCAAGCACAAAGCCCTGATCCTAACACTCGCTGTGAAGGCAGAGAAGAAAAAAACTATTAAAATTCTACTGGCACTTCTGCCTTTCTGACTGTGGCACTCACAGCCAACAACAAGGCACTCTAAAACAGCCATGCTCGCAGACTATCTGAAGGACAGTCACTTTCCAAATGGTGAAAAACAGTTTAATGCTACACCTCCACAATTGAGCACTACCTAGTTTTTTTCAGTAATTAATTTCAAACGTATTTAAAAAATAAAATAAAAAGAAATCTCTGGATTCCCTTTTTCCGGGTTTTTAAAGTGTTCCTAGAAGGCCAACAAAAGGAGGCAAGAAATCTGCAGATTACCTTGTTCATCATACGATATGTGTTTTTTTCCAATCACAGAGTCTTTGGATAAATGGGAGCGTCTGACTGTGGCCGATGCCCTGGAGCCGGTCCAGTTTGAGGATGGAGAGAAGATCGTGGTACAAGGCGAGCCCGGTGATGACTTCTTCATCATCACAGAGGTACTTTCGGAGTGGAACCCACACGGGGTCATATACTTCCAGGGATGTTAGTGGGCTCTTTTCTGTCTGTGTTTTACTTCCACCAGTACGCTATAAAAACCCTCAACCAGGATTTTTGTGTACGGGGTAGCTCCCCCCTCTCCATACAGGACACCCTGTTGAGCTGGGGCCCTTGGCGCAGCTCCATAACGGCCCCCCCTGCCTGTCATCTTAACACACTCTTGATTAACTCCACAATCACAATACTCGAGTCAAGAGGGTCCTGTGTGGGCCGGCGGTGGATGCAATCTGCCGTTTTCTCAGAGCGGCCTGTCCGTCTTTCTCACATTGTCGTTACGTCTTTCCGTCTGGTTCTGAGCCCCGCAGTCGTCTTTGTGAGCGCTCGGCTGTTGTTGGTGGGAGCGGCGAGGTGCAGCTAAGCCACAGAAAGAGGGATTTATCCAAAGTGCTGAGTGATGCATGGCTACAGTACATGTCCCCCTTCTTTCTTCACCTGACACCCCTCCAAACCTTCCACTCGGCTAACCTTCTTTCATATGAAATCGGATGAGTTAGCATAACATTGCAAACCTCCCTGCTCAAGTATTTACTGTATAAACCGCACCACATATGTTGGCCTCATATTTTCTCACCAAGTTGTGGAAGCCTCCAGTAACTACACAACTCTTACAAGCCATTTTTGTGCATGTGTATACAAAGCAATGAATCCATTTGGGGTTTGGGACACTGATAAAACAGTTAGTAATGCGTGAGTCATCATTCTGCCTGCAGGAGAAAGGCAAATATGTTGAGGAATCTGGAGGATTATAAAATGGAGCAGCAGAAGAGGAGTAGGCAAAGTTTTGGGAGGGAAGCGGAACATTCCAGTTTGTCCTGGACGTACAGCAGAACCACTTGTGCGACACAAATTGTAATCTGATTAGTTTTTAAATGGAAATATAAATAATCAGTTTCAATACAAATCATAACAAACATGTCCAGGACAGTTTAGGGCCTATCTGTTCATTGTAACGTGTCAAAACTCACTTAAGTCTTAACTTTAATGATGAATGATGATTCATTCGCACAAACAAAATTTAGGGATGTTAGATACCACTTTTTTTTTTCAGACCAACACTAGTACAAGTACTCAACTCTTCAGTACTCACTTGGTGCCAACACCGAGTACCGATGCCACGAGTACTTTTGGTACATGTACCGGTATTTTTTATTATTTTTTTAAATCCAGAAAGATCTATAGATCTGTATTGGTCATTATTGCAAGTACTGATACCTTGAAATAAGGCAGTGTATCGACTTGATACCAATACATGGTATCGGTACTCGCCCACCCCTAATAAACTTGTTTGCTATTCACCCATTAATTTTTTCCGTCCTCAGTTATTCACTGAAAAACTCAAACAAAAGCAATAATTGCTGTCAAAGAAGTGCGTTGAAGTCATACATATCAACTTTTCTAGGATCTTTGTTCATCCGGAGGAGCTAAGATTATCAAATAAAACTGTATTTGTAAAGTGCCCTTTTCACATTTAAAATCACAAGTTTAGCCTGGGTTGTTAGGAGAAGTTACAGAGAGTCTTTGCTCTGCTGGGTGCGTACAAAAACTGAAGCTAACCAACAACATAGGTCTTGTTATTGCTGGACATTTGGCATCTTTCCAGGTTGTGAAGGTGACATACATGAAAACTTCCGGTGCAGTTTTGTCCAAATCAAATCATCTATAAGCGACTTATTTTTGAGTCAGTTTGGTGAGTTTGAGATTATATTGATAGTGTTTTGGTATGGTAATTTGTGGTATATTTATTGTTTTAAACTCTTCGTATTGGCAATTTTTTTAGGTTGGTCACCAGTTACATTTTTTTTTTTGCTATTTGCGGACCCAGAGTACTGTGTAGTAAAACAATAATGTTGATAATGCACGTGAGTGCGAGTGTTTTTCCTTCTCTGGGAACAGGTGTCACAAAAAAAACTAAAATCCTGTGACACTCGCTGAACATAATTAAATTAAATGACCACATTTTTCCGATTCTGAATTTACTTTTGATGAGTGTGGGATCAGCCATTTCTGTTCTCTTTTCTTGCTCATTAAACATCAACAATATTTCCTCTTCTTTTTTTTCCCCCTCATCACATGACGCTTGATCCCTTCCTCCTGTCCATCTTGCATTTTTAGCCCCTAAGCAGCTCTCTCGCTTCCTCCTCTTGTCCTTGAATGCGGCGAGCCCAACTTTCCCAGAGCCGGGCGGACTTTGGTGGAATGCGTGTTGCTGGCTTTCACACGGGGTCAGGAGACTCGGCCTCCTGGGATGGAGACCAGAGAGGGAGGGATGAGTCAAAGCGGGCAGTAAGGGAAGCGAGAGGGGAGGTAAGTGGGGAGAGATTGAGTTGACTCGCAAAATGGCTTCAGGGTCCTGCACTAGAAATCACGTGTGCACTTTTGAATTCTATTCATCAAGTCTGGTTGAGATGCTTTGTTCTCTCTCCCCTGCCGGTTTTGTCACCCGAAGGATGTACAAAGTGTTCGCCAGATTTTGATGCAGTGTCCATATCTGATTGATTGGTTTGCTGTCTTTTCACGTGTATTTTCAAGTGACTCCAGTCTCACTGTCTCACGCTGTCCCATGCGGTGTCCTTCACTGTCGCCCTCATGCTTGCACACACCTCGCTCGACATCTTTGCTCGCACTTGCCAGTTGTGCATAATGAAAAGCAGGCTGAGCGATGAAGACATCAGGAGAATGTTTGAAAGTAGGGTACACGCTCGCCTTTGTTTGCGCCTGTGGTCCTTAACAAGCCACCATGTGTGTGTGTGTGTGTGTGTGCTTTGTAGATATAGGATTTACACCAGATAAATTGGTTCAGGTTTATGACTTGAAATAAACTTCCGAACCGACTGTCAACACTAAAAGCATTAGTTGGATGCAATGCAGAGCAGGGGCCATTATTTCCGATTGGAGAGATGCTCGTCTATTTTCTATCCTGGCTGTTTCACAGGAGTAACACTTGAACTTTACTGAACTATAACTTCTTGTTGTTCTGAAGAAATGACGGACTGCATCTATCGAATATTTTTAGACTCAAATATTCTACTTACTATCCAATTTATAAATAATAATAAAAATAATAAATAAGGCCCATACCGGCCCGATACCTGGTATCGATACCCGCCCATCCCTTTTGAACACAATAACGTGCAGGTATATATATATATATTTTTTTACTTGGGGTTACCATTGTACGTATATGTGTATTCAGTTAACTGGGGTGTTTCACTAGGTGCTGTATTAGCTACTAAGGGACTCTGGTCCCAGAAACAGGCAAGGGCCTGAGACAGGCGCAAAAAAAAAAACGCGAACCTATCCTAGGGCTATAATGCTATAATCAAATTCTGAGTAACTAGGGGAATGAAACCCCCCCCCCCCCCCCAACAAAAAAAATTTAAGAGAAGAAACAAAACGTGTAGAAAGCTTTTCATAACTAGCTGAGACACTAAAGAACTGATTTCACGCAGCATGTCATTCAGAAGTATCACAACACTTTAAGTGTGCATAAACTTTGAATTACCGGTGCCAATCATTTCACGGTTTATTTAGTCTAATTCCACATAGCGCTATCGGTGTTACGGGCTAGGATCGTACCTTTATGTGTTCCACCAAGCGTCGGTAGCCAAATAGACTGTAAACCATAATATGTTAACTTCTAGTCATTATTTGTTAGCAATACTAGCCAATTGGTTGATTCACTACAGTAGTCATACCAAACATCAAGAATTGTCATCAACACGGGATTGAAATCAAAGTCGGCGTATGCTTAGCATATGGTTCGTCACGTAATTCAATAGAGTTAATGAGTTAGCACATGTAACTAGCAACCGTCTTTAATACTTACCAGCGGAGCAAACTGACGCTTGCAACAGCGGTCAGCTTAGCAAACCAACGGGCGGTGAGCTCTTAGGCAAGCGAGTGGAGAACAACTCTGTTGCGGCCGGTGGGCCACGATACACTCGTCTAATAGCCTTTGGGCCTACAAGAGGCGGTCAGCCTAGAGGCAGGTTCAATAACTGGACGACTAGCGAGCAGGCTTTGCAGCCTGGCAAGTAGCAGTCTTCTGAACCACAGACAGCTCAAATTCACAAGGACAAAGGCACCACATTGTGAGCGGGCGGGCGAGGTACACATCTGGCGTCCCAGAATACAGGGGTACGGCGGCGGCCGAGCTGTTATTGGGCTCGCGATAAAACAATCACACCCAATACGTCTCCCACGATCGGGAGGAAAAACGGGGACAATACCCTAAAGCCGTTACGTTAGCCTCGGGTAGCTACTCCGAGGTACATAAGACAGCGTCGTCACGTCGCGGTGCACAGCGAATTAAATTCCCAGGATACAAAAGCACAACTTCAAATTCAGCCAGCTGAATTTTACAAGTTGCAACAAAACTCGAGTTATATTACGTACGTCTTCAAAATACAAGTCACTATTCTCACAAACAGTAACCGGCTCTTACTTACTCAATTCCCACTTCTCATTCACAATAGTAATTCACTCTGTTCTTGATCCGCCCAAGATGGCGGCTCAGCCTTGCCACCACTACACATACAAGATGGCGGCTCGGCCGACGCTTGTGAACATTAAAAAGACGTGAATCTACTAATTCAAAAATGGTGTCTACACGCACTTCTCAGCGGCAGTACTATGCAAGTGACACGCTGCGTGAAGTCGTTCAACCTGAATCAAAGCGTTTCTCTGAGTGGACACTTCTCTTAATAAAAAGCCTCACACGGGGCACCAATATGTAGCGATAATTTGGGTTGCCGTAATGGCTTATGAGAAATTTAGACGGTACTGAGGGGAGTTGTAATTTCCTCAGCAACCTCGGGGGCACCACGTTGACTTTGCTGTAGGAGCAAAATAAACGATAAAAATCCTATTACCAAGTATTCATAATCTGAAGTTGCTACTTTAGTTAATCATAGAGTTCTTTGCTTTCATAAAATAATTACTAATCCACTCAGTAAACACAAATGATTCGGCAGAAATTGAATTTCTAGACAACAAATTTATTTAGTAAACACACATATATCAGTCACAGCCTAACCTATTAATGAAACGGAATAAAAATGTGAATCAAAGATAAAAAGAAAACTTACAACCTAACTAACTAAGATAAAAGAAGGTAGATGGGGGATAAAGATCCTCGGTTGAATGCTGGAATGCTGCAACAGGTCTCCGGCTGCTGGTCAGGTGCAGGTGCGGCGTGGAGGCAGCGGACGATCCTTGGTTGGCGCACGTCTAGCTGGAATGCTGCCCGGTAATGCACACGCGGCCTGGGAGGTCTGCAGGTCCTTGTGTGAGCGCTGCGGGGGCGCCTCGGACTCACGGCTGGAACAGACACGCGCGTTTTGGGGATGTGCAGTGTTTTTGTGAGTCCTTGCTTGATGTGCGGTTTGTGACGCTGTGGCTCAAAGGAAGAAGCTGTGTGGTCACCCTCAGCGACCACGTTTCTCGTGATGATCAGGAAAAGTTTGTGGGGGCCAGACGTGAGGTGGAGTGAGTTGCAGGAACAAGAGAGTCCTTTAGCAGTTCAGGGGAAAGAGAGTCCAGGAAACAAAAGAGATTTGCAGGAACGACCGTCAGGGAAAGAGAGAGAAGTTCCTTCGCGCGCTTGGTTTTAAAGCTGTGTCAGCAGGGGGATCGGGTCGTAGCCCACAGGGGCGGAGTCACACCCCATCCGTGCACCTGAGACAGCTTTTGGGATAGTATTTGATAATTTTGGATCAGAATTGACAAACCAGATGCTTCATTTATCATTCTGAACACATTTCAAACATTACCCCGATCATAAAGTTATTGAATCCGCTAAGCTTACTAATTAGCTAAACTTAGGTGGCTACAGAAATTACACACATCATTCATTTGAGATAGACATACAAGTTGTGTACAAAGATAAACAACAGGAGTTATTTGATGTCAGTCAAGTACATAGAGTCCGTGTATGTCCCGAATTATGTAGACTTCAGATTAATTAGGAGCGGCAGGATTCTTGAGGATAATCGATAGTGACCGTTGGAGGGCACTGTTGTACCATACACCTTCCACGGGGCATAATTTCCCAAGAAAAAAACACATGGCTAATTCCTGTAGATAGGCCAGACCATAAAAGATGGTCTATGGACTGCTTATCAAACAGGATTTCAGGTCTGTCGGAGCTGTGGTATGCGTTTCCTGAGGGTTATAAAAACGAAGTCCAGTCCCTGCTGGAGGGAAACTCAAAGAGTCCTTTTGAACAGAAAACACAGAGTTAAGACATGCTCACACATTCCCCAGGGGGAAATGTTTAAAAAGGCATATAAAATAAAAAAAAATTAGGGTGACGGGCAATATTCGTTACACCATCATGTTCTACTGTATTATCTGTGACTTTAAGATGGGTTTAAAAAGTTGGGCCTGGCCTTGTGAGTGACGTGGGTGCCAGCGAATGAGAGCGTAGAGTTGACTGGCTGTTTAAGTTATTCAGTTCAGCAATGTTTATAGTCAGCTCATAAGCATGGCTCTCGTTTAGTTGAAATGCCTTTTTTGCGTTTGAACTTGCCAATTGTCGCTTTCTGAAAAGTCACCTGATGATCTGATTGCGTGATTTTTCCGTGTGAAAGCCTCACCTTCACTAGGTGCTTTGTTTAATGCCCAAATTGTGTCGTTGCAACCCAAAAGTCAAACACTTCTCCTTTTGACCGAGGTACAGTCGAACCATTATTTGCCCTCGGTGGGAAGCTGGCACGTTTTGGTAACTCCTCATTAAGGTTCATTATATTCACATTTAGCATCACAAGCCTGCTCAGCTGAAGGATTAGAGATAGTGGGAGCGTAACGGAGCAGTCAGGTTTGTTTTAGAACCCACTCGGCATTTTCCTTCTGACATTTTAGCTACTTGCAATTACCCAGATTTGATGTGAAACTCCAGACATGTGACAAAATCCATATAGAGAGCGCGTTTGCCAATGTTATGTTAGTGAAGTGGACATTTGTTGGAAGCCGTCGGGCCAAACAACAGCTGCGGGCTACGCTCGTTCTGGGCAAAGGCGATGGAAAACAGATTTCCCTTAAAAGTTTTCAATGTTATGTTGTCTGCGTGCGAGGTTGAGGGGGTCCGCTGGTCTTGGACGTTGCAGTAGTTTCCATGTTGTGTGTGAGTCATCTGGTTTAGATGCTTGTATTTATGACACTCTGGAGAAAAGAAAGCAAATCCCGTCCAAATTGTCCTCCTTGCTTGGAATATCTGAGTTGTGGTTTGTCCGCCTCCCACGGAACAGGTGTCCGTTCCATACAACGCCACCCAAAAAAAAAGAGAGGCCCAAATCCCGTGCACCTGTGTCTTATGAAGCAAAGGAATTTCTCCTCTGCTTAATCCTCCTGATGATGTTCAGCTTCATTCAGTAACTCCTCCTGTTCTCCCCCTCCTCTTTCTTTCTATCCTTCCACACTCCCTTCCCCCTCCTTCTTCAACCCCCCCCCCCCCCCCTCTCCCCGCCCCATTCTCCTTCTTGTCCATCTCGTCTCCAGGGAATAGCCTCTGTTCTGCAGCGCAGGTCTGACAATGAAGAGTATGTGGAGGTCGGACGACTCGGACCCTCCGACTACTTCGGTGAGTTGCTCTGGATCCTGGAAGTGAGAAAAAGCCCACATACATATCTGATCTTCATTTTGATTTTGCAAGACAAGAAAATAAAAAGACACACTGTGTGTAACGAGACATATTTGAATAAATCAGGATAGAAAAGGCTGTACTAAAATGTGTTTTCAGTATACAATACCGTATTGTAAAACAATTAGAAAAGCTACAGTGGTTTTATGAAGATGAAGGTGTTATATTATGAGACAACGTCTTATTATTGACTGGGGAGGGTGTTATAAAAATATATATATATCATACCATTGTAAGTAAAAAAACAAATATGTGAGAACATATTTTGCAATTTTATGAAAACAAAATTCCACATCACAAGAAAAAAAATTAAGTCACAAGAAAAAAATTAAGTAAAAAAAAAAAAGAAGTAATTTAACGATAAAAAAAATAGTAAAAAAAATCTTGCAAAAATATTCATGCTGCAAGCAGAAATTTAAATATGAGAATTAATATTTGTTGTTTTATAACAATAGCTGTAATGTCATGAGAAAAAAATCTTAATGTTATGAGGGAAAAATTATTTTGTGAAAATAAAGTAAATACTGCAGCAAACAGCTGAAATATTATGAGCATTAAATAGAAATGTTATGAGAATAAATTGTTTTCCAAGAAAACATTGCGCGAAATAATTATTCATACAGAGGTTCGTCATTACATCTTGTCAATAAATGTGTTATTTATTCTAGTATAATAATAAAAAAATAAAATAAAAAAAAGGTTAATCGGCTGACATTAGCAGTTTTAAAATCGGGAAAAATCGACTATCTTTGCCTTCTTTAGTTTTTCCCCCTTTTTTTGTTTACAACGTGCATTGAAAAAAAAGAGAATGATGTTAAAACATTCACTTCCCCCCCAAAAATGGGCAAAAAAAATAATTTAATTGGAAGGAAAACAAATCCCATTGAATACTCATAATACAAAAATTGTTTTATTCATTTTATTCAGTTTAATTATGCTATTACTGTATGCGTTTATAAAGTACAATACTATAAAGTATGATTTGTCCTATTAAATAACACTTTACACCCTATTTGTTGGTGTTTTATAAGTGCCCGGAACAGATTAATGTCATTTCAATAGGGAAAGATGATTTGCAGTATGATAGGCCACTGTATGTACATGTAGTCAAACCCGAGGATGTCCCTCCCCTTCAGGTGAGATCGCCCTGCTGCTGAACCGTCCCCGGGCGGCCACGGTGGTGGCCCGCGGCCCCCTCAAGTGCGTGAAGCTGGACCGGCCTCGCTTCGAGCGCGTGCTGGGTCTCTGCTCGGAGATCCTCAAGAGGAACATCCAGAGATACAACAGCTTCATCTCTCTCACCGTGTGACGCCGCTCCCAAAAATACCAATCGAAAAGCAGCACCAGCAGGCGCGCTCCACACACAATTTATCGGGGCTGCGGGTGGGACGCCCGCGAGGGTACTGTGGACCAAGGATGCGGGTTTTTAAATTTCCACAGACAGGGTGCTCATTTATTGCTTATTTGGTTTCTCGACTTTTTTTTTCTTTTTCTTTTCTTTTGCCCTTGTCCACATTTGATCCGTGCTGTCGTATAGCTTAATGTCCAAAACAACAACATGAAGGTGTTTCCATTGTGTCTTGTAATGGTTCATATGCAGTGTGGCGGCTGTATATGATGCATGTCTCTCCAGTAACCAACAATTTGCACTTATCATGCATTTGAGACGGATTCATTGCGGAAGGAAAAGGAAAATGTTTACGTGCAGCCGGATGACGTGAGTTCACCTTTACTTGCTTGCTGCTTTGCCTTTTCCACTGAATTTGATTTTGATTTTTTGGAGGTAGTGTTTCATGACAACTAGGTTATTTAAGTGTGCAATTACTATGTTAAGATTTGATGTCTGTGTGGCAGAAATATTATTTGAGAAAAGACACAACATTCTCAATGTAAAACGCGGATCATATTGTGTACAGTGGATATAAAAAGTCTACACACCCCTGTTCAATTGTGACCTGTAACTTGTACAACTCAATTGAAAAAAAGCACACACAAAAAAATACAAAATAGGATGTAAAAATAAAATAAAAGCCTAGCATTTGAACAGGGCTTGTGTAGACTTTTTATGCCGACTGTATATACGCGCACAGCGTCTCAGGATTTTTAACAAGCTTGTTGTTGTTCTTGTCGGCTGAAAGCTTTTGCACCATTTTGCTAATGTAGAGTGAACACACAAGTTTTAACGCACAGGTTCTATATGTTATAAATATATTGAAAACAAGAATTTTAACTAATAATTTCTCTCATGGTGATGCAATGATGTGAAATTAATTTTCTGTAGCTATCTTTCAACAATCAAAGCATCTTAAGCAAATAAAAAAGCAACAACAAAACTATTGAGCAGCGTCTTTATTAATAAAACATTTTTTAGTATGCATGCAAGACCCAAAGCAGCATTCCCTACTATCTTCACCCAGACAAATTTTTTACACTTTGTCTGTAAACTACTTTTGAGTGAATATCATATTTTTGCATTGTGTTCACCTCACTGACCTCATTGTGTACATCCAACAGGTGTCCCTCCCCCAACGCGCCCCCTTCCTCCTCCTCACTCTAAGCAAAGTGTCAATCATCCGTCGGGCCGAGCTGTCAGAGGGTCGCGGCGCTCCTCCCAGACGCTTTTCAGCAGCGCCACACAGCTTTGACACATTCTTCCCAATCTTAATGCCCACTAAATCAACTGAGGAATGTGAAGCCCCCCCCCCCCCCACACACACACACACCAACCCACCCGCTCACTCTCTCGCTACGCTCACTGACATCGAGTTCAGTAAGACCCCCCTTCACCTCGCACGTACACATGTAACATGCATCCATCACTGAGTAGTTCATGCATGGATTGCATCTTTTGTCAACTTTTTTTTTTTAAATAACATGCAACTATGGTAATCTATTATGTTAATTTGGCTCAAGTGTAACAATAAAATTGAAAAATACCATATTTTTTATTTGATTGATTTAATGTGACCTCTTCCCTGCATTAACTGAGAAGTAATTGGTAATTTCTTCACGGTATTAAAAATGTTTGAGTTCCTGTTTTTGGGGGTTTCATGAGCTGGAAGCCTAAACAAATAATACTTGAAAGCATTTAAATTTTGGGCCCTGAATCTATAAACTCTATATGTAATAATTTCCATGATATGAATTTTTGGGGGAAAAGGTCTGTACTGTCTGTAAGAGAATGGAGTCAAAGAATTACAGGAATAATGTAAAAATATGGAGAAAAGTTGTACTTTTAATGGGAAAAAAAAAGATTAAAAAAAAAAGAAGACATAAAACAGATATGCAATATCATGAGAGGAAAACAAAGTAAAAAAATATATAACACGTGAATAGATCTGTAACCAGAAGTATTCGTAATAAAAGAAAAAAATAATAAGAGATAAAAGTCTTAATAAATTTGTTATATTCAGGTAAGAATATTAAAAGGATAAAGCCGAAATGTGATGATATGCATTTGTAATACAGAAAAATGTAATATTGATAGCATAACACAATTGTACAAGGTAAGATATACAGTACATTAATAAATAAATAAAAATGTTGCAATAATGGTCACATTACAACTAAATGAGTCATTTTAAGGAGAGGAAATTTTGTAGTTTTATGAAGATAAAGTGAAATAACTAAAAATGCCATGAATCCCATCTCGCCCTCGCAAAAAAACAAAATTGAATGTCTTTAATAAGAGAACTAGTAAAAAGTAGTCAAATAATATTGAACTCCATGAAAATGTACAGTAATGACATAAATAGAACGTGAAGCAATTAAAGAGTTTTCGCCATTTATTTATATATTTTTGCTTCAAATCAATATGTATTGTGCCGCTCCTTGTGGTGTGCACCACCCGGGGGCAGTAGACCAGTAATACAGACATACGGGCATATATGAAAACGGTCGGTAAGATGCCCTGTGAGTATTGATATACAGTATTGTCTGTCTGCATGTGTTGCTGCAGCAACTGAATGGGTTATAGCACCGCAACATTGATTTTATGTTTTGCACTGTTATTTAGCAGTAAATGAAATGGAGTTATGGCACATCCTTCACTTTAGCTGCCAGCACTGTTGTGTGTGTGTGTGGGGGGGGGGGGGGGGGGGTTGAGTGAGTCACCCAAACGCACAGTGTATGTAGAACGTGCGGTGCGGGTACAGGACTCTTGTCCCGTGTGTGTTCCGGTCCAAAAAGCCTTCATGTTTGTGGATGGAGGATTTGTTGTGAGTGCCATTGATATGCTAATCAGCATAATTTGAAGTGCTGCGCTTAGCCCAGCATGGGAACGCTCGCCCTCGCAATTCACATTCATGTGACTTTTGGATGCAACCCTTGCCAACAATGTACAAGATAAGATGGCGGCCAGTGATTTGGTGTGCAAGCAGACACGGCTTGGTGGTCTCATGGGAGCCCATTTGATTTGTTGCAACGTTTTTAGAGCTTGGTTATCCTCGAAGCGGTTCTGCTCCACGTTCCCATTGACAAACAGAAGAGACAATACAAACCTACTGTTAGTCAGATACACTAGTATAGTAACAAGATGTATTAGAGCCATGCTGAATAGAAAACAGTATACTACATGTCAAGAGAGAAGCAAGTTAATAATGAGATAATGAGGATAAGGCCATACATGTAGATAATGACGTTGTAATATTACAATGCAATTTGTGAAGTCATAGTGTGAGGATAAAGTCACAGTAACAATAAAACAAATCTGAAAATTAGGTCGCAGCTTTACAAAAAATGAAGTTGTGATTTTGCCAGATTTCAAATTATGATTAGAATCGAAATATAAATTGCGAAGTAAAAACTAAAAAATACAGTAAAATCATTAAATTATTACAGTAAATTTAAAATTGGTGATGCTAAAAAAAAAAAGAAGCTTTATTAATGATGAAAGTATCATCTTAATATCACAAGAAAACTATACCAAAACGAAGTTGCAAATTGCAATATTACAAGAAAAAAATACAATAAATTAGGGGAATAAAACTGTGTAATAAGAAACATTTATGAAGTCTTCATAAGCCAAAGAAAAGTTTAATTTAAAAAAATATATAAAAATATTGTTATTTTACAAAAATTAAGTTATCAATTTACACAAAATTACCCATATATTCATTAAAAACAATTACAATGAAATTAACATTAATAACATAAAATATAAGGATATGGAAATGCTTTAAAAACGTGTGCAATTCATATGAGGAAAAAGTCATACTACAAAAATTTAATTTTATGATTTTTACAAAAAAAAAAGTCGTTTCACAAAAATTCATAATTTTGGAGATTTTTTGGGGGTAAATTACAAAAATAAATAAAAATGAACTATTGTCTTGTATTCTGCTTTCAATTGAAGAAAGTTTTAACATTACAAGACAATTCTCCCAAAACACTTTGGCACTATTATGAAAAAAGTTAAAAATATTTTGGAGAGTAAAATTGTGAAAATACACCAAAAATTTGTAATGTAGGAAAAAGTGATTATGTGACAATTTTATTACAAGAATAGTCACAGTATTACGAGAAAAAAAATGTGTGACAAGAAAATGTCCTAATGTTAAAATAAATAAATACATGAAATCATAATGTTACTAGAAAAAAGTCAAAATATTACAAGAATAAATGTTGCAGTTTTTTTAAGAAAAAAAAAGTTGTAATAATATAATCATTTTATTATCTGTACAAATAAGATCAGATCATTGTGTATTAGAGCAATCATTTAAAGAGAAAGTTAGATAAAATAAAGATAAAAAATATGACCAAAAATGGTCAGATTTTTTAACAAAAATTTAACATTTTTCTTCAGAAAGTCACAACATTACAATGAAATTGTGATGTTTTTTTCTTTTTTTTTCTTTTGGGATCTTCAATCCATTTCGGGATGTGGCTCATCTCTGCCTGCTATCCAAGCTTCTCAGCCATGATGGTGACCTGCCGGGGTCATAGGTGACCACCCGGCCTGGTCACAGGTGATGGAGCAACAGTGAAGCTGATGGGATTGAAAGGTTAGGAGCGGAAGGGGTGGGGGGGCTCTGCTCCCCTCTAAAGTGGGTCAGGAGATCATCACAAGGTCCGGCTCAGCGGACTGCCACCCTTCTCAGAGTCAAGCTGCTTGTACTTTTGATGGAAGACCATTTCTGAAGGTCAAGAAAAGGAAAGTCAGAAACAGGACAATTGACACTACAAAAAGCAGTGCTTTACCTACGTCATTAGTATGAATCAATATAATTGTTGAAGTGTTTTGTTTTTGAACTTTTAAGTAACTTTTAATGCTTTTTTTACAGTCTTAAAACAGTGAAAGCCAACAAAAATGTAAATCCCTCCATCCATTACCGTTATTATAGGTCAGGTTGCCGGGGCAGCAGCTTTAACTGGGAAGCCCAGACTTCCCTCTCCCCAGCCACTTCGTCTAACTCCTCCGGCGGGATCCCAAAGTGTTCCCGAGCTTCTCACCCTATCTCTCAGGGAGAACCCGGACGGACACCCTGCAGAGGAAACTCATTCCGGCCACTTGTATCCAGGATCTTGTTCTTTTGGTCATGACCCACTGCTCATGACTATAGGTGAAGATAGGAAAGTAAATCGAGAGCTTCTCCTTTCAGCTCAGCTCCTTCTTCACCACAACGGACCGATACAGAGTCCGCATCACTGCAGACACTGCACCGATCCATCTGTCGATAACCCGCTCCATCCTGCCCTCACTCGTGAACAAGACCTCAAGATACTTGAACTCCTCCACTTGGGGCAGAATCTCATCCCCGACCTGGAGAGGGCACTCCACCCTTTTCCAACTGAGTAAGCCTAAAGTCCCGGATTTGGAGGTAATAATTTTCATCCCAATCGTGTCACACTCAGATGCAAACAGTTCCAGTGAGAGTTGGAGATCGCGGCTCGAAAAAGGCTACAGCACCACATCATCTGACAAAGGGTAGCCTTGGCGGAGTCCTACCCTCACTGGAAACAAATTCGACTTACTGCCGGTAATGCGGACCAAACTCTGACATCGGTCGTACAGGGACCGACCAGCCCGTATCAAGGGGCTCTGTACCCCGTACTCCCGAAGCACCCCCCACAGGACTCCCCGAGGGACACGGTCAAACGCCTTCTCCAAGTCCACAAAGCACATGTGGACTGGTTGGGCGAACTCCCATGCACCCTCGAGCACCCTGCCGAGCTGGTCCACTATTTCACGGCCAGGACAAAAACCACACTGCTCCTCCTGAATCCGAGATTTGACTTCCCGACGGACCCTCCTCTCCAGCACCCCTGAATAGACCTTACCAGGGAGGCTGAGAAGTGTGATCCCTCTATAGTTGGAACACACCCTCCGGTCCCCCCTTCTTAAAAAGGGGGACCACCATTCCGGTCTGCCAATCCAGAGGCACTTTCCCCAATGTCTACGTGATGTTGTAGAGGCGTGTCAATCAGGACCTCCCCACAACATTCAGAGCCTTTAGGAACTCTGCGCGAATCTCATCCACCTCCGGGGCTTTTTCACCAGGAGCTTTGTAACCACCTCAGTGACTTCAACCCCAGAGATAGGAGAGTCCACCTTTGAGTCCCCCGACTCTCGGCGGAATTGAGATCTTTGAAGTATTCTCCCCACTGACTCACGACGTCCCGAGTTGAGGTCAGCAACGCCCCATCTCCCTATACACAGTTTTCAATGGTGCACTGCTTGCTCCTCATGAGACTTGAAGTGTCATTTCCATAGCGGGCCACACTCGGCTGCCTCATAGAAAGTAAAGGAGAAGACGAGATAACGTCTGTTTGTTATTCAGCTTTTCTTTCCCAAGCTTTGTTATTCTTCCTCATTTCCTGCAAAATAACTCCTACGTGTACATGTAGTGACACTGAGGCCTCGCTTCTGAAAAGACGTGGAGGAAAACAAGCAAAAGCCTGAAATGCCCCCTCGGCCAGGCAAAAGGAATCAGTAGCATTTTTGTAAGCGAGCTATCGCCCGCATATGGCACGTGTGATGACTCGGCAGATTCTCCGGCCCGCGATGATCCGAGCCCAGACGCAATCCGTCTCTTCACGCCATATCCCTGGGGAAGCAGCTCAGCCTAATGTCAGGGCCTCGGATTCCAACGGGCTTGTAAGAGGAAAGCAGAGATTTGCAAAATGGGGGAAAGGGGTCGGGGGGGGGGGGGGTCAGTGTAATTGCCTGTTGTAATTTTATGCAGTGGATAAACATTAAAAAGTCTACACGCCCTTGCTTAAAGGTTTTTGTGATATTCAAAAATTTGAATAAATCGTTTCAAAACTTTGTCCACCATTAATGTGACCTATAAAGTGCAACACAACTGATTAAGAAATAATAACAAATAATGTGATTGCACAAGTGTACACACCCTCCTGTAACTTAACTTCAATGAATCAATCACATTCAAACTCATCTTAAATGGTGATCACACCTGCCAACATTTAAATTCCCTCTGATTAACCCCAGATAAAGTTCAGATGTTTTAGTAGGCTTTTCCTGACATTTTTTTCCTTACTTTATTTAAGTTACAGCCATTTAGCTAAAGTTACAGTTCCTAATTTACAGCTACCTGGTTACAGCTACTTAGTTGGTTATTTAGTAACAGTTACTTACGGGTAGTTACTGTACCATTACTTAGTTACAGTTGTTGTGTTCATAATGAACCAATCACAGTCAGCACACACCTGCCACCATTTATAGTGTCTTTAAGTAAACCTGAATAAAAATCAGATTTTCTAAAAGGTTTTTCCTAGCATTTTTGTTATGCCATCCTACAGCACAAGCCATGGTAAGCGGAGAGCTTTCATGCCATCAAAAGGATCTTGTTCAAAGGTATTTTTAAGGGAAATGTCCTCATTTGTTTTTCAAGAAGAAATAACTTAAGATAGCTTTATGAGAAATACAGTCTACACATTGTTAATGTGTGAATCTTGAAACTTGTCACATGATCAAACCCAGAAAAAGGGTGAGCAATAACGGTTGTTACCTTAGGCAGAGTGATGTCATTTTAGGTCAACAGCAAGTGGTCGTACGCGACAAAAATGGTCGTCCCTTGAAAAAGAATGAAACGTGTGGATTTTTCTGCTTAATTCATATACTATAATAATCGGAATACCCTGTTTAGACTAGTGGACTTGGCATAGAACATATTATTTTAAAGAACATTTTTGACTTGATTTCCCCTTTAAAGAAAAGTAGGAGAACGATGCATTAGGGAAATGAAGGAATGTAATGAAGCGAATCATCCTGATGGACTCTTTAGGAAATGGTCTGGGATGCCGTCGGGGATCAAATGTTTATAGCTGTGGGAGGCGCTCGCAATTTGTCAGGCGACCTGCTGCATCTTTGCTCTAACGTGCAACGTCGCCATCTATCCTCGAGCCGGTTACCCTCCACTAGACCGGCAATCAGCACAGGTGTGCAAAGCCGCAAGTCAACGGCTGTCAAGTGCTTCCTGATTGTCGGGTTTCCACAACAAACCCGGCAGACCCCCTACTGGGATATCCCCGGATCGCCTCCGAGCCACGCCGCCGGGCCTCGGCAGAGGCCGACGGACACTTTCCCTAAACCCCGCCGGAATGTGTGGATTTGAAGGAGGCCTGAAACCAGAGAGCACTCTCTCCTATCTTTAAGCCCATAATGGAGCCACTTCCTGTTGATAATCAGCATGTTGTGATCTCCCTCCCGCCTCGGGATTTTGACACTTTATTTAAGTCCTCAGACAGGAGGAGGAGGTTTTCATCATAGTTCTGGTCTGGCTACCATAATGACAGCATTAAAATGGCATCAAAGGCCTGTCTAGCTCCAGTCCCACACACATACTGGACTGCACACTCTCCTCTTGTGCATGATTGCAACAGAATTTGCCCACAACGTCATTGTTGACACAATGAATAGATTGTGTGACAAAAAAACGAGTGGAGTGGTCTTCCGGAGGGCTCGTGGACCGCTGCCATGCGACTGTGGCGCTTTGGATTCTTCTCCAAAAGGAATGCTTTCTCATGGATAGCTGATGCAACTGAATGTTAGCATATATCAGCGGTGGGAAGTAACAAAGTACAAATGCTTCATTACTGCACTTTTCAGGTGTCTGTGCTTTCGTTACTCAGGGTTTTTTTTCCCCCTGATGACTTTTTACTTTTTACTTTTACACCCGCCATTTGAAAACAAATATTTGTACTTTCTACTCATGAAAAGGCTCATTACTTTTTCAATTGCCGTGGATATGGTCATAACATAAAAAATATATATAAAATTATAAACATTTATATACCTCACCTAAGGGGAAATAGGCAGATCCTTTTTAGAGCCATCAGATTGAATTTCAACTAACTTAAGTGGAGGCTGTGACAACTTTTTCCATCTCTGGCATCTGTGTCGACGCTCGCTGCATGGACATGTTAGACTCCCATGGGCTGGTGTTAACCACTGCTAAGAATTAGCACCATTTGTAAAAAACGGGCTGAGGTGTGGTTACCTTGGCGATGTAGTCGTGTTGAGGAAAATCTTAAAGCCCTGCTTAATGCCATGGCATAACTTGAGCCCAATTGTACCCTAGGGCCAAATGAATGCAGAAACGCTTCAGTAGGCTCGAGTGGGCTTTGGAATCTCTTAAAGTAAGCCAATTGCAATTTGTGAGCGTCTACTGTTCTTAATGATACATTGTATTGTTTGATTGTTACATCTATAACTGAAAAGGGGAATACTTGTCAGATGGCTTGCTTTAAAGTAACATGTTGCTGCATTCTTGACAACGTTGTCTGTTAAAAACAAAATACAAAGCAATGAAGGAGCAGCCACATCAAAAAACTCAACTTCATACAATGAGTTTTAATTTGTTTTTAAATACACAGTGTTGACAGCACTTGAAGGAGAATATAGAAATGACCTACGTCACATTAAAGAGTCAAGTAATCATCACCATAACCTCACCCCTAGAATTGGGGCCCAACTTTTCACATTAAAAAGTCAACATTACCCCAAGCTTCACCTTAACCTTAAATGACATTTAAAAACGGTTAACCTAATTACCTAAGCTTAACCCTAACACAGACTCTAACGCTAATAGGGCTTTTAATCTATGGCTAGTTTCCTAACCCTTTTTTTTTTTTTTACATGTAACCTATAACCATATAACCTCAACCCAAATCCAACCTGGTGGAGGTTAAGGTCAAATCAATACGCATGCAAAAAAATTCCCTGGTTCACTGTTTATATATAAGTCACTCATTGGCAAGACCCCACCCTATCTTCACTCTCTGCTCACCATGCATACCACCACCCACACTATCCATTCCAGCAGTTTTATCAACCTCTCTGTTTCCAAAGTCCGCATTACTTTTGGTCAATCTTCTTTTGAATTTTCCCTTTCCAAATGACTGCAACAAATAAAGCCCACCTAATTCACCCCAACGTGATCGTTAAAAAAGTTAGTGATCGCCACACCTGTTTTGAACCTTTTAATAGTTTGCTACAGTGTCGTTATAAATAAAGGATGGATAGATGACACTTTTCAATTGATTGTTTATGTATTTGTACAGGGAGTCCTTGAGTTACGTTGTACGCGACCTTCGTCGTTTCCACTTTACGGCGCCCGTGCCTCATTTGTACCACCTTCTTTTTCGTTAATTTCCCACAGTAATCACGGCATTTTCAAGTTATTTAAAGTTGTGTTGTTGTTACCTTCAGCAACGCACATCCATCGAGCAGGTCGGCTCGCCATCAGGCGCGTCACATTTCCGTGTTTAAGTTTCCATTAGCTTCGCTTTGCCGTCCGTCAGCAATGAATGCCCGTGCGGAAACACGAAATATTGGTTCCGGTATTTTCCGCCTCACGCAAATATGTTATTTAAAATGACTGTACATAGTATTTTGATGTTAATATTGACATTAACGGTGAAATCTGACATAAGTCTGAATTCGGGTTACATCGTCAGCGTAGGAACGTAATTCGTCCATAACTTGAGGACTTTTGCTTTGCTTTACTCTGCTCTCTGCTGAATGTCAATTTGGGTTATTAGGACCTTAAAAACTAAGCTAGTCAGCGAGCTTCCCAGCATTCTTAACTTTATTCTGTATATTTATCTGTATGGCTTTTCTTTGAAAGTCAAATCTATTTGCACCCACCTTTTGACTGAACCTAAAATGTGTTTATTGTGACTGCATCGCTGTATATGTTGAATTGTCTTTCACGGGTCCATTCGTGAAAGGCAATCCTTTGCGGGTCATGTTCCCATTGGCACGGAAAACCAAGTTTATATTTGTGCCACTATATACTGTCTGGGTCGACGTGGGGGAGTAGTGGGAGCGCCCCTCGTTTTTTCGGAGCCTGGTGGGGTGAGTCGGGTCAGACCACCGCAGAGACCTCGAAAAGTCTTCCTCCTCCTCCTCCTTCTCGCCGGTTCCCACCGCTTCCAACATGGCACACACATGTTGAAAAGGTCAGGTCTTGATAGACAACAGAGCACCGGCAATTACTCTGCTATTTCTTTCAGTCACTGGAAGTCCCCTGTTTTCTAACTGCGTGTGTGTCCAAAGTTTTTTTTTCATTCATAAAGAATAAAGAGGCAGTGTTTAAGAGGGGTAACAAGGTGCGATGAGGGGGGGGGGGGGGTAGCATGTAAAGACTTGAACAGGGATTGTAGCTTGCCGTCTGTCCAATTGTGGAAATCGGAGAACACGCATGAGAGAGTGCAGGTGTGCGTGTCGACCTTTCACATTATATACAGTCTATGTGTGAGCGTATTAGAGAACGCATAAGTGCGTCTCTTCATACCTGAGCAACAAGTCTGATTTTGCATTAGCCGTTGCCTATCGTTCCTTTTGGAATGAACTCATTCACTTTGCCACTACCAGGCAGTCCCCAACTACTTTTTTACATAAAGCAATACACCTTGGGGTGATGGGAGACAATGACACACTGAGTGAGTTACTTATGACTAGTCTACTACGTAATTTGGTTTCAGTCGCCGTCATTGCAGAAAATCCTTCACAAAGATGAGATGTTGGAAATGGAAGCAAGGAATTCTGTACAATTTTGCGGTTTATGCTATCTTGATTTCAACCCAGGCTTGTCTTTTAATGCCAAAAAAGTGTTGAAGGCTTCATTGCTTAATTTGTGAGGCTGTTGTGAGATTCACCTGTAACGATGTACCCGTGTTTTACGCAGGACTGTTGATAATATCTCTTGAATGCAGCGTTCATTTTCTTGGAAATTGTTTGCTTGGAGAAGAGCCATTGAAAAATATGAATTCAATAATGAGTAGATGCTAGTCCATCTCTGACCCAATGAGGGTCATACCCTTGAACCCGCCTGAACTGGCTCTCGTGAAAAGCTGCAAGCATAGAGCAAACATTGCCCACGCTCTGGCTCGCTCTAACGACTTCCCAGTCATTTCTCTCCCCTGTGCCATTTCTGCTTCGCACCACACGCCTATTTCCAGTTCCCCTGAGGATGACCTTTTTCACACCGGGGCTGCAAGCATCGGCGATGGTGTTGTGACAAGAGTGCAGCACAGTTTGACGCATCTGGACATCAAACAGAGAGGATGTTGCCTGGGGAAAGTCAAGTATTTGTGCCCCCTGACCCATGGATGCTTAAGTGTCTTCCAACTGACCCTTTAGGGCCACTGTACTTCTGGCTTTAATAGTCCTAGAAGATGGAATTTGACCACTTTATTTGGAATTTGAAAATCTCAAATCTGGATATCCTCTAACAGCAGATCAACAGCGACTCTTAGATTTGACACATCTTGGACCTAAGGCAAGTCACATGTCCCCCCCCCCCCCTAGACCATAGACTTGCAATGCTGTTGATCTCCCTGACCTGACCCTTTAGGGCTACCATATTTAAACAGTCCGAGAATGTATCATTGTTTCGAATCTGGATATCACCTTGATCAACAGGGATTCTTTGAGGTCTGACACACGTGGGCTTCAAATACAGTTGACGACGTCTACCTTGGGCAAGTCAAGTATTTACGCCCCCTAACCCATGAACTTGTGGTGGTGCTTGGATCACTTCCGTCTGACCTTCTATGCCTCCTGTACTTCTCACTAGCCCTAGAAGAGTAATTTTAACACTGGCCACCATTTGGAGACTTAATGTCTAGATAACCTTTGCCAACACGTATACTTTTGTGTTTATTCAGAGGTAGGGAATTCAGGTCAAGAAATTACACCCTCTGTCACTTCTACTCAACCAATAGGTAAACAAGCTTGTTACCTGTCGGATGAGTAGAAGCACCTGTGGCTAAAGCCAATCTGTGGCAGTGTTTTTGCTTTCTGGACATGGATTTTCCACCTTTGTGTATTTTTATGTAAAGTACCTGCATAGGACAAGTCAAGTATACAATATATGCTCCCTCACCAGACCCTTTTAGAGCTGCCATACGTCTAGTCGTGGAAGGAAACGTTTTGCCTCTGTCTAGAATTTGTACACCTCAAATCCAGGTATCACATTGATCAACAGAATTTTTTTTTTTTAGGTGTGACACATTTTGTATGCCGGTACCTGCAGGCAAGTCAAGTATTTGTGTCCGCTAAGCACCGGGCTCTCTTCCACTTGAATTTATAGGGCCACTGTAGAAAGAAGACATTTTACCATTGTCCAGAATTTGTAGACCCGAATCTGGATGCCACCTTGACCCACAAGATTGACTCATCTCTCTGGACATCAAATGGAAAGAAAGGCATCGTTTTTTCAACCTCAGTCTGTGAACCTGTAGCCCTTCTTGGGTCTTTTTCACCTATAGTATTGAACTTCTTGCTCAAAGGAGGAATTTGACCATTTTCTACAACAACAGGAGATTTGACATGTTACTTTTTTATCTTATCTACAAAGTACAAGTGGCTTGACCCTTGAGCACAAAAGTTTGCCCAACCCCTGTTCTCGAACCTTCCGACCCGAGTGAAGCTGCCCTCATGCATGACTTTTTTCTTCTTCTGTAGGTTAAACGGGGAAGAAGAAGAAAAAAAAAGTCAGCTGGGTGTTGGGCCAAGTTGGAAGGACAGCTGCTGTGTTTGGCTTCCCCTGACTCTCACATTCACATTCAGGTGAGAGTCGCTGTGACTCCCGTCGTGTATATACAACGCTTGTTTGTGTGCATTAAGAGGTTGCCCGGGATATGCACTCTGCTCTGGATATATTCCAGGTCCAGGTCTGTATCGCAAACCAGCCACTGGAATCCACCTTTGCTCCTGGGAAATCTCGCCTGAATTATGTGTGTGTGTGTGTGTGTGTGACTGAGGCATGTGTGTATGAGTTAGCCAACCATAAACGTAACCACGGCTTCTAAAAGGGCCCATCACGAGACATGAGCTGCTGTTAAATAGCACACATTAAAAAGCCCCGAGGCTGTAGCCGCTAATGGAGCCGACTTTGTCATCATGGGCGTAGACGAGTGAGCTGAGGTTGGAGAAGAACAAGCCTAAGGAGGAGGAGGATCAGTCAAAGTCGCAGTGACCTGCGCCTTCTCCTCGGGACGTACGTGTGTTTGTTTGTTCGTTGCAAGGCAATCCGGCACAAGGTGCAATGGAACGAGGATGCCCCGGTGTCGTATGTGATGTGGAATACGCAGCCGGTTTCTATTGTGGGCTCTGTTATCTGCTTTTATGGTCACGTCAAGGTGCAACTGTCTCGGGATCAGAGCTCAGATGATGTTGATAAAGCTTGTGTCAACAAGGACTGTACTCAAGGAACGTGAGCTTTGAGTGTATTCAATTGTTAGCATGACCAGGTTTGGATTTGTGTGCTATTATTTGGAGAGTTGGAGACCATTTTAGCCTCACCACCGGTATCTACTCTACTCTACTCTGCATTTAGCCCCGTCTCCATCAAGCCCCACTTTAGTATGACATCACTTGCGAGGTGAGGAGGGAGTCCCGGGTGGTGGCCGTGGCAGTGGAGACACACTGCTTTTTGGTGTAGAGCAGAGTAGAGTAGAGTAGAGTAGGGTAGATACCATCGGTGGAAACAGGGCTTTTTACATGGGACATTCATTGGGATATCTCGAATTTGGACATTTGCTCCTTTACAAGAACATGTGGAGGCCAATTTAACTATGACTCAAATTGAGATATGAACTCTTATTTGGATATAGATATTTTGATATGGGGACAGTCTGTTCAAATTTTGACATGGTACCTTCAAATATAGATGTTGCCCCTTTACCAGGACGTTTTTTTGAAAAGTTTTACTTTGTCCCTTCATTGACAACATTTCTTCATTAAGGACATTGAAAAAAACATTTTCACATCCTTCACTTGAGTATATGGATCACATTTTAACATTGTGCCCTCACTTGGACAGTTAGCTTTCTATTTTCTTTTTATAAATATATTTTTCCTTTTGGGCATGTTATTAAATTTGCACATGGTCCTTTCATTAGAACATTTCAATCTCATTATTGCATTTTCTGTGATGACATTTTTAACAGAAACATTTGGGACATTTTACTGAAATGTTGGCGTTGTCCCTTTTTTGGAAATTTTGGATGACATTTTGACATTGCTCCTCTACTTGGGCATATGGCTCAAATTTGCACCAACACTGTTGTTCAAATTTTTACTTCTAATGAACACAGCAGCTCCATTCTATTTGAGAAAAGTTTTCATTTCTGACTGAAAATCAAATCGCTTATTGATGAACAAAAAACCCCCACTTTTTAACCTCACTTGGCGTCAACACATATATCACATTCCTAAATCATACCTCCCACTGCCACTATACATTAGGCCTATCTACCTCCCACTATCCCCCTGTGAGGAACTCAATGTGTGGCCTGCAGGGAAACAGGAGTCATCACCACTTCACTCGTCTTCTCCGGCGGCTCTTTACGGCTCGCTTTACTGTGCTCCGGCGTCTATAAAAGTTCTTTTATAGGGTTAAAAATGTTTGTTGGGCACATGGTTGCCAGTAAACATGTTGCCTGTGAGCTTATGAAGGAGGCAGGGAGGAGGGGTAAAGAGTCTGCTTGTGGTTTGTAAAACTTGAAACTTTGTTTTTATGAAATTTCTTTTGAAATTGAATTAAAATGATAGATCACAGACATGACAGCAGATATTGCACGTATAGGGATCTAAATCTTCAGGAAATTGTGTTTTGTTGGTACTTGTGGGTCCTGGAAGTAAAAAGTTCCAATCATATGCGGTCCAAAGGTTTCTCGAAGTTACCAATTCCAAGGCACGGAATTGTTCCAGATGTTTAAACACTTTGGTCATTCAACAATTACGAAGTAATCTTTCAAAACGAAATCTGGTTCCAATATTTTGGTTATGGCAAATATTTGGATATTCAAATGTAGTTGCTTACCTGTCCCAGACAGCGGCGATGCTATTACGTGTCGTTTACATATGACACAATGATTTCCCTTTGTCATCGGCGTGACGCATCCCAAAGAGCGAATCCTCACAGCGCATCACATCCTCACACTTATTGTTTTTTCCCTTTCCATTTCCCACCAGGATGTGAAGCGTTCACCTCGAAGAAACGTGACTCATCGTGTATGTCACCGCAAGTGCATGTCTGTGACATCACCATGACGACACTTGCTCAAGGCAGCAATGCATCAGTCAGCCACTGTTAGTAATACAGTGGCTTAATAGCTTTAGCATCAACACATTTAGCTTGAAACTATGACAGTGAGCGACATATAATGGAAAGTTCAACTCCAAAGATCGTATCATATAGCTAGTCTATGGCATAATTGCTGAAGTCATTTTTGAACGTTATTGGAGAACAAGAAATAACACAACACATTTCACAAAGTAGAAGATACTTTTGCTGAAAGGACAGATGGTTAGGATTAGGGTTGCTCATCACCTGTAGTGGATGCTCATATTTGTTAAGGTTGACCACATTTTTCAGGAAACACATTGGGCAAATCTCACAAGATCTGATTTCAAAGAAGTACCTTTTGGTGAAAGCTGGTGAGTAAGGTTTAGAGGCTCGCTTAGAGGTAACGGTTTGTAATCATTGTTAGAGAAGAATAAGAAGACGAAAGTAAACATGAAGCAAACTCCGGCTATGTCTAATTATTTTTGTCCAGTGTTAGAGCGGGTCTCAGTTTGTTGGTGACTAGGACTCGAAGTATTGGTTAGAGTGAGAGCCTTAAGAGTGCAGGTGTACCTAATGTTGTGTCCACTTTGGGAAAGGGTGCACAAAGGGGGTTATTTTATGGATCAGGTGGTGATTTCCTAAACAATTAACGCCTCAGTACGCTTCATTGGTATTTAAATTAACTTTTTTTGAGGTGGTGTAAAAAGTTTGAGAAGCACGTGTATGTGGATGGTGGGAGGGGGTACGTTGGGGGGGCATGCATCTTACTCGGCCAACCAGCTCCCCTGGCGGAGGAAGACGCACCATCAGGGAGACGCGAGGGGAGGCGCAAGTGTTGCGGAGCTGCACGCCGCCTCTCTCTATAATAACCAGCGGCTCACACGCTCGCTCTCACTCCATATCCACTCGAGTGCGCGCTGCGGATGCCTCTACGCCAACGGACCACAACTTCCCCCCCAGAACGTCGTCTTCTTGGTGCATTTGTGATTTCCTAGAGGATTTCTCCACTGGATTACGTTTTTGCCAAGAGAACTTAAAGAAAAAGTGCAAAAGAAGGATTTTGGGGGTCGTGCAAGTGTGAAGGACAAGTGCACCGCGCGTCTGGCTTTACTTGGGATTGTCGCACTTTTTGAGGAGCTATGCTGAGCTGTGTTGCACAGCTTGTTGCGCAGGAGTAAATAAATATATAAACAATTTTTTTAAGCAAAAACAAACAAACAAACAAACAAAAACTATCTTGCACACACATTTCTATAGGAGCACCACCAAAGCCCACTCGCTTTCTCTCCCCCGCCCTGAGGGGATGGTCGAGGGTCCTCGGGGGCCAGGAGCGACTGCGCGGCTCCTCCACGACCACTTCGTCTCATTTAGGGTTCAGTCCAAATTAAAAGGGAGATGAGAGCCGCAATTTATTACTTCCTGCTGTGGACGACGTACCTGCTGCTGGCCACCGCTCAGGTAAGCCCCCCCCCCCACAGAAAATCTACGCGTGTTTCATGGAATTCGAGCCCACCACCCCTCGAAAGAAAGGAGAGTTGTCAACCCTCTCTGGTTATTTTGGGCATTTGTTGCTTAATTTGTTTGTAGACTGAGCCAAGTCGGCAAACTTCATGGGAACAGCTCCGGGTGATATAAATAGTTACTGTCAGACCACCACTACGAGCTGCACCCTCAGCAGAGTGAGGCTTGGTGTCGAGGCGCCTGCTGCTGCGTGAGCGCAACAAGTGCAAAAGAAAAAAATAGAAAAAGAAAAATGCGCACTTTGAACACCAACTTGCACCGCCAGACTCCCTAATCCAAATGCTATTCAACGCACCATCGCAAGCATTGAAGAATGAGAGAAAAACACAACAAAAAAAAGCTTAATTAACTACTTTGGAGCCAAAAATTCTTCCCTCATGGATCAGCAGAGTGCAGCAGTGCCACTGCAAAACGTGTCCAACGCGCTTGTTTGAACAAGAGAGCGTTTTACTTTTTAAATGTGCAACTCCCACCCACCTAATCATCTCTAACTCTCTCCTTATTCGATTTTTCTCTCCGCACCTTCTCCTCCTGCTCGGTGCTGAAGGAAGTGCACTTTCCCCAGGAGCTGATCGACAGACTGTCCCACAGTGAAATCCACAGCATCAGCGACCTCCAGCGGCTGCTAGAAATTGACTCCGTAGGTAAATTCTGCCTCTTGATTCCTTTATTTCATTCGATTGAAGTTTTTTTTTTTTTTGCATGTTTATTTATTGTTAAAGTTAGCCTACGTGACGTAATAGGCCAACACTCAATTTGGACTGTCGTCGTGTACAGTGGATTCTGCCTCGTCAGCAGTTTGGATCAGGTCAAAGTACTTTTGTCTTGGATTAAGTCCAGGCAATAGTGGGCATGATTCATTGAGATGCGGTGTCGGGGCTGAAAATGCCAGAGGAAAGACGTTGTTGACTTTAATTGGTGTATTAGTGGTTAGCACAAATGCCTCAAGTCCTAAGGTTCCGGGTGCCAGTCTCGGTTGCATGTTCTGACAATAGTAGTGTAGGTTTGAGGAGCCTATTGAAATTTGTACATTGATGGCAAAAACTCACCAAACACCCCCTCCCCCAGCGACCTGATGCGCTCATGGTTTGCACGTGTGCCTCCCAGTTGAGAAGTCCCTGGTTTGAATCTCAGACTGGCTAAAAAGTGTTACATAACATGGACGCTTGGCATTCAGCACAAAGTCATTTTGGACACGCAATATTGCGTTAATGTAGCGACTTGTCACTCAGCTTTCACAAAAAAATGCTTTGGACTCTTAATATTGCAGCAATGCGCATGCCTGCCGCTCAGCATCCACACAACACATAGTTTGAATACAAAGAGAAGTTTAAGGGTTGATAGTCATCTCTCAGGATTCAAAGAAAGAAAGTGCTGAATGCACAATTCAACATTAACTCATTCACTGCCATTGACGGCTATAGACGTAAAAAATTCATTTGAACTATTTCTATTAGTTCCACTTTTGCTAACAAGAGTATGAAAACCTAGAATTATTTTTTTTTGTAAATTTAGAACAGATATAAAATTTGTGATTAATCGTTAGTTAACAAGTGAAGTCATGTGATAACAATTAAAATGTTTAATCACCTGACGGGCCTAATTAAAAAAATAATAATATAAGGGGCGTTTAATCGTAATTAATCGCATGAAAATTTTTATATCTGTTATAAATGTACAATAAAAAAATTAAAAAAAATAAAAAAATTAATGAAATTATTATTTTTTTAACTAATATAAATAGTTCACATGATTTTTTTTACGTCTATAGTCGTCAATGGCAGTGAATGAGTTAATGTGAACACTTCGAATTGACATTGGACACAAAATAGTGTTAAACCTAACGCTCATCTCTCAGAATTCAGCAAGACTGTACTCACTTTGAACTTTTGTCTCTCAGCACGCCAATAAATATTTGGTTGTACACAGTTGCACTCGTCTCTCAGCATTCGCACAAATACCACAGATGCCGGGACTTGAAAGTAGTAGCACTGCTTTGGCACACACCCTCTGTGCTCTCCTGGAATCAAGTGCATAGGGCATCGCCACGGTAACGCCACTGGACAGGAAATAACTGTGCACCCAAAGAACTCTACTACAGTAGGATCTTACATAAAAAAAAACAATAAGTAGTGCAGACTGTGCACGAGCCCCCCGGCCCCGGCCCCGGCCCTGACCCCCCACCCCCTCTCCTCTGCCACAGTTTTTATTTAGGGGGTAGCGTGTTAGCTGTTGTTACCGCGGTAACGTGGCTTTTAAGCCAGCCGCCTGTCACGTATCCTGTAAACAGAGATGGCCGCTCGCAAGCTTCAGGTTCTTGGAGCTGCTGCTCGGTCTACTCGGTCTTCGATCCGGTTTCCAAGTACTTCACATGAGCTACTATTTACACAGGCTGCAAGAAAGCATTTCAACCGGCCTGCCATGATATTCTAAAAACAAACTAAAGCCACCAATGTTTATCATGGAGAATCTGCTTCAGATTGGATCGAGTTTGTCCAAAATGGCTGATTTCACAAAAATGGCCACCTTCCTGTTAAATTTTCAGCATGTGTCCTGCTACAATATAAATGTCCACCAAACGTTGTGTCGATGGATGAAATGAGTGTTTGGGGCTTTCAAATGTTTTAACCTTTGATATCAAACTATGATACTTAGAATGTGGCCAGATCAAGATGTAAAATTCTGCAAGCTGAATAGTTCAAAACGAAATGGCCGACTTCCTGTTTATTTCTTTGAGACTTTTTTTTTTTACCCTACTTGATATGATAGACATTAAGGCTGTGCACGAATCGCCGGGGACTCCAATAGAAAAGCTTAACTTGGCGGTTAAAAACAAAGGTTGAATCATACTTTTTGAATTTGAGTCAGAATGGCTCCCACGCCAAAACAACAACGCTCACGGCGCACAGCTTACAGTGTCGACTCATTTCTCCTGCCCTCCAACATCCTCTCTCTTGTTACCTTCAGCTGCTTCAATGGTAAATGAATAGCGAACGGGGATTTTGGGTGGCAGTCCAAGCTCTAATAGACATGTCCATCAAATTTTGCCTTTATTGGTAAAACTCGTATATGGGCCTGATTTTGTTGTTGTTTTTTTGTCCGAATTTGACGGCATGCTCCGCCCACATGAAATGTCACCGTCAAAAACGCTTGGCGAGTTACCTTCTTCCAATTTGGGTTCATTCTGGCGAATTTCCTTCGTAGTAGTAATTATGCTTTCAACCAAACTGGATGACTTTCATCCACCTGATTTCATGTTTCTGGTTTAAAATTGATGAATGTGTCTTGATTCTTTCCAGGTCATATTCTTGACAATAGGAAATGATGACCTAGCCCTGCTTTAGTGTGTTTCATTTCCAGCCGTCCTAAAGTGTCTCTAGCATAAGAATAATTGTTTATAATCAAATTAACATGTCTCACTTCAAAGGGAGAAAGGCCTCTCATGGTAACAGTAGTGAGGTGATTATTATTCCGAGGACATAAATCTGTCCCAGGGTCAGCTCGGGTCGACCATTAGCGAGTTTCTTCCTAGCTTTTGTCACTAATGGTTGGCGGAAGCGCACACACGTGAGTCGAGGGCTGCCATCTATTTCGGGGTTGTGGGAGAAGTGACAAAAAGTGTGACAGAAATAATGTGGGAACGGTCGCCGCTAGAATGACTTCCATGAATCAGACTGTAAAGATGTTTGGATTATTGGACACGGGTCTCCAAGGAGCTTCTGTGCTGGCGACACTTTTGTCTTCTGGACCACGCTGCGCACCATTGGCTGGATTTTTGGAGGGATTTTGTGAAGGCTCCTGTCAAACTGCCTCCGTTTATTTTGCCAATTGAAGGACAATTGGGATGGACAAGGAACATGATTCTTGGCATGCATGCCATGCATTGCATGGGGCAGGAAACGTGGTGCCCATATTCCATGTAAACGTTCCACTTCAAGGCAAGACTGAATACTGAGAGATGAGCATTCAAGCCCTCATGTTGAGTTGGGCATCAAAAATGATTTGTGTGGAAAAACAAGAACTCTGTTAAATGCTGAGGGATAAGCATTTGCATTAGAGTATATGATGCCATTTTTTATTTATTTATTGCATGTTGAATGCGAAGAGATGCTTGCTAATAGAGGAGAAATAATGATAGCACTTTTGTTTTCTATGTCCAGTCCCAAATATTTGAATTGTGAAAGGTAAGCCTTCATGTTAACACTATAGTGTCTGTCCAAATAGAAATTTAACTCATTCACTGCCATTGACGGTTATGGACGTCAAAAATTCATTTGAACTATTTCTATTCGTTTCACATTTTTTTCCCACTTTTGTTAACGAGTAGAAAAAAAATATTATAGATTTAGAACAGATATAAAATTCGTGATTACTCTTGAGTTATCTAGTAAAGTCATGTGATTAATTACAATTAACAATTTTAATCGCCTGATGCCCCTAATTAAAAAGAAAAAGAAAACAAATATTATTATATTATTATTATTATTATTATATGACTTCAATAGTTACTAAAACTAATAGCAATAGTTCAAATGAATTTTTGACGTCTATAGCCGTCAATGGCAGTTAATGAGTTAATAATTATAATAATAATAATGCATCAAATTTATATAACGCTTTTCTATCTAATCAGAGACGCTGAAAGACGCTTTACAATGGAACGGATCCATTATTCATGCACTTACACATCCACACTGCGGTGCCGGTAAGCTACTTAAGTAACCACAGCTGCCCTGGGGCAGACTGACGGCAAGCGTGGCTGCCAGTGTGCGCCTACGGCCCCTCCGACCACCACCAAACATTCGCACCTCCCATATACCAGTGTGAGTAGCACTGGAGGCAATGTGTGGGAAGTGCCTTGCCCAAAGACACAACGACACATGACTTGGGGAGAGCGGGGATCGAACAGCCGACCTTCTGGTTACTGGACGACCGTCTCTCCACACCCTGAGCCACGGCCGCCACAATTGATTTTAATTTTCACGACTTATGATAAACGCTGACGATTAACATTCATACATTTTTTAACATCCAATGCTGCGAGATAAGCATTCACATCAATGCTACTGCGTATACAAACTAATTGTATGGATGCTGATAGATGAACATCCACATCCAATTATGCATTGTGTCCTGAATGCCAAGGATCAAGCATCCACATTCAAACAGTATTTTTACTTGCATGCTGAGACACACGTGTTTACATTATGACTTTATTTTGTGTGGATGTGGAGAGATCAGCATTTAAACCGGCACTTTTTTTGTGTGTTTAGTGAATACTAAATAAAAACAATTTACCCAAATTCTATTTTGGACAATCAAAACAGAATAAAAAAAGAAGCTAGCAGAGATATTTCTGTGGTGCTGAAACACGGATGTGCAGCTGTATAAGAACATCTTGCAATTGAATGAGTGAGAGGTGGGCACCCTGGGGGGCAACTTTGGGTTGGTGACCTGCGGGGTCCCAAAAAATTGTTCAGGAAGGAACATGACAGTGGCGCCGCATTGCGTGTCCGTCTATGTACGACACTTCCTGACCGCGGCTTTCGGGTTCACGTGGCGTCTGACGGACTGCGAGACGAATTGCAAGTCCTCACACGCCAAATCAGGACGGAAGGACGAAAATGTGCTGGATGATTGCTTGCAAAGTCGACTTCAGTGTGTTGCTTTCTTCTGGTTTCATGTTAACACTGTACAAAGCTGAATGCTGAGACATGACACTTCGTACTAATACTTTTTCGTGCGTCTAAACTATTAATTGCAGGTGTAATGCTAAATGACTAAATGCTGAGAGATGAGCATACTAAAAATAATTGTGCAAGCTGTTATGTGAATGTGTTTTATGTGAGTAGTGCACTTTCACAATAATGCTGCACTATACATCCACTACATTTATTGTTCGAATGCTGAGAGACAAGCATTCACTAAACATTTTATTGTGGGGTCAAATTTACTTATGATGAATGCTGAGATATGAGTGTTTATGTTGTTGTGTACACCCAAGCTATTAATTGTCTAAATGCTGAAACATGAGCATTCAAGACTAACACTTGTTTTGTGCATTTAAGTCTTTTGCCTGTAGAATGCTGGGAGACAGTCCAACACATTAGCACTATATTGTGTGTACACTATTACGTATGTTGAAAGCTGAGAGACAAATGTTCACATCAACACAATATTGTATTGTGTGGCAGAAATAGTCTTCATGCAAATGGTGAGAGGCAAGCATTACACATGAGCACAATAGTGTGTTTCCAAAACACTTTTTATGTGAATGCTGAGAGACAAGCCTCCATAATAACACAAAATGATGTGTCCAGAATATCATATACTGCATGCTGAGCTATGTGAACATGAGACACACTGATATTGTTTGTGCACCCAAACTATTGAACGCTGAGACATGACCATGCATAGCGACACTTGCTAAATAACTGTAAAATAAGGTATGCTAAATGCTGAGACATGAGCATTTATACTTTTTTTGCATGTCCCAATAAATGATTGAGGGAATGCTGAGACACAAGCATTTCTCTCTCTCTTTTTGCCATTATACTCTAAATACCGAGAAACAAGCCGCGCACTTTAAGTCTATGATGTGTGTCTATAGTAGTAGTTGTGTGATTGCTGGGAAAAGTACATTAACGTGATAATGTGTGCCACTTTTGGCCAGCGGCGACGCTTTTGTTGCACCGCTCGCACACTGGGTTTGAACATGCAACGCGGGATAACAAGGGAAGTTTATGTAGCGTGTTTACGCGAAGGCCACAGCTGTCTACGCACACGCAGGTAGACCCCGCCCGCTGCGCAAACATCTCAACTCTGCGCAAACATCCTCGGTCTGCTCTCAGCATGCAGCGTAGGATGTGAGCGGGCTTTATTATTTGATTACGCCGTCCTCTGTAATATTCAGGGCGGCGGCCAAAACAAGTTTTATCAGATGAGTTGAAAAAGCTGAGCAAGTGGCTTGAGTGGAAGAAAACATGTGCTTGGAAAATGTCAACATTGGGCAAAATGGGAGACATGAAAGTGCTCATTAGGCGCAGGGGTTGCCAAATGAATACTTTTTGTCAACATGCTGACTCACCTGGAGACTTTCCACCTGCACTCAGAAGCGGTGACGTCATTGGCTGCATTTATGCCGCAAGTCGCAATGGCAAATTCCCATTAAGTGACTGAAGGGGAGATTGTCGTGCGTGGTCGAAGTTTATATTAGCATTATTGTTTTGTTATTGTTTTTTGGAAGTTATTCATCATTTAGCTCATTGACTACAAAAACATGTAAATAATATTTTTATCATTATGATTATTGGTTTAATAATTGATTTACCTTTATTTTATGCTTTATCATTTCTTTTGATGCTACACTGAATTGGCAATAAAGCGTTCAAATGTTAGCATTCAGTTTTCAGCATTCACACGCAATTTCTCCAGAAATTGCACTTTGTCTAGTTACAATGTATAATTATTTCTACTTTTTTTAAACAATTATTTTAAATAATTAAATTGTTTAAGGTTTTATCATTATTTTACTTTATTAAATGTAAAATTGTATCCAATATTCTTTGGGATTTCTTTTTTGTTATTCAAATTGTATTATGCTTAACTTTTTAGTGTTGAATTTCACTATTATTTACTTATTTGTCACTTTTTCCTCAATTGAATTTTTTAAAATTAAATCAATGAATTGCATTTTTACCCTGCACTAAAGTTGCATCATAATGACACAAAACTAACTGACACTATTATATATCGTTACGGTTTATCATGTTTAATTTTAATAGTTATTAACGTTGCCGTCTTCTGTTTTGACGAGGTACGGGAAACGATGTCATCGAAGGGCCCAAGCATCACAAGCACCACCAGCACCATAACCAGCACCAGCACAAGAACTCCTCCCGCCATCCTGGTTACTATAGCGACCTGAAGAGCTCGCAGCTCCACAGCCGCCGCAAAAGGAGCCTCGGTAAGACGTACTCGATGTCATCGCTGGTGTGGAGGGCCGCAAGTCGTAAATCAAGCCAGGTTGCACCTGCTTGTCATCACATTGGCCGTTTGGTGTCAATCCTATTTGACATGAACATGACATCACGTGTGGGTTCAGGGTCATAGTAGATAATCTCTTCACATTTCATTAAAAAAAAATGCCATGATTTACATTTTTACTTGAATTGTTTTAATTTACAACTGCAGTTATCATCCATTCAATTGCTTTTATGCCCTTTTCTTCATTTTACTTTTTTTTATTTTTATGCCGCATTTAAATTCAATTAGAATCATCAACCTTTTAAAATATATTTTTTAATTTAAATTTATTTTCTCCCCAAAAATAATTGTACTGTGTTCATTTTATTGACATTATAAATACCATCAAATGATTTAAAGGAATTAAAACATGTTCTTCCTAATTTTCCTATTATTTAAAATATATTTTTAATAAATAGTTTATTCTTCTGTTGCTCTAGTCTAAAGTTTCATCCTGACGAATTTGATTATGTTTTCCTAATTTTTCTTCATTCAATTATGCATAACATACTTTATTGACATATATTTAATTTAATTAAAAATGTGTTTTTAATATGAATTTTAGTATTACTTTATAAACATTCATTTATGTCCTTTTTCTGCTGTACTGACTACTAAAAATAATATTTATCATAATATTTAATCAAAAAAATGTTTTCCCCAAAAAGTTTTTTTTTTTTTTACTTTATTAAATTAGTTTCCCTTTTGTCTGCCGTTTAAATTATAGATGGCATACATGGTTGGCATTTAGTGTTTTTTTTCTTTAAAATTATTTTTAAAAGGTGTTTTTTTAATGGTGGCACAGCTCGTATTGATGTGCACATTGAGGATGCACTTTTTGCTGAGAGGCGAGACACGCGTCAGGAAAGGAATATGTCCTTGAGCGTGGAAATTCCACACATTCAAGGCGTCAAGTTGCAGCTCGCCAAGACCTTCTGTCACATTTCTTCATCAAATGCCGAACGATCGCCGCGATATCTGATCGAGGCATGGAGAGAGAGAGAGAGAGAGAGAGAGAGACTCTCGTGTGGCGTGCGTTGTGCGTTGTGGCCCGATGACAGCGCGCTTGCGTTTGCTCCAATTTCATGCCAAGTGCATGATAGGGGATGTTGAGGATGCTGGAAGTGCACCAAAAGTGCTCCATGCACTGAATATGCTGCACATCACGCCTGTAAGTTAGAAATCACAGTATTTCATGACAGATGAGACTGCCTCAGGGGTCAGAGGTCAATCCCTTTGAACATGTTGAGACTCAAATCATAGAAGACACTCCAGTTCAATTGAATGTATTTTGATTTCATATTTTACAGTCGCTGCTCACATTGGTTGCAATGCTCTAATTTGACTAAATTCAATGTGACATCTTATTTTGATTTAGTGGCTCCAATTCAAATGAACCATTTTATTTTTGTGTTTTCTTTCATTTTTTAAATGGTATTTTATTTTACCTGGTTTTATCTTCTTCTTTTTTTTTCGTTATCTTTTTTTTCTGGTTTTATCTTAATCAAAGTGAAAGAAAGTCAACCTTAAACATTTCTTGACAATAATATGTTATATGTGACCTCATTAGTCTAAACATGACATTCTGATTAATATTACGTTTTTGGAATATGAGTTATGAAGCCATTTTATCCATCGTAGGGGACGGCCATTTTGCCACTTGCTGTCGACTGAAGATGACATCACAGTTGCTCAGGGCTCAGGCAACAACCAATCAGAGCAATCAAACAGAGCTCACCTGTTTTCTGAAGTTGCGCTGTGATTGGTTGTTACCTGAGAACTGAGCAACTGTGATGTCATCTTCATTTGACAGCAAGTGGCAAAATGGCCGCCGCCTGAAGTGGATAAAAACGGCTGGATTTTGCTGCTTAACTCATATTCCGTTATCACAATATTAACTAGAATACTGTATTTAGACTAGTAGGGCTGCATAGAACATATTATTGTGCCAAAAATGTGTTTGGGTTGTCTTCCCCTTTAATAGAGTAGCTGGTCACATTATCCATGCGTGTATGGACGTTGCTTGGCACAGAATCATCCAAGCTCAGTTCAGTAGACCAAAGACTTTTGTGGCTAATATACACTCAACAGGCGTTTTGGGTGTCTTCTGCCCAGTGTCAAACATGGTTGGGTGTGACCTGAGGCAAGACAAACGTCTCCTGCGTGGACTGAGTCATCAAATAATAGTCAGCGAAAGAATGCAACAAGCAGCCAGGAAAGCAAAAGGGCACATTACAGCATCATGCGTCGGAAATTGCCCATTCATTCCGACACCTTTTTTTCTCCTCCCTCATCCCTCCATCTGTCCCTCCAGTGGAGGAGGCGGTCCCGGCGGCGTGCAAGACGCGGACGGTGATCTACGAGATCCCCAGGAGCCAGGTGGACCCCACGTCGGCCAACTTCCTGATATGGCCGCCCTGCGTGGAGGTGAAGCGCTGCACGGGCTGCTGCAACACCAGCAACATGCGCTGCCAGCCCTCGCGCAAGCACCACCGCACCGTTAAGGTAGGCAACACTTTGCAACGCTTCATCAACGTGTCGTGAATGAATCCAAATGCTAACGTTAGCATCCAGGGGAACCCGACTCCATTCAAATTCAACTTGATGCTAAAACTTGCTCTCGTCCTGTTCACATTCTGATTTGGAAGGCAGCCCATCTGGGCCAAGAAAATTGGCTTCAATGGGCCTTCTGCTGGTTTGAAGTGAACTCCGTGACCCCCTCCAAGGCTCTTGAGCCGGAACACAACCTAACCTTGTTCATACCCGCATCAGAGCTTCTTCTTGATCATGAAAAATCCATAAATGGATTTCTCATGGCTGTCCGCAATCCGGCTACTCTGTCTGTTTGTCTCTTTGTCTTGTCCGGAAGCCTGGAGGACACCATGTGACAAAGAGCGAAGGACTGAAAGGGGCTGGGGTTTTTTTTTTTTTTTTTTGCACGGTTCCCAGAAGCCTCTCGGCTGGCTTCAAACACGTCCCCCTTTTCTGTTCAGCGTCAAGAGTGTGGACGCTGTGGCTCGAGATGAGTCAAACATCTGCTGTATTTAGACGTCGCTTGGCCGAAGGCACGGCAGACATGCAACGATCCTCGTCTTGCATGTTTGAGTCTGGACTCGATTGTCTTTGCTCTTTAATCACCGGGACGACGTTCTGTCCTCGGTTCAGTGTGTTAATTTATGGGTGTTTGCTCGCCGGAGTCCGGCTTTGGATTTGGACCGTGCCAGGTGGTATAATTGGTACCTGGCCACTACCTAACTTATTATGTATGTCGTGACCCCCCCTTCCCACATCCCTCCTACATTTGCAAGCCGTTAAGATCTTTTGTTTTGTTTTCTATGTCGCTATGTGCTCAGTTTTTCCAGATCACACTCTGTGCCCCCCTCCTCATGAGAGCATAGTTTGGGAGTTGTTTTCTTATTGCCTCTTTTTCTAATTCTTATCTAAAAAAATCGGGGCGCTATCTGGCGACCTGTCAGCTTCCTGTTTCTGTCACCACCCTGTCGGCGCTCACTTTTCATGTTTCTTGCACGGGCTGAAACGGAAAAATCATACCCACCAAAGAAGCTGATTATTAAATACATAAATTGTGCCCAGATCACGGCAGACATCTGACATCTTATTGGTAAAAGAAACAGTCCCATTGCTAATATATTGAGTAACATGAAGCAGCATTTCAGATTCCAAAGACCCTGGGCAGATTAGATTGACATGGCAACACAAAGAGGATGAAATCTGATTGGACAAATCCACATCCATCTGCTGGAACCATTGCGTCCAATAGAAATACCAGGAAAGGAAAACAAAAGAGTGTTAGGGAAAAGAAATGAATAAAAGCTCAGTGCTTCTGATAATGTTCAGGCCCGCAGAGAAGACCTTACAGTTTTTGTCCTCCCCACCCGCCACCGGATTCAAATCGGATCTGGTCAGACATTCTGGCTTTTAAACGTTGAGAAATGCTGAGTCATGTGGAAGTGGGAGCGTCTGTCTGCACGCAAACACGTCTTATTTCTTATGCGAGCCAGTCCGCAGCGTCAATAGCAGCTCTGTCTGGACTCAAACGAGGCGGCGACTGGTCGGGGAGACACTGGTGAGCGAGCGTCCGTTCAGACGGAATGTCACGATGCTGGCCACTTTGTCCCTTGTGTGACACTGTGAGAGCTTGGTCGCCGGAGGAGGGGACAAATATATGCGCGGGTCCATCTTTGAGTGTTTTGTAGCTTAACAACACAAACATTTTCAATGCACTTCATAGATAGGCATTCAGTTTTGCTTGTTCCAGAGGTTGGGTACTATGTCATGGACTAACTAACTAATACAAAACTATTTTTTGTAGGTAACAAAACACTTTTCTAATTGATACATTTTATTAAAATGAAATAAATATCCAGAATTTCCATCTATTCTGTAAATGATGGCACAAAATCTTATTAGGCTTTTATGCGTAAAAATACTGAAAATACACTTTAAATGAAATGGAAAACTGACATCTTTGTTGTAGGTTACCAATAATTTGTTGTTGTTCTAAATTAATACAATAAAAAAAATAGACTAAACCTCAAGTTTTATGACCACTTGTCTGGATTTCTTGCCAAAATTACCACAATATAAATTAGTAGAAAACTTTTTGGGTGATGAGATTACTAAAACTAAAACCCATCATCCTTTCTTTTCAATTCATGTTTTCTTTCTGATATGTTATTATTACAGCCTCAAACACAACATATACTACATTGCAACATCCGAAATGACAAAAGAGCTGACGGGATGAAGCCATGGCATAAAATAATTTAGTGTCTTGTTGAGTTGTTGGTGAGCTGGAGACTATGCTAGTTTATTTGGAGGCGAAGCGAGTACAAGCAGTTGCGAAAAAATGCAATCGGTCAGTTGCATAGTTTAGCTTCTTTTCTATTAATTTCCAGAGTGTCCTCTCTGAATCAACGTCCACTTTGTGCTTCTCCTGACATTCATTCCAAATCTAAAAACATCGCACGCTTGCTTTGCTTGCGCCGGGCCGCGGCTAGGAAAAGAACACACCCGCTGCCACTTTGCATTTGTCCAAATACACCTTTATTTATGTATTTATTCATGTATTTATTCCCAGCCCTTTTTTCCTTTATGCTTTGGCTGTGTACTGTAAAAGCCTGTCGTGATGTTAATCTGGCAGTGGAATAGAAAAGACAACTTTAATTAAGATGTATGCTCGAACAGACACTCAAAATGTATGAATCATTCACTCTTCTCCCTCTGCGTCCAGTATTACTAATACTTTTCAGACAGGAAGTAAGTACACGCGTGAGTGCGCTCTCGCATTCTTTCGCACATTGTGTACTTGTGTGCGCATGTATGAATAGCGAAGCCTCTCTGTTTGTTCTTCCACCAGTAAACAGGCCACGACACGGCTTGAACTCATTCAGCTTTGGTGTCGTTCATTCGTGAACATGCGCAAATTGTGTTAGAGATGAAAGCGAGGATGAGGTGCAGTAGTTGAGTGCAGACCTCTGCCAAGGCCAAAGTATTTAGGAAAATTGGAGAAAACTCGGGGGGTTTTTTGGTTCTGTTTTTGTTAGCAGGCTACTGTTCTATTTACGCCATAGTAGAAAAAAAAAGTTTAAAAAAATAAAAAGTGAAAAGGTGTTTGTCATTCTGTACAATGGCATATTAGGGCCACATATAAATATATATTTTGAGGGTGGGGCAATATTCTGTGAAAAAAACTTTATGAGTTTATAAAGTGGCAAATTTGCGACTTTATAAAGTAGCAGATTTGCAAGAAAAAAACTAGACACTATAAAATGAAAAGGTAGGATGGAGACGAACTAATTCTTAATTTAAACTTTACTCTGCAGCGAGAGCGACAACACTTCCTGATCAGCTGACTAACCCAGCATACTTTAGGTAAATGCAAGTGAATGATGGAGAACAGCAGATTCGACACATCAACTTAGCTACCAAAAAAATACCAAAATGTACGAATATGTAAATAACAATTCTGGAAACATAAATGTACAAGTAAATATACATTTTAACAAATTAACTTAAATGCTGGATCCAAAGCGAGGCATCTTTGTCGCTGGCAGTACCCAAACGCTTCAAAGTTTGAATGCTTAACACGATAAAGCCATTACTATCTCCTTATTTGAAACCCCGACCAAAAAGTATTGGCAGAAACAACTAAGTGGTACACTAAATGTATTTCTCGTAAGTTTCTGAGTTTTTTTCCTTGCAGATCTGCCGCTTTATAAAGTTGAAAATTTGCCACTTTATAAACTTGCAAATAGAAAGCCGCAACTTTGCCACTGCAAATTTACGAATTTTTTTCTCGCAAAGTGCCAAATTTGGGAGTTTTTTTACTCAGAAAATTGCCCCCATGCTTGAAAAAATATATATTAATACGTGGCCCTAATACATAGTCGTAATTCTGCGCTTTTTTTTAACATGCAATTTTGTAAAACCAAGTTTCATGAAAATTTGTTGTCATCATTTTTATCAAAATAAATGACCTGTAATTATGGCAGCTTCAATAGTTCTGAAAAGTATTTCACTCCGAGCATCACTTTTTTGTGCGTTTTTTTTTCTACAAATGAGCGATGAGAACATACTAACTTCTGTCAACTGGTTTTAACCTGACACCGTATAAGGTAGCTTCATCTAATCGTGATGGCGTATTTTGGCAACAAGTCACTTTTGATGGCCCCGTGTACAAGTATTTGGCAGAGGTCCTCGAGGGTCATCGGCTCACATCTGTGTAAACCTAAGAGGGAGATTGTTTTCGTCTGTGTGTGTGTGTGTGTGTGTGTATGTGTGTGTATGTGTGTGAGACAGAGTGCGCTCTATGTCATGCTACATAAACTCCCCCACCGCCGCGTGGCGACAAGGCCATTTGTGTGCGAGGAAGACGGGGCCGGCCGCAGAGTAATGAAGTGTTGATGGCCGCCCGATCAAAGCGGAGGCTTGACAGAGGCCAGGCGGATGTAGCCACACTGCTGAGTGTGGGGGTCCTGGCCGCTGAACCTGGCTGTTACCTTGGTGACAGCAGGTCAGATACAGGACTCTCACTTTGTCTGATTTAGAATAAACGAGAATGGGACGGCAAGTTAAGAAGGAAAATAATGTCGTTTCCACATTTGAGGCGATGAGACAACTGTACACAGAAAGAACAACAACAGTCTACATGGGAATGAAACAAGCAATACTAACAATCAGCATAGAAGTGACAGCTGTACAGCAATAAGTAATATATCAGCAGTTTAAAGCCCCTTTGCACGCTGTAGCTGAGGAAGAGAGTTTGTAGACATTTTTAGTGCAGCCCAGCGGGTCATGGGAGGATCCCGTCCAGGCCAAGGAGTCGCTCGACTACCGCCGTGCCGGCTGGATCGCATCAGTTAGTAGTTCAATATGTTTTATTTTTTTCCCCTTCTCTCTCCTGTGACTTCATCCTCCACTCCTTTGTCCACTGCTGGAATCTGATATGAAGTCGACATTCACTCCCTCGCTAGTTCTTCCTCGCCCTTTCCACCAGTCTGGTCGCTTGACCTCCATGACCTCCTCCATTGTTCTGCGGAGGATCCTGAAGACGCGATTGGGAGAATTCTTTGATATTTGATCTAGCGCCTTCTGCTGCCCTCAGATATCCACATCTGGCGATCCGTTATATTTTGGGTTGTGCCACGGCGGGTCTTTGTGGGCATCGCCGATTACCTCCAGACGTGATAAATGCTCCCCTTTTATGCCGCCTGTGATAACCCCGCCGCTCGTCAGCCTGAGTGCATGTTATGACGGGTTGAAGAAGAGGGCAGCAGCAGGTTGTCTCGCCTCTCTGTGGTTTCCCCCCCTCCCTCGGTAGATCATCTCTACTTTCTCTCCAGTACACTCCGAGAGTTCTTTCTTTTTGTGGGGCACAAGCTCGTATTGTCTCGCTGGCCTAATTTCCTCCCCGGCCGATGAGTCGCCATCCCGCCAGCTCGGTCACTTTCAATCCCTCTGTTCTCTAAACAAACATGCAATTTTATTTATTTTCGCTCCATTTTTGTCCTTCCAAGTCTTGGCGGCCCCTCGGTGTACATCCACATCCCCGTTGTATTTTCCTTGGAAGGCATGAGTAAAACTTTCCCCTCCGTCATGCTCTCATCGGCACTCAGGGAATTCCCAATTAAAAGCGAGCAAGACAATCGGCTTCACACAGAGGCTCTTGTCAGAAGGGGGGGGGGGGGGGGGCTGGGACTAACCAAAGGGGGTGCACTTCCCAGAGACCCCTGCCTCACCCCAACCCCGCGGATCGGATATCATTCCCCCAAGCCACTCAAGGGACTCTTTCTCAGGGCCCCGGCTTTCTCGGGAGCAGTTTGATTTATACAAAGAGTGTGGGGGCCCCCTCGTCGTAGCATGGGGGTCTCTTTTCTGATGTGTGTTTTATGTGGGAAGTCATTGACTCTGCGCCGGATAAGAAGCCTTTGTACTGAGAGCGAAGAAGTGCACGTGAAATAAATCTGTCTAGGAAAGTAGGCGGGAGGGACCGTGCCTTCCCTGTTAACACCTTTCCATAACACACGCACGCACGCGCACACAAGACGAGAAATATGGGAGAGAGTGTTGACAAAGTAGGCAGTGGAGGAGGTTGTTTGAGGAAAGTATTGTTTTGCACACATTCACACCAATATGAAGGTTTATCCCTGTATGATGTTTTTCACTTTGCTAGGAATAAGGAGTCAAAGTGACTTGAGGTGGGCTCTCAGCAAGGAGGAGGGGGGGGGGGGGGCATCACTATAATAGACCGTCGATAGTTATTTGTCAACAAGGAGAGACATTGTATTTCTACTAGGGCTGTAGTACAACTCGAATCCGGACTCAACACGTTTTCTTTTGTTTTTTTGTCTCGGACTTGACTTGGACCCTTGACATTGAGTCCTACTATGTTTTTATTCTTAAAAATTAGCGTCCTCCTTTCAAAGTAACTTAAAATAAAGTTTTCAGATAATCAAAATTGACATTGGCCATGGCCACCGGGTGAACATGATAAAATTTCCCTAATATTGCGGTCATGAAAATGTAATTTTTCTGTTTTAAGATTTACTCTCGATGTCATCTGGACTTGGACTTGGACTCAGACCTTGTGGACTGGGACTTGATTTGGACCTTTGTGACTCGCACTTGACTTGGACTCGGACCTTTGTGACTAGGACTTGATTTGGACCTTTGTGACTAGGACTTGACTTGGACTTGGACCTTTGTGACTTGGACTTGACTTGGACTCGATAAACTACAGCCCGCGTTTCCACCACCATTTCCAGTATGTACAAAAAACTCCTGTCTGTAAGAGTTTTTGCTTCTGCAGTGGTGCTGTACCAGGGGGATAAGCGTTGATATTTAAGAATTCTTTCAGTTGATGTTGATTAATTGCCTCCTAAAGCAATTGAAAAAATAATGGAGGGCACTACTTGGCTGTAAACCGCAGAGGCACTGCTGATTCAGTCTTAACCAGCTGTTTAAAGAAGAAGAACAAGACAATTGGCAGGTATTGGAAGATTAGGGTTGAGATCTACTCTCAAACTTGCTGTTTTCCGAAGTAGTATCAGAGGTGTAACAAAGAGTCACCGCCAGACACCAGGTGCTTTGTTCTCTAATTATCATATTATTCCATCCCATCTCCCATAATTCTACCCAGGACGATTACTCAAAAGTCGAAACAGTTCCCAGACACACAGCAGTCTATTGAGTGGTCAATAGAGAATCTGAACTTGTGGAAACACAAAAAACTAAATCTAATGAACATGAAGATCACTTAAAACGATGTTGCATTCCTCTGAAGCCATCTTGCCTACAGAAATCGCAGTAGAAACACCATTGATAGCAAATGCAAGGTAACTCTGTGTCCTCATTCTATAGGATCAATCTCAATCTGATGCTGATTGAGTATTACCAATGCTTTTCCAGGTTAATTAATGTCAGGCAGCCATACTGTCATCATGTTTTGTTCAGAACAATAAACCCTTGATACAGTCCCCATTGCCTTATCTGACCCGTGTTTGCATTTCTTCAGCATGTAACCTAGAAACTTGACGTTAATAGGTAACACATGAATGTCATCTGATGCTGTTCATGATCACAGTCGGCCCCCTCAGCCCTCTTTCTCAAATAACCCCCTCGTGTTTGCAAACACGGGGCGGAGGGGCTCGTTCGCCTTACGCGGTCGGTCCATCGCCTATCCCGTCACCCTCACCGTGTCAAGGCCCAATAATGGTAAACACACCATCTTCCAGCCAGACGCTATTGTCCTCTGTTTGCTCACCACATACCTCCTGCTCTTGCTCAGCCCCATTTTCTCCCATCGTCTTCCTGCTTTCCCTGTATAGAAAGACACTTTTACAAAGGCTAAAGCATTCACTTCTATCGTAGCCTCTTCGGGCTGCCCCCCTGAGCTTTTATTTCACAGCATTGGCATGAGGGACATCGTGCTGCGTGAGTGTCAACACGCTTTGTTTTACCAGACAGACTTGGTATGTTCGCTTGTCTGCGTGACTAATTCACCACCGGGCACCGAGCCAGCGCAGGATGGAGGAAGAAAGCCTCACCCGTCTTCTGCCGACCGTATCGCCAGAGAGAGGCGGCCTGGAGGATTGTCGGTTCATATCCTTTCCCGTGCCGTGCGCTTGAGATGAGTTGAAGCAGGAGGATGGTTGGGCCGGGGTGGGATATTGTTTCCACATGCCCTCCAGGCCCTTGCTGATGAACGTGGAAGTTACCTGCCTGTAGCACTTGGATCAGTGAGCAAAAAAACGCATGTAGCACCTCCCCTGTTACACAACCCGATAACCTCCAAGCTGCCTTGTCTGTACAGCTTTAATCAAAACGCTTCCAGGCTGAAGGCTCGGAATTCCTGCAGTTCTTCTTGCTCTTGTACATTTCAAGTGGTTCTTCTGTCCCAAAAAGACCACTCTCTACGTGTTGCCAGTAAATCAATCTGGTTACAAGACCTCTAACTTATCAACATCTTTCAGATGAACTTGAACGGTGATGATGATCCAACATCATTGACAATAAGACTTGTCTCTTAGGGGTGGACACACTCCAAAATAGAAAGGCTTTATGGCCAGGTGTCCTAATGCTTCTATAACTGTTAACATGTTGGGACAAGGTAGGACAGTTTAGGTGTGTGTCTGGAAGTGGATGCTTCAGGCCTCATGTTGAAGCGTACAGTGGTGGTCGTGGTGGTGGTAGTAATGGGGGATTTCCAAGTCGGTCTTCACCCATCCTTCTCCAATTGATACAGTTTGTTCCGACAGGATCATTAACAGTTTACACATTTGATCAACAGCCAAGGTGTTGACCTTGCAAGAACTGCAGTCAGTGAGTGTTTTGCTCGATGTTCATTGACGTCCAAACTTTATTTTTTTCTTGTCTCTACAGGTGGCCAAGGTGGAGTACGTCAAAAGAAGGCCCAAACTGAAAGAGGTCTTCGTACGGTTAGAAGACCACCTGGAGTGCGTGTGCACGTCGCAGCATCATGTCGTAGAGCACTCCGACGCAGAAACAGGTAAACCTTATCAACCGTTTCTTGGCTGTTGTGTTTTCACATTAGCTCTAGCATTTTTCTTTTTGTCTGATTCAGTTTGAGCAACCTATCAATCTGGGATCATCTCAAAGACGTACTGGTCTGAACTCGGGAGGCATTGCGAGAAAGTGATACAATATTAGCTTTATCCGTTACGGCCGGCAAACTTGGCAGCACGGATTCCGGTTTGCAGAGGTTTACGAATATTACGACCAGAGGTTAGTGGTAGATTACGGTGTCTTCCGATATAGGTACACATTTGTGTAACATTGCCCCCAATGGAACTCAACGCCATTAACCGAGGAACCCCCCCGCACCATGTTTACAAGACATTTCTTCCCGTTGACATCCTCGCGACCAATGAGAAGAAAGTCATCTTTGTTGTGGATTTTTCAATGTGAAAAGTAACCGAATATTAGGACCAGAGATCTCAAGGTGTGAAAGCACCCTAACAGACATGCAGCCTTCCTGATAGAGAATTATTATTTTTTTAAACACACACACACACATTAAGTCTTGCCCTAATCCTTTTTATAATCGCCCTTTCCTGCCTTCTTTGCGTCTGCTCAATGTTTCCTTTCCTTCCCTGTAGTCATGCCCCCACCCCGCTTTGCACCCGTTGACCTTTTCCTGAACAGACTGACACACCTGTCAGGTGGCCGCCTATTGCAACACTGTAAAGTGTCAAAGTCAAGGCCTGAGGCCAGACCTGGCCTGCCACATAGTTTTAGATGGCCCTCTAAAGCTGCAAAAGCAAATCATGTACTACTTCATGTTACTTGAGAATATCTAACATTCAAAACAAATTGAACAATCTGCTTTATTTGACTTCTGATTTAAAAACTAGTTAACCATGAATTTATTGTTACTGTTATATAAGATTATATGATCACACATGTACACATGTATAGATACCGTATATGGTCTCAAAGTCATAAACCTCTGCGGGACCGAACATTCGTGTGTGTTGAGGCAAAATGTCCAAAGGCTGCTTGGAATGACACAGGTAAAAATCCCCCCACCCGATCCCACCTTGCCCTGGCTTATCCATCCACCTCCTCCTCCCTGCAACTGTTGCCTTGATCTGAAGCCTTTGCGAGCAGATAAGTGCAATGATAAGGCATTTGAAGTAAATATTAATGTCATAGAGTAGTATCATAAACCCTCGCTTCTTTTGCTTTTTTAACCACCCTACCCAAACTCCTCCCTCCTAATCCACCCTCCCCGACTTTGTGCTTTCAGGCCACCGTAGGGCAAAAGGTAAAAAAAGGAAATCTAAAAAGTTAAGGGCCCACATGGATTTATTGGCGACATAGCAAGTCGCACCCATTGCACCCCACCCCCACCCCCCACTCCGACTCTCCCTCTCAATGGAAAGCTGTGAAGGGAACAGGTAGGCGTCCTCTCGCCTCGCCAACCGGGTGCCAATCACTGTCAAGCCACCAATCACACGGGTTCGAGGAGGGCGCCGAGCTCCTCAATCATGATGATGCTGCATGCATGCACTGATTGCAAGGCACACTGCGTCACTGTCATGTTGCCTGCGTCTGATTTTTTTTTTTTATGTCACCATTTGTAAGAAATTGTATACCACATATTTTGACTCTATGTACAGCGGACACTTGGAACTCAAAAATTGTCTCGTTACAAGAGGCTGTTGGACCTCCATTTTGTTTCAAATTTGATGAATTCTCCACAGAAACAGTGAAAATAGTGGGAGCTATATTTGGTTACAAAATAAACGCTGCACTGCTTATATTGTGATTGATATTGGGAATAAAAATAAGAAAATTGTGTTAAATTTTTGGGCCCTCAAGGACAAGCACACTAAGAAAACTGGTCTAAAAGAAAAAACAAATGTAAATACTGAAAGACAATTATACATTTTTATTGTAAAAAATAAATAAATACTATGACATCCATCCATCCATTATCTGAACCGCTTAACCTCACAAGGGTCGCGTACAAAAACTTAAAAATAAAAAAACATGAAAAATACAAATGCTTGACTGCTTGCAACATTTAGGAATATTTTTATATTCATATTTGAAACTGAAAAATAATATGCATTAAAAAAACATTTATTGAAAAATTGTGCAAAAAGTGAAATTTGAAACTACAATATGTTACAGACTTGCCAACAGGTTCGGATGGTCCACTGTACGTAGAGAACACTTTTCGGGAGTCAACATGCATGCACCAATGAATACAAACAAAAACGTCATGCATTTCTTTGATCGAGCTTTTGTGTTCTAATGTTTGGCTATCTTCTTCCCCCACCAGTGGACGTGAGGTGAGGACGTCAGCGTGGGCTCATCGTCGCTACACAAATAACTTTCCCTTTAAGACTGACGAACATAAGAAACAATGATGCCAAAGGTGCTTTTTTTCTTCAAACAAATCCAATAAAAAACTAGCGAGTGATGAAGAGGAGCGAACGACGCAAAGGGAGACGGTGAAAGGATTTTCCAGTTTCGGACACAACAGCGGCGTTTAAAAGCGGGCGGATGACCTCCTGCAAGGCAACAAAAGTGCCCCGGTCCTCTTTTAAACGGACACAGGGCGAAAGACGTCGACATGGTCGTCTTCGTGCCGACCCGGATATTCCTTACAAACTATTTATACTTGAGGACACTTGAGATGACTCATTCAGTTTTCACTATTGTCATCCTATTATTATTAATGACGGTGTATCGAGTCTTGTGTACGCTTTGGATAACGACAGGAGGAGACGCGGAAAAGCCAGTTGCAGGAAGATGCTTTATTTTTGTTATGAAATATATTACGCTTTCTTTTCATTGGTTATTGAATGTCTGTATTTAATCCATTTGGGCAAGAAAAAAACACACACCCTAAGTGGTCCTTAATGTGCGTGAAATATGCGGACGCCATCAGGATTGTACGCAAACAACTTATTTTTCAGCCATATCACTGTAATGCTGATAAGGACGATACCCACCCAGTCTGCTGTAACACACACACACGCACACACACAGAGCAAAGTCCACCTTAAAGAGTGAATGAATAAGTAAAGCATGAATGAGCTCCTTGTTTGGAGCCCGACCTTGCTTTCCACGCCATCCCTTCACGCACGTCACATCGCAATGGCTCCTCCACAACACATGCAACAAAACGCTATTTTGGACAAGCGCTGTCAAATCGAGCGAGCGAGCGGTGGTCCCGACAAGCCAGTGAGTCACCGTCAAAGCACGACGCTATCAGCTGAGAGCAGACAAAAGTCTGATCATCGTCAAGGGTGCTTTATTTATACACCACCTCGTGTCTCGCCACTGTCTTTTGTTTTGCAATCTGAACAACAAAAAATGAATTCGAAAATTTGGGGCTTTTTTCTTTTTCAAAGAGAAAACAATACAAACCTTCCTTTATTGGATAAAGACAGCAGTAATCATAATTTATCTATTTATGTTCAACAATAAATGTATTTCTGCTCATCAAGAGTTTCCAAGTCTCAATTCTTTTGTGTCTTGGAGGAAGATTTGAAATGGCATCAAAGCATGCCCATAATAAAAGTTGCAAAAATCGCACACACTCGGTCCTTGAGTACAAGTACAGATAACACTATCGTAAAAGAAAGTACTGATACTTATTTATTTATGTAAAAGGAAGTGCAGACTGCAATGTACCTAACTACAAAAGTGCAGAGCTGGCGAACATACTCACACTCTATACTTAAGTAGAAGCACAAATACTGTAAGATTGGTAAGAGTAGAAGCGTTCCTTTGGGTTAGGGTACTTAAGTAGAAGTACAGATAAGAGTAGTAAAAGAAGTACTGATTCTCCTTAAGTCAAGGTTAAAACGTGCAAACTCCGAAAAGTACAGCGGTGTCAAAATTAGTCCATCTCTGTATGCAAAATTTCAGATGCTCACCTAGAAAGAATACTCTCTCAAAAGTAACCATTTTAAAAGTCCAGTTCTGAATGTACGGTGGCCCTGAAATTGCAAAACACAACAAATAACTAAACACTACAGCAAATAAAACACACACACAAAATAATAATAAACAAATGACTGTCAGTTATTTATGATGCCCACGCACGGCAGTACTTTGAAAAACGTGCACGTTAGCTTCATTGCACAGCGTAAAGCTCCTCTGTATGATGCCATGACACGTACGTGACATGTGATAGTGCTGTTGATGGATCCAGGAAACGCGAGCTCGGAGGCCTCAAGGCTGACCCGTTGTTGGGATTTAGCCAAAGGTCAAGGGTCGGACCCCTACGGGGGTCCGTAAGGTGCTGGGGGACTTTGGGACGTTTCCCGTGCGGTTTGCGCTTAATCTTTGAACTGGCAAAACCACAAAGTTCCTCTGAGTGGCTGAACCGCCTCAGGGGAGCACCACATCATTCCAAAAACTGCTGAAGGATTTGTTCCCTCTTCATAATAACAGCATCTGACCTGTAACCACAAATATTACCTCTTGCAACCTCTTGTTCTTTTTACAATTGTTTTTCTTATACTACTGTATATTGTTTAACTTGAAAAATACAATTTATCGTTTAAAAAAAGATTTTATTTTATAATTGTATCATTAGATTTTTTTCTTGAAAGAAAAAAAACATTGAATTTAAAAAAGTGATTTTTTTTATCTTGTATTTTTGCACATAAACTGTAGATTATGATTTACTGTGAAATTGTGACTAAGGCAAAGAAAATATAACTTGACTTAACTCTGTGAGTTAAAATTTTAAATATAACACATTATTCATATTTAGAAATTTTCTTGAAAATATAAGATTGGTTGCCACCATTTGTTTTACTAAACAAAAACAAATTAACAGTTGCTTAATATATTTTGACTTTAATATCATAATATTAAGCCTTTCTTTAATAGAAAAACTAAGACTTTCTTATATGATTATGACGTTTTTGTCTAAAAAGGGCTACATTAATGTATATATATATATATATATATATATATATATATATATATATATATTAGGGCTGTCAAAATTAAAGCGTTAACTAATTAATTAATCACAAAAAATGATCGCATTAATCATGTATTAACGCAGATTAAACACACTATTAATTTTGACCGTTGTTTGAGCAATAATCATAACTACATGCATTAGAGTAAAGTATTTTGTAAATGTTTGCGTATGACATTCAGCACATTTGTTCATTTAATTTCATTTGTCAAGAGCAGAATGAATGTGAAGTGGATTAAAAAATGAAGAAGACGTCCTCATAACAATAAATGTCGAAAGAATTAACACATAACAGGTGCTCTTTATATTTGGCATCCAAAAAATGTTGATAAAAATGCTTTTTAATTAAGCGATTAATCGTGATTAATCAAAATTCTAAGATGTGGTTAATCATCTGATTTAAAAAATATATTTTTTATTTTTTCATGTCATTGTATTTGTCATTGAGACATTTTTCTTGGGAAAAAATAAGATCATTAAATCTAAAAAAGATTACATTTTATCTAAATATTACTGTTTTGCTCTTGGGAAAAAAATCTTAAGAAAATATGACAATTTTCTCAATAGACTATTTAAAAAATAGATTGAACATTTTTGGGGGGAAAATAATCTTTTGATTTGAACGACTGCAGATGGCATAAAAAAAAGAATTTATTGTCATAACATTGCTATTTTCTTTTATTGGAAAAAATATATAGATTTTAATTTTAAAAAATGGATAACCTGCTATCTTGAAAAAACATTCACACAATACTACTACTTCATAATAATACATTTATGCCCCTGGAAAATAAAGCCTTTTAATGTAAACAACAAAAACAAAATTGAAAAGCTTTGTCACATACTTTTCTTTTTATTTTATTGATTTATTTTTGTATCTTTACCTTCCAACATACGGCCTTTTACCCTTTCCTTATATTTTAGTGTGGCCCTAAATCTCCTTCATATCGTACACCCCCATGTGCCCCCCTGCAGCACTCCATTCATTCCCAGTGATGTCGCATTGAGAACTTGTAATGGGAGCGCAGGCGACGGCGAAAGAGGAAGAGAAAGCCAAGTGAACGCAGGATGTGGATAATAAGTTGGGTGTGAGGGGGGCAGTGCTAAGTGGACATGCTTCCATAAACAATGCCAGAGGGGGACCGAGAGGCAGACGAGGTGCAAAGAAGCTGTGTGAATGGCCCCTGTGTGAGTGTGTGTGTGTGTGATTTCCAAATTCAAAGGCGCTCTCCTGGTGTGAAACACGGACCACTGGAATTTTGGGCCGCTTTGACTACTGAAATGATTGCGCTGCCAGCCATAATACACGGTGGGGTCAGGGTTCAGAACTCAGTGGGGGTCAAGGGGGAGGGAGGGGTTGGGTGGGACGGGCTAAAGTAGCAGAGTGCATTTAAGTCTCCATTTGCGTTTACTGTAAACATGAGGTTTTCCCGTGTGATAGTATCACTTTTTGGGCAGCCAATCTGACAATTGGAGTCTCATCTGTCCTGTAATGGGATTACTTCCTTCCCAGGTGGCAGCACTTTGACGGCACTCTGTCAATCTTTGGCTTTGAGAGAAGAGACACTGACACTGACATGACTTTTTATCTAAAAATAAATAAATAAATAAAACTTGATAAGATGCAGCTTTCAAATGAGAAACAATTTTTTTCTGAGTATAATTTTCTTCTTTTCAGTGCGGCCCTAATACCCCTCATCAGCCAAGTGGACCCCCACCCCCCAACCCCCTGTCCTGTTCCTCCTCTCTGTGGCCTCTGGCTTTTGAGGAAAGGCAGAGGTGGCCTTTGAAGACGGCGGCAGCCAAGTTTGTCCTGAGCGGCGCTCATGAATGCGTCTCTTTGTCCACTTTCACGTCTTCACATCCTGCCCCCCAATTGCTCCTGCAACTCACTCTCATGCCCTTGTCGGGGTGTGTGCCCCCCCCCCCCCCCCCACACACACACACACCTCCCATCACACAAATGACCCAGCTAATTATGTATTTAAGGTATTTGGCTCCCGTGAAAACAGCTTTGGGAAGGTGATGGAGGTTGTGGGGGGCGTTTTGGGATGTGGGGTGGTCTCATGGTTATCATTACTGCCCGGAGTTTTGTGTAAACATTGGATTAGGGCAGCGAGGGTTGATTGAGGAGAAGGCCGATGGCGGCGGGCTTGGCACAGGGTCGCCCGCGCTCGCGGCTCTCCGGTTTCATACGTGGGTGGCAATCCCTCACAAACATTTGTCCCGTACGCATGCGGGACAGGTCATGATTTCAATGTAAACCAGGCGGCTTATGTCCGCACGCATGTAATCTGGCCGCTCCATCTTGCTCGCAACGTGAATGGACCAATCAACCTCTTTTCAGGAGACGGAAAGCTAAATGGGATTAAATCTTGCCAACAACAAAGACAGCAGTGTGGATGCTCACGGCACAGCATTTTTATCGGAACTTTATTAAAAGAGCATCAAAGGGAACATTGCTTGCAAAACTAACATATACTTTTTAAACTTCTTCTTGATGGATCCCATTGACTGGTAACGTCAAACCAAAAAAATTGGTATCCATCTATCTATCTATCTATCTATCTATCTATCTATCTATCTATCTATCTATCTATCTATCTATCTATCTATCTATCTATCTATCTATCTATCTATCTATCTATTTATCTATCTACCTACCTACCACCTAAGTTTTTTTTTTTTTTTTAAGCTCGTAGGAAGAGCTTTCTGAAAAGACTTTAAACAAGAAAATTGAATAGGTCTGTGTGGTAAATTTCCATTCTAGTTTTCTTCAAAAGAAAAAAGAAAATCATGTATTTTTTTTTCCGAGACTGTTGAAAAAAAAAACTTACATACATAATTTTATTTTATATATATATATATATATATATATATATATTAGATAAAAATACAAATTTTACAAGAAAAAAATTCATGTATGTAAGTTTTTTTTTCAACAGTCTCGGAAAAAAAATACATTATATTTTTATTTATATATTAGATAAAAATACTAATTTACAAGAAAAACAATTAGGGTAAATTTCCATTCTAGTTTTCTTCAAAAGAAAAAAGAAAATCATGTATTTTTTTCCAAGACTGTTGAAAAAAGTATGCATACATAATTTATATATATATATATATATATATATATATATATATATATATATATATATATATATATATATATTAGATAAAAATACTAATTTTACAAGAAAAAAAATTATGTATGTAAGTTTTTTTTTTCAACAGTCTCGGAAAAAAAATACATGATATTTTTATATATATATTAGATGAAAATACTAATTTACAAGAAAAACAATTAGGGTAATTTTCAGTTATAGTTTTCTTCAAAAGAAAAAAGAAAATCATGTATTTTTTTTCCAAGACTGTTGAAAAAAGCCTGCATATATTTATATATATATATATAAAGAATTCTAACATTTATCTAGAAAATAAAACTTTTTCCCTCTTAAATAATGCCGATTTATCCAGAAGTATTACTTTTCAATCTCGAAAGCATGATTTGTTGAAAAAAAAAAGATGACTAATATTACTGTTTTCTTGGAGCTTCTGTTTTTCTCATATATTGAAAATATGGTGTAAACATGATGCATCAGCGGTACCAAAGCCATTACGTAAGGAAAGCAATTGCCGATGGTGACCGGTGGGGTAATGTTTAGGGCATCTTCATTTGAACCTGAAGCTTGAAGAAGAGTCAAGAAAGGCAAACTAAACACTCTTGTATCAAGCTGGTCTTTCCTTTGCAGCTATAAGAGCTTTCGCGACTTCTGGGAAGACCAAGAATTTGGAATGCGTCCGTGGGAACATATGTGAGATTTTCCTCGCTCACAATCTCCGTTCCAGTCCTTCCAAAAGGTGTTTAATGGGGTAGAAGTCAAGGCTCTCAAGTTCGTCCAAACCAAACTCATCCAAGCCTTTAAGGACTTGGGTTTAAGCACTGGGAACAGAAAAGGACCTTCCTCCCCAAACCGTTCCCGCAAAGTTGGAAGCATACATTTGCCCGCATTGTCTTTGTGGAATAATCAAGATTTCTTGGGATCTAAGAGGTCTAATTCAACCCCTGATTGACCTCACTGACTAAGGGGTATATGTCAATATTTAGACCATTTTGTGTAGCCTTTGGAGACCTGACAGGTCATATATATTGTTAAATGGAGGGTGGGAAGAACAAAGGCGGAAGGGAAAGGAACTGCTGAGAGTGGACGTCTGTGGAAGGAGATAATTTAGGTTCTAATGGGCCCTCAAGACTGCATGTGTTGTAATTACAAAGTCTGTGTGTGTGTGAGTGTTTTCCAGTGGGGGAGCAGCGAGCAAAGCCAGTTTTCCTTTACAAATCAAATAAATCAGAAGTGTTACAATTAGAATGAAGTGTTTGGTTTGTGGGAAGAAAGCAGGAAAGCTTGCGATGTGTCATTGCAGTGGTGGAATGAGGAGTGTGTGTAAGTGCGTGTTTATGTGTGTGAGGTCGGGAGTAGCCAGCCCCGGCCAACATTCTTCGGCGGCGGTATTATTAACTGTGGCGGAACCATTATCGCTGTTTACTTTGATCCCCGCCACCGTGAGAGGAGTAATGGCCTCATCTGAACTGGCTCTCATTCGCTCTTTCCTGTCGACAGAGATCCTCCCTTCATCGAGCGGGCGATGACCAATGGCTGCATGGAAGATACCAAATGGTGCTTTGTTGTTGCGGCGTGTGTGCATGTATGACCGCACACGCCGCCCTAACTTATGAGAGTATCTCTGCAGACACCTCATGCTGGTTGGCAGGTGGCCGACACACCTGGAGACTGAAAAGTGCCTCAATAGGATCAGTCAGAATCACGATGTTTACACTTCTACCAGCGCTAGACACAATCTAATTGGGTCAAACCAATGATAGAAACTGTCCTGAAATGAACTGCTTCAATTGCATCTCTGTGGCTCGCAGTTCATTTAAATCTCCAGTGGTGTGCCTCCAGGGCTCTGTCCTTGGTCCTCGTCGCTTCATCATCTACATCTTTTCCTGCATTTTGTTGACCCAGAATGAATGCAGTGACATCTGTAATTCATTTCATTATAGTTACATTTCGGTATCTTTCAAAGGTGGCATTTTAGTAACTCTGAGAGATGAAAAGTATTTATCAGATTCTAGAGCATTCTTTATTCAGGCTCAAATTCTCTGGAATGCCTATCGGCAAAAATTTGAGCAGCTACCTCTGTAGAAATGTTTAAATCTTGACTCTAGAGTTTTTTCTGTACTCCTTCATTTGGTAAAACCTGGTATGCAACTATTCTCTCACTCAGCCTCAAACCTTCTATTTGTTACAATAGAGTAAAGAGTTAATGACATTATCCACTGCACAGACTAAAGATACAGACCAGCATACAAACGAGAGCAGAATGCCCTGGAAATCACAAAACCTTTAAGTCATGTTTGGTCAAGACGTAGGAACCGCGGTCTCTGTGTGGCAACTGTCTATGACAGCTACATTTTCTAAGATGGCAAAATTAAAACAAACCATCTCATTTAGTTTTTCGGCTTTTTGGCCAGATGTTAAGGATTTTCCGCTAAGCATTTTCTCTTGTGTGAACACGCCCTTAGAAAACAAACCCCATATGCATGACATTGACAATTGTCCTCCAATGAGGAGATTGTAACAGTTTGCCAATTATGAATTTGCATTTGCATTTGCACTGTGGCAGTGAGTCTTGTTGTCATGAAAATTGTATATATTACGCCATTATTTTTACAACGGTTAAGCGGTCAGGGCATGTTTTGACGTTTGATGCAACCCCCAAAATAAAGCAATTTTCTACTAATTACAGTGCCGTAATTTCTGAACGAACTCCTACTCAATTCTCACAAGAACTGGCGCGACACACTTGTATGTGAAAATTGCCGTTGTGCTACTCATTATTGTGAAATATGGCGACAGCTGTACAGATTTTTATGGATGTTTTGATGCTCTAGTAAATGTTCACCTCACTGTTTTGGTGTTGTGGCCTACTAACACAATTGTTGCCTCATGATCCTGCTCACTTTCTTTCGGTGTCAACATACTCAAATGAAGGATAGTGGAGGGGGTGGCGGCGTACTTGGCAGGAGATGCTCCCGTGCAAAATTGGGGGGCTTTTTGTCACTTTTCACTAACTATTGGATTTTTGGTCATGTTTCCCACCTGCATCACTTGCTTTGTATGCTTGACTGCATAATGACCAGGATGGTTTCCAAGGGTGTGTGAGGAACCCCACTGGATTTTGGAACTGGATCTGTTTACCATGGCAGAAACAATACTGGGCATGGGTGGAGTGCCCACTTGTTTTTCCCTGGTACTGATGAGTTCATCCTGTTCTTAAAGACCCTGTAAAGTGAATTCAGACATTTGTTTTTAAATACATTTTACTTACTGATTTTTTTTAGGCAGACACAATTACTGTATAAAATTAACTACATGAAAAATTCAATGTAAATGATTTCTTTACATGGTGAAAACAAACGGCATGTTGTATTGCCTTTGCTTGCGACTAGCATATAAAAGAAGGCAGATTGTTATAGTAGTCAAACAACATTTCATCACATTTTGAAATCAAAATAATCCTCGCAAATCAAATTACAACAATCCAAAATCCAATACATTTCACTGAGTAAGGCCACTATTTTGACTTGTGACATAAGCTTGGAATTGTCAATTGTGAGTTACTAATAATAGGCCCATGTTGCTACAATAGCATGCAGTTAGCTAGGTAGCTATATGTCTATATCCTGCACAACAGCTCAATGTGACAGTGGTACTTTAACTTTATTGAAATTCCCAAGTCAGGACGTGACGCCGTGGATGAGCCCGCTGCCGCATCTCGCCTGTCTGCGATCAGAGACGAGTTGCGGAAGCATGTTAGCTCAGCTCACGAGCTAGCTGGTGGCTAGCACCGCTTGTCACGGCATGGAAAGCTCCGCAATGACCTGGCTGGCAATATTCAGGCAACTGGAGATTTTCTGCTAATATGTATTTGGAGACTAAACATGTAGGGATGAGCAGCTAGCCCATGTAGCATTTTTTTTTTCACCGGTGTGTGGTTTCATGCATTCAGCCACAGCATATGAGAGTGGCGACAATAAACAATTTTTCATGATTTTGAAGCTTTATTTTATATACATGTCAATTTTTTTTTTTAATCAAACTAGCCAGTGTTGTTAACTTATTCACTGCCATTGACATTGTTAACAAGAGTATGAAAACCGATTAAATACATACAAAAAATAATAATCGCCTGACTCCCTGAATTTTTTATGGTTTTTTTTATTATTATTCATTCACTGCCAATGATGGCTATGAACGTCAAAAATTCATTTGAACTATTTCTATTAGTTAAAAAAAATATCCACTTTTGTTAAAAGTATGAAAACCTAGAATTTTTTTTATATTGTACATTTAGAACAGATATAAAATTTTTGATTAATCGTGAGTTAATTAGTGAAGTCATGCGATTAATTACAATTAAAATAATTAATCGTCTGACACCCCGAATTAAAAAAAAAGTTTTTTAAATGAATATATGGCAGTGAAAGAGTTAACAATGCTTCTTTCTGTGGTGTGTCAAGTTTCCAAGACATTTTTATTTTCACTTTACAGGGCCTACACTTTTGAGTTGGAGGAGAGAGCAACAAATAGACAAACAACTTGGCTGGATTTAAAATGCAGTTCCAAGCGCCCACTTTTGATTTAAGGTGTATATACAATTTTTTCAGACATTTTCTGACAACTTTTTCAAGTGACATATATCCCATATGGCTGTGTTTATTCTGATGGAACAAATGCACAGACACCCCAATTGGACATGAATAACTACACAAGCATCAACACAAGACCGTGACAACACGGACATAAACAATACATAAATCATACAAACATTTAACGTTACATAACGCTTTGATGGCCTGGTCTGACTCTTTGCCACTATTGATTTTAATGAGGGTGACCTTGGTGTTAATTCAGTGGTCCAATTATTTGCTTAATTTAATGATGGACACGCCTCAAATAAAACACATTGACATCATATTTCATGCTCTTTGCTTTCACTGCATTTTAAATTTATAACGGGTGTTTTTAATGTGTTTATTTGTGTTGTTTGGGCTGACACGAGTGTATATACTTTAAGTCTTAGATAGTGTATTTTGAGGACATCAAGCATGTATTGATGGGGTAAAGGCTATCAGTGCACTTAAACTGAATTTGCAACCTCACATATAGTGGTGCTTTGAGATAAGCGTGACTTGATTTTCAAGTTTTCGCTGCCTTGATACGTATACCAATTGTGCCACTTCACAGCTACAACTCATTAAATATGATTTCTTCTCAAGACAACAGAAACGATATCTTCCCCGACTCGGCATGCCAACAAGCTGACTGACTGGGATTACGACGCTCTCAATATGAAGCCCTCAAAAGCAAACTGGAAAAATGCAAATGCATCCGCTAGTGTTGTCCAACTGTTCCTGGCTAGAATCAAGCAAAGCTGCAGAGGCAAAAAAAGAAAAGAAAAAGAAAAGAAAACCTTCCTGTTTAATAGACTCCGGGCTTCCTGTCAAATATGTTTTAAAAAGGTGCTTGTGTGCTTCTGATAAGATGTTGGCAGCGATAACGGCCGCCTCCACACGAGTGGCTTTGAAGTGAGGTGAGGCTAAAGGCGGGAGCGGTAGGGCGGAAGGCGGCTTTGACGGAGAGGCTTCGGAGAGGAGGTCACGACAGCGGGGGGAAAAAAGACGGCGCGGGGATCTCTGACAAGCTGTCGACATTGTCGGATCTCGGACTTCACAGCGGTGCGTTTGTTCTCGCCGCTCCAGCAAATCCCTTTTTGTTGAAAAGTCTTTTGATGCCGCATGAGGGTCCCGGTTGGAGTACATCTGTATGACAAACTCTTTTCATCTACCTTCAACTACTGTACTACCTTTGTGTGCAGCAATCTGCTTTTTAACCACATAAGAGTTCTATATCTTCCCTGCTGACCTCATTCAAGACTCATAGAACCATAGTTACATACGTAACATGACTTTCAAGTAAAACATTTCTTGCAAACTTGCAGTTAGTGGTGGCCCATGCTTATCTGACTGAATGCAATATATTTTAATATTGACCACTATCACGGGCAGATAAGATCACATGGCAACACATACAGGCTGAAATCAGATTCATGTAGGTCAATGTTTATGCCATCAGAGAATATAGTTTGAATACATTTAGTAGTTTGCCAACGATGCTTTTCCCCATGCAATCCTGTCCAGTGTCTTTTCAGCAAAGGCATTGCTCGTGTATGTCTTAAAGACAATGAAGAAATCCAGGAAGTTTCACTTCGCTTAATCTCGCAATAATGTATTTTCATGTTTTTGCAAACTTCTACTTTTCAGCATGATGTCATTCCTCACATGTGCACACAACCCCCCAAAACCCACCCACCCCCACCGCTAACCCGAGCACTTTAAATCCGGTGGTTTTCAGTCCTGACCTGAATATCTCCGACGTGACTTTCAGCAAAGATAATAACAGCAACGGGATAACTGCTTCCAGCGCCGCTGGAAGTTGCCTGGCAAACTTATTGTCACAGGATGAGAAACAGGCGCAGCGGCGGTAGGGAAACTCAGTGACCTGAATGCCAGTTTTGACTGCACCGTTTACGAGATTTATCCACCGCTCCCCTTCCTTTACACACACACACATGCATAGACACCTAAATACAAGTTGCTTTCCATGAGCTAAGAAGCGTGTGAACACCTGCTATTTTCAAATGACGCGCCTATTATCGAGTCTTGTGTAAATCATTGTGGGCCAATGTGCACCAACGCAACGTTAGATGACTGACACCTCCGGCCCCGAAAAAAGGAGGGTGAAACAGAACATGTGCTCAGCGTCCAGGAATTCCTTTCACTCCTTCCTTATTTAAACTTGACCTAACAATACACACTTAAACACACACGCGCTAATCAAACAGTCAAAACAGTGCCTTCTCTCAGCCAGCCACCTTTGATCATTGATTGTGCATCTATGTTATGAACAAACCTGCTGGGGGGGGGGGGGGGGGGCATTGGGGCTGGGAGCATATTCAAAGCAATTAGTAGCATTTGGTACAAAAAGCAATGCGAAGAAGTTCATAAATTTTTATTCAAATTTTTTTAGACAAACTGACTTCCATATTAGTGGTTAAATGGCACTATTACCATTGTAGGTACGTCCCCTAACCCCAACCATCAAAAATGAATGCCTACCCCCATTCCTTACCCTAACCTCAACAATAACCAAATTCAAACCTAAACTATAAAACCAAGTCTTGACCCTCAATAAGAAGTCTGAACTTGTAGGGACCACCAAAATGTCCCCACAATTTCAAGTCGGGCCCCACAACCTTGAAAAACACGCGTGTATGGCCCTCACAATGTAGCAAAGACAAAACCACACACACACCCACACACACAAGTTTGTTTTACTATCTTTTTTGGGGCCATCTCATTGACATAATGCATTTCCTAGCCCCTTCCCCTAACCCCAACCATCAAAAATGAATGCCTACCCCCATTCCTTACCCTAACCCAATTCAAACCTAAACTCTAAAAACACGTTTTGACCCTCAAAAAGAGGTCTAAACTTGTGGGGCCCAGCAAAATGGCCCTAAATGGATGGGTGGGCCCCACAACTCTGTGAAATCGCGAAATGTTGACCCCACTATGTAACAAAAACAAGAACACCCCCCCCCCCCCACACACACACACACACACACACACTATATAAAATACCTGGACGCAATTTAATGCGGCACATATTTTGACATTACCACAATAGGAGCCACTTATTTCAACACCTAGCGCATCGTTCAACACCGTAGACGTAGCACAATATTTTCACAAGCGGTTCTTTTTGGAAAATGCCGACTTTCTACACAATGTGACAGCTTAGCGTTAGCTCATTGACAGGTTCTGTCAGACACTGTGTCTTTTAGGATGCTTGCTGGTGACTCACAGTGTGGTAACAACCGTGTTTGATATACATGCATAGAAACAAACTGGGCATGTTTCTCAATATGCCAGAGGCTGAGACAAAATGCAATAATTCATATATATTAATTATAATTATAATTATATATATATATATATATATATATATATATATATATATATATATATATATATATATATATATATATATTTAATTTAATGGGCAAAAGCATTTTATAAAATAGATGAAGACAATTAAGTTCTCTTTATCTGATTTCATTTTATTTTTTTGCTGATCCAAAAAACAATCCGATCTGCGACTTTTGTGTAACCATTGCACCACTAGTTTATAGTGTTGTTCCGATGCAGTTTTTTGGCCCCCGATACCGATTCCGATACCCAGTTTTGGACCGATACCTAGGGTTGTTTTTTTTTTCAACGTGAAAAAGCTGCCCTGCCATTGGTTCAGAGCATTCAAGGGCCAGTAGGACATCTTGGCTCAGCATGCAGTGAACACGTCACACATCAGTGAACGTCGTGCACAAGCAAGACACAAGATGCTGCATCCAAAGTCCTATATTAGCATAAGAAATAATGGTATCTGCATGTTACTTGTTAGTACTTGCCGATGCCGATACCACTGTTCTAATGCAGTATCGAGGCCTCTCCCGATACCGGTATCGGAATCAACAACACTAGTTGTTTGGGTACAAAAACTATGAGGTGGTCAACAAAAAAATGAAATGCAGTGTGTCCAAGATTAGATTACTGACGAAGAGGCGCAAAGAACGGTAAATCAGCTAATTTCACTTTATCTGCTAATTATTGTTACTAGCTGCATAGTTAACGAGATTGTAAACACACTGGTTAACACATTGCATTCATGGTAATCTGCTGCATCCACTCCAGGTTCACTTCCTGACTCCTACTTTGATGGTCTCCCGAAATAATATAATCTACGATGTTGTTAAAATGACTCAAAAAGAATTGAAACTAAAAGTGTAGGACTTGACTCAGGACTTGTCAGTCTCGATTTGGGACTTGACTCGGCACTTGAGGGCAAAGACTTGAGACTTACAGTACTTGTGACTTGCAAAACAATGACTTACTCCTACCTCTGGGAGATGGTAATTGCTATAGCAGAGATTAACCATATGAAGTTAAGCATTTGTTCTTTGAAGCGTTGGGTACGGCCAGCGACAAAGACGCCTCGCTTTGCGAAGGTCCACACCCTAAGGATCAAATAAATACACAGTATATTGACTTGTACATTTGTTTGTCCAGAATTATTATTTACACATTCCTACATTTTGGTATTTTCTTTGTACAAGTAGCTAAGTTGATGTGTCGAATCTGCTGCTCTCCGGCATTCATTTGCATTTACCTTAAGTATGCTAGCTTCTGATTGGTTAGTGTTAGTCAGCTGATCAGGGATCAGGAAGTGCTGTCGCTGCAGCTGCCGTGTATGATGAGTAAAGTTTAAATTAAGAATGAATCCGTTTCTATCCTGCCTTTTCATTTTATAAACAGTGTTCCATTACCCACCAACGAATCCTCACAATAGACTGCAGCTACACTACGTGTATTTCTTGTAAGTTTTTTTCTTGCATATTTGCGACTTTATAAAGTGACACATTTTCCACTTTATAAACTCGCAAATTTGCAAGTTTTTTCTCTGAATATTTACCCCCCACCCCTTCTGAAAAATTAAAAAATATATACACGTGGCCCTAATACGTCGTCGTATAAATCAGATGGATTAATAAAAAGCAACATTCAGTTTCTGTAGTTTTTCCTACAGAATTGTAATTTACTTGAGGTGCAAACGCAAGCAAAATGTTTCTTTTGATCAAGTTTGATCAGCATTGCTACGGCAATTTATAACAGTAATTAAATTAGGTGTGACTCTGATGAAGTGCTTCGGGCTCTGTTCTAAGCAATGCGAAAAGCAGGCAATTATGTTCTTCGTGTTTTTTCTTTCTGCCTCCTCTGTTCCTTCAGAGATAATCACTTCATTATGATTTTATTACCTCGCCTCAAATGAGATCACTCTGTAAGCCCAAGTAAAAACAGACGCCTTTGCCGCCGTACGCAACAGCATCAACTAAAACCGCTCAAAGTGCCATTAAAAACAGCTTGGGCTCGCTTTTATTCGGACTTCTGAATCCCATTTAAAAAACCGCCCCACAGAAGTGGAGCAGTCATTAGTGTGTGAATCAACTTCAGTAATTAACTCCCTCTCCCACGGTAAAAAAAAAAAGAAAAAATCCTCCGGAACAGCCAGCTTGACGTTAATTCCTCGCTGACGTAACATTTTGCTTCACCTGCAGTCCTGCGGCCAGGAAGTGGGAAAGAGCTTTTGGATGATGTGTGATAGGAAAACAGGAAGTTGGAGTAAAATGAACAGAGCTTGGGGTGACTCGTTGAAATCATGTCAAACCCAAAGATGACCGAACAAGGGGCTTTTTTGTAGCTGCGGTTCTTTGATTAAACCGAGAATAACACCGCAAATTCCCAATTTGTGGCTTATTTTTACCGGTTAGTCGGTCTAACAACAATTGGGTTATGTTTGGGAAAAGCAGCTTTCAATTCAGGAAACGGCAAAAACCACGCCACATTAATTGCATCCGTTGGAACAAGAAACCTCAGGAACAACAGTGAAGAGTGAGGGTCCCTTGTACTTACATTTTGGCATGTGGCCATGGTAAGAGATTACTTTTACTCGGGGGGGGGGGGGGGGGCAGCAAGAAAAACAACCTCTGCAGCCAAGTGGAGACTGTGGCGTAGCGTATTCAAGATTGGTCTTGGTCTACAATGCAAAAATAGACGACTTTATTCAAGACTGAGGGCAAGAAAACTGACCACTGGAGCAAAATGGAGACAAGTTGTAGTACTCTAAATCAGCTGTACTTCTTTCCGGGGTCTCGAAATCAATTGTATTCTGTCTTGTCTTGGACTCAAACATAGTGGATTTGAGTTTGTCAAGGTCAAAACTGCTTAGTTGTTGTGCTTCTGCCAAGGATGTTTTTGCTGTGTTTCTGAGATTGGTTGATTTTATTTATTTTATCTACTGTATGTTCTAAGTTTTGGGTCTTTACTTAGTTTTAACCCAAAGTCTGGGTCTCCACTTGATCTCAACTTACAAGTCTTACAAGTCTTACTCTTGAATTGTTCTCAAAGTATGGGAGTTTCACACAACGTCTTTTTGACATAGTTTGAACTGAAGAGTCTTGCACTGGACTTCAGTCTTGGTCTTGACTTGAAAGCTATGGCACATCAACAGGGTAAGATGACCCTGTGTCTCCTTGAGTAGATGTGAAGGATTGTGGTGAGGGTCACATGACAAACAGACAGTCTTCCTAGCATTCTAATACAACATTTGACAATAATGTCCCCCGTGAGCTGGCATGGCCTTTTTGGTGCAGTTAGAGTTCTAAAGAACTTTGTTTTCCTACTATGGCTCTATGACATACAGTGGCAGTATTTCAAATCACCTCTGGTCCTGTAGATATAAAGATCACATTCATCTCGTGAGCCAGTGGCATAAAGTGTGCATTTCGGCTTTCAATTAGGTTGGGACTTTAAAGAGAGAAGGGGCTGGTGCTTATCAAGAGTCAGGAAACGAGCACTGTCGCTGGAAAAATGTCCATTCAAGGAGCTGATCATCTCGTTTTAAGAAATTATTTCGAGAGAAGACATTGACAATGGGTTATTCATTATGCTTCAAATTGCCACTCTATCTTTTTACTCAATCTTTAATATCATAATCTTGGGATTGTGTTTTCTATATGCTTGAAACGAGGTACAGCATTCCAAATGTAGTCCTTATTTTGGAGGTGATTTTGATCATTATATGGTACAAGAGTGGGAGTCATTCTGAACAGGAGCCGTACGGGACAAGAGTCGTATTCACTGGGGACGGGACAGGACAGGATTTATTTCTTTACTATAGGCCTAGGACAGGATTTTTTTCTGTGGCAGTGGGATAGACGGGCGTAAAAATCCACTCCTGTGTCACCATCTATGCCACACAAACAAATCCACTAGGCTGAATTGAGTTAAAATACGATTTATGCTTTTGCTACAAATCATCTGTGATTTTATTACCTCACTCTGCATGTACGTTATCTTAAGGTGTAGCTAAGGTTTTCAATTTACCCGTTTATAGTAGCATATGCACCTGGAAAGTAAATCTTATCAGGGAAGGCTAGCCTGTGATGACTTTGAGTCCAACAAGTGTGGTCGTGAAGAAGTTTGACGGTGTATTTGAAGATCCTGTTGCAGCTTTGGTTCAATGGAAATCTGTCCTCTTATTGTTGGGTGACTTGCAGCGGAGTTGATGGAGAAGTGAGATAGACATGCCCACACTGCTCTCCTTCTTTATTCTCTCACTTCACTATCGAATCACTAAATCACCGGCAGCAAATGCGACATTTTGTTCTTTCGTTCTTTCATTCATTCAGTTTTCTGACAAGAGGTCTTATTGGGCTGCCAGGGGACTCGAGGAGGCATACCAAATGGCTTTGTGGGATAGATGTCCAGTAGATAGCTTTTTTGGAGTATTTACCTCTTAGTGAAATCCAGTATCCTTGCGTGGTAGCTAGTCTATTGTAACTGACAAAGTATGGCTGACTGACAACTGGCAAACAACTACTGTATTAGCTTTTACGACTAACTAATTCCACTTCAAACTATTTAAAAAAGAAAACTATTCTATTTTGTAATAAAATAAGCCTTTATTCTTTGCAGACTGCATTCTACCAGCTAATTATTACAAGCGGGCAAACAGAGCAAAAAAATAAATACAAATACAAATGTAATCAAACTAGCCTGCATGAGCTAACATTTGTGACAGACGCATTTTGGGGCACAGTTACGTTATTTCCAGTAGCGATTAAATAATATTATATATTATTACCATAACATTTTTTACATGTAACTTTAATCACGTCGAAGCGGAGGCCCACGAGCCAGTACATGTGCGGAATTGCCGAGTACAAGGATAAAGTATGGCCGGCATGTGCTCTGTGAACAGCTGTCTCACGCTTCAAGGTGGTGTTGCATGGTACAATCAGTGTGCAGGCGTGCCATGAAAGTCGACAAAGCGACTACACAAACAGTGCATAGCGACGTAAACCCTTATTGCTGCCTCATTGTAACATTTGAACATCCGCCATCCACACCTACAAATGACAACAATAAAATTGTTTAAGAGGACCAACATGGCGTCAGGTTGAGCCTGGAGGATTAAGGAGGTAACAGATGGCGAGTCTTCAAAAAGAAAGGGTAAAAAAAAAATGTGACAGTTGAGTCAGGTAATACTGTTGTCGCACACCTGTTATGGGTGCATGTCATGGGCTGTTGATCACTAGTAAAATACGGCCTGACTGACCTGATTTTAATAGCACAAGAAGGCAGATATTACTACTACAAACTAACCCAGAAAGCTTACTGCAGTGGATCTCTGCATATCTGCGATGTATATATGCAGTATTTTTTCCTGATCCCCACTTATTTGTGTTGGTTATTACTTTGTAATTTTATTTTGACCAGATCTCTCATTTTTCATTCTCTCATTTTTGGGGGATTGTTATCAGTATTTTTCGACAACATATTTTTTTTCATGACAATTATAATGAGTGTCAGTTTTTCAACAATTTTCTCAATTAGCAGTTGGATCCAGTTATATTGCCCGCAAATCACGGTGGTCCACTGTAGTTTTCCATATAGGCTAAAGCAAACTACCCCACAAAGCAAGCTACAGGCTTTTAGTCATGAGCTAATTAACCCAAATAGCTAACTATTATGATTTACTCAGCGCTAACCACCCTACAACGCAATCTACCAAGTTCTATTATGAGCTAACTAATGAACAAAATTCCATGCTAAGCTAAAAGTACCCCAGTAAGCTAACTACTAGTGTTTATGCTAAGCTAAGCACTGCAGAAAACCAGCTACTCCATTTTACAAAGAGCCAAAATCACCCTAAACTACCAGTTGATCCTAGTTAACTGCCCCAAAAACCTTAATATTTGATTTTAGTAGAGAAGAACAATAAGCATTCATTTGTGCCGCAATTACTGCAATTATACTTTCTACTATTACTACTAAAATTGTTACCGTACTTATTTGTGTGCATTTATTTTAGAGCATAGTTATACTTTTACAAGTTTGTTGAGAAAATATTACGTAGCATTACTCCCGTATTGTGTGACTTGATGTCAAACTGTTTGGCAATTCATACAATTGCATCATTACACAGCCAACAGTATCCACAATTACGGGCGACTACCTCCTGCTCGTGTCGCCACGACTAACGAGGCGTCTCTGCAGCGTCAGCATTGTGATTCATATCCCGTCGTGGTGGAATGCACCGATGACTCTGTGGCTTCTTTGTGGTCTCCTGAGGTGGCCGGTGACGCGTTCCTCTCCTTGGAGCTTAATGAGTTATAGCTGCTGTTTACTTCAACAAAATCCAAATCAGCAACTTGCATTTTAAAAACCCTTTACGAGGGTCAGGGGCCATTGTTTTTTAAGTCGACCTCTCACCTGAGACTTCAGCAAGGGAGCGTGGCGGTCGTTGCTACAAACACGGCAACCACAACAGGGGCTCGGTCCTCTGCTGTTGAAAGCTCATGTGCGATGTTGTATTAGATCATACCTTCACACTGCCGAGCACAGTTTTTAAAGTCTAGAAAGTTGAGTCAGGAGGCGGAGGCGTAGGCTGCATTCAAGAACAAAGACAATTGTTTGCGAATAACGCTTGTGACAAACCTACTTTTTTGGCAACCTCCATAATTTTTGATGGTCAGTATTATTTTTGCTTGGTTGCGTCTTTGTTCTATTCTATGACATTTGGCTGAACAGAACTCTCACCCGTGACTGGAAAGCTTGTTGTCAACAAACAACTTTGATTTGTATTTTCTGTGACTTTGTGTCACAATTAATTGAGCCAATTTGTTTAGGATGTTTTATTAGAAAAAACAATGTCCTATTTTACCTTTTGGACTAGCTATTGACTACAAGCTGACAAGGGCTTGTCACTTGTTACTGCGTGAAGCCAACCCTTAATTTGTTGTAACTGATTTGCTTCTCAAATGACTTAATGTCATTATACATTTCTTACAAAATATTAGTTATTGCAAAACTATTATAGCAAAATGATGTGGTAATCACAGTTTGTTATTCCCACCCCTAATGTAATGTTGATTGATTTGCTGATGATTTTCTGCATTACCTGTTGATGGTCACTGGTACAATATCAGCATAATGTATCAAAAGTTACTCCATCATCCTGCCGAGACCCCCAAGAGAGGAAACAAGCAAGCCATAATATGGTGACAAAAATCGAACTGTACTGCTTATTAGTTTCCAGTTTTCTGGTATTCAATGAAAATGACATTGTGAGTCAATTCGGCCTTTTGCTGTTTTACACATGTCCTAACAAAGGGAAAATATCAGAGAAACAAGAAGCCTCCGTCTTTCTGCTGGTCGCCTACAGCCAATCTGATATCCTCTCTACTTGTTTCCTCCCTCATCATCCCTGACAGACTTACAGTTGTCTCCCCTTTGTCTCACTTACCTGCCATTTGTCATCTCGCCCTCCTTCATTCTCTCTTTCAAGCTATTCCCACCTCATAGATCTGTCATTGTCTTGTCTTTCTCTTCCTGTCGCTCATAAATAAAGTTGAGGAGAGAGAAGCGTGGTGTTAGACAAGTGGAATTTTTCTTTTACTTTGTCCCCCGCCACCAACCCCTTAGCTTTTGGCTGCCCTCCAGCACATTGTAACAGTAATCATGGCAATACTGGGCAGTATCCAGAAGACGCCCTTGAGATGGGCATTCCTGTCTGGCATGACTCTCCCATTTTCATGCTATTTTTGCGTTGATATCAGTAAGGTGAGTGGCCAAAACTCCATCACCTCCCAATACAGGAACTCAGAACATTACAGCTTCAGAGAAAATAAAAATACACTACAACACACTATCCAAGAAAGATAACTAGTTTTTACAACTAGTTAACTACCTCATACAGCTAACTTTTGGAGGACTCCTGGCTTATAACTAGCTTTTGCTATGAGCTAACTATGCTAACTAGGAAAAGTAATAGCTTTTACAACTAGCTAACTTCTCCATGAACTATGTAGTCCTAGTTATATCTGTGGCTTGGTACCCAGAAAATTAATATTAACAAATAACACCTTTAACTCTGGAAGCTTACTAACTACTCGAAAAAGCTAACTACTAGCTAGTACTACTAGTACGTAAGTCAGAAGTTATGTTAAGACATCTGAGTGTACATTTACTGCACCACTAATTTTAAAATGTCAATTTCTGAAGGAAACAATAGCATTACTTTGGACATTCTTTTACATGACAGCAGTGTGTAATACCTCAAAAGTGTCCCTATTTAAAGATGACTGTCAATGATTAAAACAGTTGCCTATAAATTAGTACATTTACAACACTGCTAATGTGTCCAGAAGAGTTACATTACTTAAAAATTGTAAAATAAACAATGGTGTTGCTTTGGAAATTTGTTTAGTCAGTTTTGTTAATATTATGTTTTGAAGAGATTTCTGAAAACAGATCTCATATGTGGACGTTTTGTAAGATAAAAAACAATGTGTATATTAACTACACCCCTATTGTATTTAGCTGTGTTGTGATTATAAAATAACAGTTCACTGATTTTTTTTCAGAAAATTTACATATTTGAAAACAAGTTCATGAAGAAGATACCTTTACACTAGAAATGGTAAAATAGGTAACACCATAACAAGGATAACAACAACACTTTAATATGGTGAGGTCACTATGGTAATGCTTATGAATGATACGAGCAACACAAAAACTGGGGTATTTTGTAGATATAACAATAAATGTGGAGCCACATTTTTATGTAACTATATTAGCAGCGCCCTCCTTAAATCTGCCAAGTTGGGCATTTAAGAGATAGATTTAAGGAGGGCATGATATGTTGGCGCCGCCAGCATAAGGCACCGCAGAACAAATCTAAAGTCCATGAGTAACTCACTCACTATAACGCTAAATTAAGAGCCGCTCGTCGCAGAGTGGGCCATCATACGTAGGAATCACCTGTAGCTGTCAGTCCTTGATCCTTTCTTTTTCTTCTTGGTCATAGGCTCCTGTGTTGTCTTATCGCTGGGCCTTTACTGTGTTGCAAAGAAACTTTCCAAATATGTCTGTTTTTTAACCATTTTGTTAACTTGTCTATTAGCATCAGCGCTGCACGACTGAGATAATTAGCATCTTGACATGCGTCAAGAGTCCGTCGCAAACAGAGGGAATCCGGTCACATTTCGAAATAAAGTCTTTTTAAGCCTCAGCTAATCAATTAACCGGAAGTTGTAAGTACGATTTTTATTGTTTCAACTGTGCGGCCCGCTTTGGCCCGGTCCAAAGTGGCCCACGGCCCGGTACCGGTGGTAAGGGACCACTGGTATAGGTACCATATGTGCCACTGCCCACTAATCACCATATATCTAGTATTTTTCTATTTGTATTTATTTATTTTATTATTATTATGATTGCTGTAGTAATTAATTGGCAGTGGTAGAACATATATTATATCTGTCATTATTGAGTGAGACGTGTGTGACATCAATATTCACAAATATCAATGAAAACACCTGATATAGCCTGGACCTAATTTAAAATCGTTATATAAAATAATAATAATAATGTTTTTTGGGAAGTGCGGGGGGCAATTATTTGATTTTTTTTTTTTTTAAGGTAGTGAGAATAGTTACATTGCTTTTATTAATATGAAGTAATTAAATTACTAACTCAGTTACTTTTTTGTGCAAGTAATGAGTAACTACAACTAATTACTTTTATAAAGTCACGTTCTCAATACTGCCGATGACTGAAGCTACGACGTGCACAGGTGTTGAACATTAACTTAATCAGTCGGCAGGCAGAATGGGGTGGGTAAGACGGGGATGATGTGTTTAGTGACAATTAGAAAACATAGCGCCCTGTCTAACCATCTAGTTACAATAGCATAGCTTTTACCAGATTGTGTCAGTGAAGATTGGTTAGATGATGTTGAATATTTTTCACAAAACAGGGTTTGGGTTGTGTTTTTATGAGATTGCTGCTGTGTCAACATAACCTCAAAACGTACTGGTAAATCTCAGTCATGTCCTGAAGGAGAATGTGGCAAAAGGTTTCTCACCTCATCCTAAAAGTAGCTCACTCATATACACCAAATGACCTCATCGGCTGCCCCTTTATGCGTTTTTGTGTTTGTGTATGGTTTGACTCACACCATAATCATCGCGATTATATTACACACAGAGGTACGTTTAACTAAACTGCTTGATAATAATAATGCAGCAGATTTATATAGCGCTTTTCTAAACACTCAAAGATGCTTTACAATGGAATGGATACATTATTCACGCACTCACACATTCGCACAGTGGTGGCTACTTAAGTACGAAAGCGCCTACGGCCCCTCCGACCACCACCGAACATTTGCACCTTCTATACACTAGCATGAATAGCGCTGGAGGCAATGTGTGTGAAGTGCCTTGCCCAAGGACACAACGACACATGACTTGGGGTGAGCGGGGATCGAACAGCCGACCTTCTGGTTACTGGACGACCGTCTCTACACCCTGAGCCACGGCCGATATCAGCAGCTGGTCTATGATAGTGTGCGTGTAAATTAGGATTTAGTAGGAAATAGGAAAAAGTAACAAAAACAAATGTCAATACACCAGTCATATGAATGAATGAATAAAACATTGACTTGAATTTAACTTCGGTAAAATGTTGACTGTTATTTTAACATAAAACATTATAACAAGTTTAACTCACCTATAATTGAAATGTGTTTCCTGCAAAACATGCATTTATTATTTTCCTGAATTATTTTCCTACAGCCCTAACACCGCTAGGATAGACTCCAGCACACCTGCAACCCGAATGAGAATCAGCGATTCAGAAAATGGATGGTGAAGATACAAGTGCACCGAATTGAACCGAATCGTTCCATTTGAAATATGGTAAGATACGTATAGAATCGTCATTTTTTTTGTAGACATATACCGCCATATGAACAGTAGTGAGAAATTCATTCAAATGTATGTAAAATGACAACAAAAAAGTCATTACATCATATTCTCTCAAATTTAGCCGTACCATATTTAATCGAATTGTAATCCCACAGTCGAACCAAATTAAACCATTCCACTTTCAAATCACCTTGAATCGTTTCGCACCCCACATATCGAAAGCCGCGTTGAATCGTCTTTTGTGGAAAGATGCACACCTCTAATAGACAGACAGGCAGGCAGGCAGTAGATAGATAGATAGATAGATAGATAGATAGATAGATAGATAGATAGATAGATAGATAGATAGATAGATAGATAGATAGATAGATAGATAGATAGATAGATAGATAGATAGATAGATAGATAGATAGATAGATAGATAGATAGATAAAACATTTTCATAGATGTCAAACATCTCTTTGATCACATCTCTTTGATCCTTGTTCTAACCTTCAAATTCCATCACACACTAGCTTTGCATCCTGGGGAGGGCGAAAAAAAACTCCCAAAAATGTCACAGCTTCATAAAACAGGAGCAGTGTGTTCATGTGTTTCTTTGTAATTCGGGTGAAGTGACCTTTTCACCTTGTAAACAGCCTGAGACATTTTCTACCCGTAGCCCCCAAAGCGACAGCGCTTCCTCCTTGGTGATTAAGAGCGAGTGGCAAGGCGGGCCATGGAAAGACAAACGGTGTGTTTTTAGCGAGCCAGAAGTTCACAGGTCGCCAAACACAAGCGGTGTGACCGTGCAAAGCTCCGCAGACTGAAGGTCTTGTTTTGATTCAGCGTGGAGCACCTGTTGAGGAAGGATCGTTGGACATTTGATACTTCTCAAACAAAACGTCGTGCGGAATAGCTTCCAATTCTCATCGGAAAAAAACTATTTTCCTTTCCCTGATCTGTTTACCACCAGAGCTTTTTCGAGAAGCGTGGGCTATTTGGATTGTCCAAAGTACAGAACTGCCGGCGTAAAGCTGTCAACAAGTGGACACGGTGCCTGTCTCCACGGCAACTTTATAGGAATGTCTAACATGGCCTCCCTCATAGCCACCTAAACATGTCTGTCCTCTGTATCAACTGTGCCAGGCTGTTTAATATGCAGGCTCCATGGTCTGTAATCCGTAGCCTAAAGAAAATCTATTGAGAGATCAGTTTAGCTACTAGCAGATGGTAGTGGTGTTGATATGGCACTCAAGGCAGACCTTTTTTGGCCATGTGCACAAGATGGAGCTGGCCAGATTTGCTATGACATTGATGTGTCTTTGATGTGCGATGGAGATCTTGAAGCAATGAACTCCCAATGCTTGACAGGCTGTATTCCCTAATACAACACTTGCGGGATGGGGGCATAGTTTGGAAGCAACATCATCGAGCGTTCTGTGGCTATTTGAGCAAGCATTGGTGGATTAAACAAACTGGGAAGGATGAGCTCAGGTAGAAACTGTTTGGAGAACGGCAATGATTCAGTCCATTACAGCTACTACAGACCTATCAGATCAACAAGTAGCCAGTCAGGGGATGGGGATGAATACATACTTTCCATCCATAAAGGCCTTTAGTGTTTTTTGTTTTTCCTTTACAGGAAAAAAGTTTTGCCTTTCCAGTAAAACTGCTGCTAAAAGCTTTTATTTTATTTATTTATTTGTTATTAATATTATTATTTTTTTACCAGCCACAGAGTCCAGATTGGTACCATCATAAAAATTGATTGACTCTCCAGGCAAGGTTCAACATAGTTACTGTTATACAACCCTGAACCTCAACTGTGAGGCAGATGTGCCTCACCACTCCACCGTGTTGAATCTTTTGATTTAAATGACTCATCTTGTTTCATGGTAACTTAATGTGGATATTCTTCTTGTCTCATACTTTCATGCTTTTAGAAATGAAAGGACTGTCAAAAAGACACCATGATCCAAAGAAAAAGATAAAACATATGCAGAGTCAGTCCTTTGATGCTGGCTGAAATGAGCTCAACTGAGGTGTGCATATGGTGATGTATGATGACGGTTCGAGCTCGAACTCCATTATTGTTCAACTTCTCAGATATTCAATTGAAAGGTACCATGAACCTCCTGGTAGTTGGTTCCCTTACAGATAGGCAGTAAACCACAAATAAATGATGCTCTCAGCTCTGCAGGATGATTCAGTCAGATCAGAATTAGGCATGCATCGGGATTTAGAGGTAAGAAAAAACAAGGGGTGCTGAGGGGATTGAGAGTGGCAAAACCACTCAGTCATTACCTTTGGTGGGCACAAGATAATCCTTTCGGATTTCCCTGACGATTACCCACTGAGAGATAGGAAATTCAGGAGGGCTGCCTTTTTGCACCCTGTGCAGCGCAATCAAAGCAACAATCACAGGCGGCTCTATTGAAACGTTAGCATCCGAAGCGTCTCGGGCCTAAGCCGTTGTATCAACATGGACATCGGCCAGAAGCCACCACTGCAGCTACGCCGGCCCTGTTGCACTTTGTTCTGCTGCTACTTTCACTCTCCCATATTTATTTTCATGCTTGATACTCTCACTTTAAAGTGGAGTGACACACAAGCTGGATTTTCCAGCACAGGTTTCCTGTGTTTGGAAGATGGGGGAGGCAGGGATATAAAAACAGAGCGGAGGGTGAGAAGGTCACACGGAAAGAGGGGAAAGAGAGTGGAAAGCGTGGAGGTTAATTGAGAGGTAACACCGCGGATAGACCTTTGTAGTCAGGACATTATAGGCGGAGTTGCCGACAAGAGCAGGGGAGGAGGCAGAGGTGTTGCCGGTTCAGACGGAGAGTAAGCCAGGTAACGCTCGCTGTAACGTGATCCCCAAATAGCAAGACAACAACTGAGCCGTCACACTCTATCAGCTATCCCACAGACTACACAAGCACGATACTACTCGGTTTATCTCCTCAAGCGCACCACAACACCGTGACGTGTGGCTGGAGACATTATCGGCTCGAGATGAATGATATGACACCTCGACGGGTGAGATTAAAGCCGCCTGACTTGTACAAAGTGTCAAAGCATTGCGGACGGTTTAACAGGAGAGCGCACAAAAGGCTTCTCTGTTTGCAATTATAGAGATGATGACAATCCTGAAGTCAATCAAGGGGCAACCAACAATAGTGCTGCGCGCCTTTGGACTAATTATTGGACCTCCTGGTAATCATTTGTACCGTTTGCAGGATCAAAACAAACCCAGCGACTTGATGTTCTATCCCCAAAGATGTGTAAAAATTAGAACTGAGAGTAATTTCAGGATGAAAGCTGCCAGAATATCTTGATCTGAAACCGATATTTCTCACAACCCAAAAGCCTGCCTTCTGTTGTTGAGAAATTATGTGTATTTTGTCCATATTACCTTCAAATTTTAACTACAGTGGAACATCTGCCTCATGGTCAAAGTCACTGGGTTTGAATCTCAGCTGTTATATGCTGAATTTGCATGTTCCCACAGTGCTTGCTACTCTTGGTACTCTGGTTTACAGTCAATTGGAGATTCTAAATTGCATATATAATTTTATGCACAAATTGTTGGGAGGGAAGCTGTAATAAACCAAGGTCCCGCTGTGCTGTCCAGGTTAGGCTAGTATTGACTATCTTTTTTTTTTTTTTTTTTTACTTTTAAGATACTTCAATGTCATTGCTTTTATCAATATCGAACCCCCAAAAAGCATTAGAAAATGCAGTGAAAAAACACGTACTTGAAGGAGCATGTTCTGTAATTTTGATCGTCTTCTAGATTTTCATTTAGCATAGTTCCTTGTCTGCTTTAAATACCTCTTAGGGAATAAGAGACCAAAAACACCTGCTGTTGCGAGTCTATACATGTTTTAGCTGTGATTTCCTGAATTACATCTGCAGATTTCCGCACTCAAAGAATATCCGGGATCAAATTAAAACACGAGTTAATGCAAAATGTTTTGTTTCCTTCAGTTGACAGATGTCGGATGCACTGGGAAAGTAATGCTTTTGTGCCATTTATTTATGTCTCACAAAGAGGCCTAATAACTGCCTGGCCTAGGAACACTTCCATTAGTCTTTAAATGTCAAAACACAGACGGTGTATAACGTTACCGCCTTCGACATCCACAAGCAGGACGACCGTGGACGCGCCCCCGCTTGCTTTCACACCAACGTCCTTTATCATTTTAACAGTCATGGTACATGATCTCTTACACCCTCCCCACTTGTCCTGTGTTGTCTGGCTGTTCCCCATTTATTTCCACATGTTGTGCCTGCTGACAAAAAGCTGGTTGCGCCCTTAAAAACAGCCATGTTGCCGCAGCCAAGCAATTTCTCAAGTTTTCGTCCGCCTTCTTTCCACCTTTTGTGGAGTAGCTTAGTTAACCTGACACACCAGATGGTTTATCTCTTGAATTAATTTGGGAAACAGTTGAGAGAAACAATTTGGAAAAGCTAAGTACTTCTGCGTGTCACATTCATTTGTGTCTAATCAGTCAAGAACTACAGTAGGCTATATTTGGTCAAATAGTGGCCAACCGGTCAAAGAATGTCTCTCTCAAATAGACACAAAAGTCAATGTTTTTTTTTTATCAGGAAAAACACATGTAGTAACTGTAATTACGTCTGTTCATAGATTATACTGTTGACGCTCTGAGGCCATAGCCTAAATTGCTATCCAAAACAGCAGCACCTACCAAGGTAGACAGACAGTCACTCATGCATCGTAAAGAATTAAAACTTACCACAAGTTCTCTGCATAGTTTTAAATAATCTCATGATATTGGGAGACAGAATCTTTAATTACAATTAGCCTTTCCTTCCTTCCTTTAAGCTTACATGACCACAGAGTGTGTCCATGACTCTGTGTTTATGTTTCTCATGTTCCTATGAGCCTCATAACTTGTTCAACTCTGTTTTCCCAGTCTTTTTTGACAATTACGGTTCTGATAGACTCTGAGATGCGGTTGTAGACAAAACATTTGGTTGACCCTGTTGTATGAGTTCATGGTTATGTTATGTTCAGCGACACAATTTCTTTTGTCTGCCCATTCTGCCAGGTCTTGAACAATTAGCCTTCTAGTAGACTAACACATGGTTGCTCCACAATGGAGTGTGCATCCATGTTTATTTGCATCATCTTTGCAACGATTAGTGTTCTGGTAGATTTTGACTTGCAGTCACTCCACAATGTTGTGTGTATCCATGATAATCTGTTAAAATGTTCTGTTTGTTAACAGGCTTGCTTGTAGAGATTTATAGCTCTTTGACCAGTTAAAGCTGCCGTCTCCTAGCATGCTGAGTGGGCTGATCATTTTTCAGAGCAGATTTGCAAGGCGACATACCTGCCCAGCCTCCTTGCAAGATCGAATGCTTTTTCCCACCACTATGGCAGGAAGGAAAGCAACAAGAGTTGTTGGATAAGGACAAGTAACCTGCTGACCTTCCCTGTGAGACACAGGCGGAAAGCAGACATGCTGAGGAATGTCATAACTTTGGAAGAAACCTGCTCCAAGATCGTCACTCTCAAGTGCACAGATACAGACAGATGAGCCTTTGCACATGCCGGCTTCAAGAGGGCATTTAGATTTAAATAAAAAGGCCTGAAAAAGTGTCCCAGCAGTGGATTTTAATTGTGTCTGAATGGCTGATTGATTTCAGATGGAAGGCTTGTGCAGACATGTTGGTGCTTGAGCCGTGTGCTGACAGACATAAACATTGCCCGTGGCTTAGCTCATAGAATAAAGGTGTCGTCCCGCTTTGTGCATTGAGATCATTTGGTGAAAGAAATCAAGAGAAGAAGAATGTCCTCAATAAGTTGAAATTAAACACGCATGATGTTCCCACTCACATTACATTTAACACGTGCCTTTTCGAAACAGATGCACTCCAAAACACACAATCTCACACACCACCAAACTTTTTGCGGTATGGTTTGGCCGCACCTCAGCCGCGCATTCCCCTTCTGGCTGCAATTCGCCGTGAGAGAGGATGTGCCGCAGACGAAGACAAGCCTCCAACCGTTTTCGCTTCCATCTCAATTCAGGCGGAGAAAGAAAACAACATCACATCTGCATTAGAGATACTCAGGCCAGACCCCGAAGAATTCAAGTATTCACTTGGAATTGAGAGTTCAAACGTGCAATGGGCGGCCAACACACTACTATATTACCTTCAAGGTATTCAGGGTACTTTAACAGTGTTGCCTCATTCACACCGTGGTGATGGCAAGAAGAAACCCCGTCCTTTATTCCTTTGGACTGGGTCTTGCTGTTTTCCATCCATAGCTAGTGTCAAATCTGCATTTGTCCTTGTGCTCCCTAACCCATGGATCTGTAATCCTAAATCTCTTTCAACCAGTATTGAGCCTTTTTTTTTGTATATTGTTTGACCCTCAATGACCACTATACTTCTTTGCTTGTCTTTGGCCATTCTAAAGCTAATAATTAAACAATCCTTGCAGCCAACTCCCTACAAACCACTCCACTGCTGTCCTGGTATGATACCACATTGGGTAAATACAGACATACATTGTACCATTTCAGCACGGTTAGCATTAGGATTGGCAGGTTTAAATTAGGATTAGCTGGGTTTTTGCTTTAGGGTTAAAGAGTTACAATTGGGATTATATGTAGGAGTTTCAGAGTACGATTAAAATTATGATTAGGGTTGTATGTTGTCAGGTTCGATTTAATGTTAGGAGGGTTAGGAGTTCGGGTTAGGTTTATAGTAATTATGATTAAGGAAGTAAGGGTTACTTAACACAAAGATCAAAATGCACAGAACTACAAGCAAATGTTTGACTATGCGAGATCAATTTAGCCTGAACCAGCAAGCCTTCAATTTCGAAATGACTACACCAGCCAGGCCAAGCTGCCCTGCAGTGCGTGTGACGGAGTGTCAGCGAGCCATGACCGACACAGAAAGACATGAAGAAGAAGGAAGAAGAGGGAATGCGATAGCGGTGATAGCATCGGATCCAGGTAGAAAACAAGACAAGCACACAACAAATTGAGGTGGACATTCTTACGTTTACCCGAACCCTGATTTAAAAAAATAGGAAATAGTAATGCAAATTCTAACATCCAATGCAAACATGTTAGTCGGACATCTGTCAGGTTTGTTGACAGCCGTCATGTCACATGGCAGTTGGTGTTTACTCTCTCTGCTCGGAATTGTTTACAGCTGTCCGGATAACATCATGAAAAACACAACAGTGTACTCACGCTACAACCTTGAAGCACCCTTCTCGCTTTCTGTCATGCTGTAAATAAAAGACAACCGTCTTACATAACAGGTATCGTCCGTGGCGAGCGGTGCGAGCGGCCACAAGTGGAAACATTTTGGGGTATTTTTATTATTCATTTTAAATATTATTTAATGATTATTTTATACTGTGGTGACTACCGCCTTAACGGGAACACACTTAACAAACATTAGTTCCATGGGGGAATTATGTCAATGAGCACCACAATATCACTGTGTGGAAATGAAATTAAAGCGGTAATATTCAGGTCAGGACTGATGCAGGTTGATGCACACACATTGTAATGTAAATGACATAATCACATGCCCACAAAGTTGCCAATACGTTGGAATTTACAGTATTTGGAACTGGCTTGCGCTCAAGAAGTAGCTTAAACCGGGAGAGGAAAAAATAACATCGCAGCGGAGGGAGCAGCAAGCGATTTCACCCAACAATCAACAGTTTGCTAATAACCTGTGGACAGCCACCGAGTCATTTATGTTTCTCGTCCGTCCTGGCTTGAAAGTGACGGACGAAATTCTTCTCTGTTTTCGTGATGACTACTTCAGGAGTAGAACGGCCACTTGAAATTATATTCTTCTTTTCCTCAAAAGTTATCCGGAAAAACAGCACTCGATGAACTGAACAACTGATTAATAGCATTAATAGCTTAATATGACTGCTCGCCACTGGGTATTGTACAGATTTCATATGTTTTTTATTTGGATATTCTGCGCTCTGCGTCTTGCATGTGTATGGAGGACCAAAATTGTCAAAATTCTAAATAAATAAACTACAAAATAAATAAATAAATGACTAAAAGTGAAAATAAAAACGGATATAAAAAACGATTATAAAATTAAATAATTTTTTTTATAAATATTAATGGAAATAACAACAACAACAAAAAATATATATACACATAAATAAATACATTTGTATTAAATTTTTTATTTATATTTTTCATATCCGTTTTTATTTCCACTTTTAGTCATTATTTATTTATTTAGTCATTTATTTATTTTTAATTATGGCAGTTTTGGTCCATACTGCCAGCACAAAATGTTATTCAAATGAGGGGAGAAGTCCTAAACGTGTCTTGGGTTGTGTGTTCGCAGAGTCACTCACTTGACCATTGAAAGGCAGGCAAGACACGCTTAGGCCCGCCCCCTCATTTCAATAACATTTCAACCTGGCAGTATTGACCAAAACTGCCAAAATAAAAAATTAAATAAAAAAGACTAAATCAATAAATTACTGAATAAATAAATAAATGACTAAAAGTGAAAATAAAAACGAATATAATTTTTTTTTATAAAATGTTTTAATATAAATGTATTTATTTATGTGTGTGTATATATATATATATATATATATATATATATATATATATATATATATAGTTGTTTTTATTTCCATTTATATATTTTTTCCAGATTTTGTCATTTATTTATTCATTTATTTATTTTGGCAGTTTTGGTCCTCCAAACATGTATGCTAGCCACATTAGCTTGTGCTAGCTAGTTGCTTTTTGTACTAGCTAGTTGCCAGATGCTTGTCACTTGTGTTCAAAAATGCCATTCCACTTTCATGGTATTTTCCATCTAAAGTTTATTTTAGAATCCCGTGTACTGTACTCCTTAATCCTGAACCCTGGTTCCTCCTTAAACCGTTTCACTCAAGCTCTTTATCTCTTTCATCCCGTCGGCACTTGCTTTCTGTCCAGATATGACATAGCGCCGTCAGCTCTTGATCTGTCTGCACCTTGTCTGCATGTGGAGAGGACCACCACACCACCACCCCCACCTCACATTTATTACCTGAATTATTTTCATGTGCATGGGTCGGACTTAGTTCTGAGATGAAAGCGACGGGGCAGGGTGTGAGTGATCAGAATGTGTGTGTGTCTGTGTGCGTGCGTGTGTGTATGTGTGTGCTTTTCATCTGTCTTTGGATAAAATCCAGGTCCATCCTATGTCCTCTTTTTCTTTCTACCTCTGCCAAAATAAAAGAGCTTGTTTTGTTCTACTTTTATCGGTTGGTTTGCAAGTCTGATACAAAAACTACAGTATGTAGCATATTTCCAAGAAACTTTGTGCAAGGGTGGCATGTATGCTGTGGAAGAATCCATTTTGGTGCAGAAGTGGCAGAGTCACGTTACGTGGTTTGGATGATTGCATAAAACAGGAAGTTGCCTTCCAGCTCACAAACCGACAGAAATATGGCACTCGAGATTTTTTTTCCACTTTTGTTTGACTTTTTTTTTCTTGTTAAGTCTAGTTTATTGCCCCCTTTTCCAAAAAGTGTCTCAAAGGGCTTCACAAGACCACAATTAACAAAGATAGGCAACACCCCGTGAGCTAAAAAGTCCAAATCCCACTTGCGACGGCATCACAGATTGATGGATCCCACATCCAGGATAACCAGGCTTCTTGCCTTTCCAGTCACTGAAGAAGACCGCCACACCAGAGCAAACAAACAGACTCGGGCTGTGTCCGAATGTGCACACTACTTTCTAATCCATAGGCTATAGTGCACTACTAAGGGGTTTCGAATGTCCAAAAGAAAAAAAATGTAGTGCACTCACAATAACCCACAATGCACTTTGAAAAGTATTGAACATTGATGGTCACTTAACCGGTTGATATAGACCATAATGCATTGATAGTATGGGGGGGGTTTAGAATCAAACCGATAACGATTAACTATATACTATAGGGAAGAAAATACTTGTTTTAGTGGAAAATATGTGCAACAAAGGAAATAAATGACAGTTTTACTCACAATAGTTGGAGATTTATGCGCCGCTGCGACAAGGAGCAAGTTGTGAGCTGGCTGTCCGAATCGCTAAAAAGAATGAGAGCACGATATATTAGGCGACTAAAATGCGGGAATATATAGTGAATGAGGGGGTTAGGAGAGAAGAGCGGACATTCGGACACAGCCTAAGAGACTAAAGAACAGCCCGACAAGATTATTGTTTTGTTTTTTTACCTAAAATCAAGAATGTGAAATGCTACAGTCCTAATAGTAACCGAAAAGGAACTACGGTGTAACCTGCTAGTCTGCTAACAGACTATAGGTGGGTTTCCATCCACCTATTTTTATTCGAATTTTCAAAAATTGTGAAAAACAAACTGACTGGACACTCCAGAAATTTGAAAAAAGGCCCAAAATTCACAAAAACGTTTTTACGCTTGGAGGGGGTGGTTTTTGAAGCGTATCGAAAAAAGGAAAATGCGCATTTTGGGATGGAAACACGTTTTGACTGATACTACGTCATGGCATGCGTCACAATAAGTGGCGGATAAAAAAGTAAGATATGTTTGGGGAGACGTAGAAACACGATTCTTTTTATAATTAATCAAAGAAAAAAAAATATGAATGCAATTTTAGATGGCTTTATTAACATCAGCTCTCAATGTAACGACACACTTCACTTACAAGCGGGAGGGAAGCCAACAAGACAAACTACTTCCGTTCAGTCCGTCAAAACCAACATTCCCACCTGGAACTCCCCATTGTCCCAAACGTCATCTCGCGGCGCATATTCGCAAAAGAAGAGCAGATGGTAAAGATGCCATAAGTCATAAAATTTGCATACAAATTTCGAAACATTTGGATGGAAACCTGACTTATGATACTAATGTTCCCTTTCTATCAATTGAGTCCTAGTTAAATGATTTTCACAACTCCAGAATCTAGAATGGTACAGCCTTCAGCTTTGTACCATTTTCCAGACCGACAAAAAGCCACAAAATACAGGACATTTTGTTTTGGTTTGAAACGGCTATTTTAGGATCAGTTTGGGCTTTTCGAGGGGTTCCCTAAAAACAAACTTGCTGTAGACATTTAGTCCAGTTGCTACCAATTTTGAACCACGTATGTGGGCATCAAATTCTGAAACTCTTCATAACTCGGCTCCACAAAGTCAAAATTTGTTTCTCAAATGAAGTCTGCCATTGTTGTGTGGAGCAGCCATTTTAGGGGCTTTTGGTCATTTCAAGGGATGCTTCAATGGCAAACTTGTTTGAGAGATTTTGTCCCATTGCTACCAAATTTGAACAGACAGATGGGTGATGCAAAATGTATGCAAATGAGTCGTTTCTGTCATTGTGTGTTGGCCTAACATGGCGTTGATACGGGAAGACTCGCCACAGAAACTCGGAGCTTGATCAAACATGTTCTAAAATGTTCCACTCGTAATGCTCCAATTTCCTTCAGACTTTGCACAGTCACATCACACCTCGTTTTATGAACCGCTACAAGGAAACCTTTGCCAGCTTTAACTCAGTGCCCTATCAGTCCTCCCTATTTGTACGCCTCCACACCCTCATTTCGCCCTTCATACCTGACTGTTCTGTAATGATTATCTGTGATTGTCAGAGCCCCGAGGCCGTCCCAGAGGCAGTAAGGCCTGTTATTCTTTCCTCCCCGCTGTCTGGCATGTGTGGAGAATCGGGGAGAGATTTGGAGGCTGCGCCGCCTGTAATTTCAGCCTCCCGTTCCATCTGAGCCGGCTGGTGTGAGCGGGAAAGGTGAGTGTGCGATAAATGTTGGAATGGAGGGCTCGCACAACCCTACCCCAAAACACACACACTCTTCAAACTTCGTTCTGTGCTACACAGTGACCAACCACACCAAAGCCTAAATTCTGAACCCAGACTGAAAGCCCTTACAGTGTGGTTTGGATGAATAGTGATGAAATGGGTGCTGAATGGCTGTGGCTGCAGGTGTATTTATGACCCCTGTGTGTGTTTGTGTGTGAGATTCTCATTAATGTGGTACCGCAGTGCATGAATGGTGATAGCAATCACATGCTGGCATTATACAATATTTCTGGCTCATTTCATTTTTTGTGAACGCTTTGGAAGGCAATCTGGGAGAACTGGATCAGGGCTATGTTTTTATGGAGGACCAAAACTGCCAAAATAAAAAATAAATAAATGACTAAAAGTGAAAATAAAAACAGATAATATATATATATATATATATATATATATATATATATATATATATATATATATATATATATAGTTACACAAAGTTTTTAAAATTAATATATTACATGAATACTGTCCATGAATATGAAAGACAAATATTAAAAATATTTTTTTAAACTAAATAAATTACCTAATTTTTTTAGAATAAACAAATCTGTCACCTGTAACACAAAAAATGCAAACATTACATAAATAAATACCCTCCCTCCAAAAAAAAGTAGTAAAATGTAATATTCTCTATCATTTTTTATGAAAAAGATGACCTTGCCAAATATATTGGGAAAAATACAAGCATATTAAAAAATATATGAAACTATCATTCAAAAATTCTTGCAAAATGAATAAAAAGACTACTTTTGCCCGCTCTTCCATAAAGCGATGTTAATATGCCCTACACATGTCCAATTGGATTAAGTTCTGGGCTTCCAAGAATGTCCATTTTGTCCTTTATCAACAACTTGTCCCTTTCGCTGGAGTGTGATCGCTCTCTAAATATTGTAGGCACTGTACAGGTATAGCCGTTGAATTTGTAGCACAGCGCATGCATGCCATTTGCACAAATTAGCCTCTCCAACCATTTTGCCTCTTTGCGGTGTGAAAAAGATGACTATCAAAGCAAAGTTCATGTAAAAATGCTTGGAGATGCCACCTGCGCTGGCAGCCAGCCCGCAAACGTGGACGCGCAAACCCAACATGTGGCCACTGGAGTTTAAACCATTAGTGCAGGTGTGATTCCGTCAGATCAAACAAGAAGGGCTGCTCCGAAAGAGGCCCGGCAAGGCACAGGTGTGTGTGCGTGCGTAGGGCTCGGGGGCTGAGTTTAGCCTTTGGATGGCTTCCAGCGTCAGCCATCCACACTGAGCCAGCATGTGCATACACAGTAACGCATGCAGACTCACCAATGCCGCTGGATTACAGCAAGGATTAGGATATGTGGACTAAGATTACATTTAGATGTAGGGATTCAAGTATATTTTTCTTATACTATGGCTGTAATGTAACATTTACATACAGTATACAGTTGCATCGCAATAAATTATATATAACCATACAGTTGATTGACATTCATAAAAACAAAAAAAACCTCAGAAAATATTTTTTAGTAATCCAATTTCTGCCTACTTTTTTCAGTAAGAATCATTGAGATTTGTATGTCATGTTTAAATTTATTGAAATTGTGATTCATTAAATATCTCACTCTACGGGTAGTGAATCTATACTGTATAATAGTATTTAAAAAATACTTGCCTATCCAAGTACTGTGGTGCCTTAAAGATATGAGTTTAATTTGTTCCTTTACCACTCTCGTAACTCAAAACATTCCTATTACAAATCATTTTCCCCATTGAAATGTATGGAAATGCCAATCATCCATTCCTAATATTGTATATCCAAATTTTATATCTATAATTCTAAGTTACTCAGTAACTGTAGTGATATTTGTAATGTTTGGCCTGTCACTGTGAGTATTGTTATATTGTCTGTCTATGTCCGTTGCTTAAAGTGTATGATATTTTTTTATGACCACTTAAGGTCTCTTTATGCTTGCGCCGGGAACGACGGATGTCATGGTGGAGTGCAGCGCGGGGTTGTTGCTACGGCTGGTACTGACTAGGACGCCACAAAGTGGAGTTTCCACTGCATTTTATGGCCATTTTTCATTTTCCGGAACAAGGAACAAAGCTGCCATTTTTGTGTTTATGTTGCTTGCATCATACGCATGCATATTGTAACGTTTGAAAAATTATCAAGCCAGGCGACAAGCTAGAAACAATTCTTTAAGGCTAATTTGCAACGGTTACTGTCACCCGTAACCACGCCAAAACTTAACATCATGCTACCTGCTTAGCTTATGAGCAAAAAGTCTGTGTTGCCTTCACGGAAACTAGCCAGGGAAAGCTGAGTACGTCATCATAGCATGTGACTAAACAGACCAATCATGAGCGATGCTACGCCCAACCATCTACGGCGTACAAGAATTTGTGATGTGCGCGCAGCACGCGTAGCAGAGGGCCGCGAGCTACGGCGCTCATCGCGTGATGCACGGCGGCAGTTGAGTATAACGCAGGCTTTAGGCCTACAGGCTACAACTATATAAGGTTGGCCATGATGCTGGCGCTTGGAGAGATATTTTTGGAGGTGTAAAAGAGTTTGAGAACAACAGATCTAGCGTGGGTTAATAATGTACGTTTCGGAGTTGCTGTAATACACAAACTGAGCGACAGCAGCCTCCAAGATGTTTGATATACAGCGAAATTGAAAGCAGTTGAAAAATGTCTTCTCGATACTTTGAAGTGAGTGCGAGAAGCAACTCCGTCTGCTCCAACTGGAATGTGCTGTTGGCACTCTGCCTACAAACATCAAATAAGTTCGCTTTCCTTTTTTTTTTTTTTTTTTAGATGATTAGCCTCTGCATCTTTGTCATCAACGCAACAAAAAAGCCTCAGCGGGTTCTCCATAACACACTTAAAAAAAAAGAAGTTACATATGTACACACCGAGGGGTATTGTATGGAAAAGCTGGGTTTTCCCCCCATTTTTTCACAAGTGCTGTAGTGGAACTTTAAAAAAAAAAAAAAAAGAGCAGCTGAAAGGTGCATTGTGAACGATATTCTTCTGGGAGTTTTGGTCTAATAACGTTCCTTGCTTGTGTGGTTTATTTTTTAACAAGGAAATCAAGGGGCATTAATCACAGGGCCGTGTAACCCTGTTGCGCTGGAAAAACCTTACTTGTGGTCGCAAAAACGTTTTTCTTTTTTTTTTTCAGTTCAACGCTCATGTTTTGAAACCCCTCGTGGTCTCATGTGCACCGCTATGCAGGGACGCGTAAAAACATCAGCCTCTACATTTAGACCTCTGCGAGATAGCAACAGGTAGACTCACACAGGTCGATGTGTTCCCCAAAGGATTGAGGACTGGAGTTACCTAATCGCTGTGAATGGAGCTTTTGTGAGGATTTTGGGGGGAATTTTTTGTGTGGGGTGGGAGAGGCGTTACAAATGCCATCATCGAATAGTTGGAAGGTACAGTGGTAGGCCCACAAAAGTCATGTGATACTTCAACAATTCTCATGAGACATCACCCTCAAATATATATATATATAAAAATTTATCGTAATTGCATGACTTCAATAGTTAGTTTTCATACTCTCGTTAACATAAAAGTGGAAACAAATGTTAAACTAATAGAAATATGACTGCATCTTTTAGTCATTGATACAGTAATTTCATAATAATTCATAAAATTGAATTAAAATTAAAAAGATGTACTGTACTGTAAAAAACGAGTGTGATACTATTGATTTGTGTTGGTCATTTTTCTGCCACTAGATGGCATAATTGCATTTGTAAGACGTTGGTGACAGCTCAGTACATTTTTCTTTTCATGTCAAGAGCTATCTAATCTTTAACATGAAGTAACTTGTGAAATTCTGCAAATTTTTTAAATTGTAAAATACAACTTGACCCCGGTCTCCACAAATATATGCATTATTGTTAAATTTATTACTGCTAAATTTTGACTGCTGCGTTGCGACTGGAATTCCTCCAGTACAGGCTTTCCAAGTAAGGGTCGGTCATTAAGTGCGCGTTAAAAAATGAGTGGCATTAAAGGTACTTTAGATTAACTCAAAATGAACGCACTAATTTTGACACCACTAATATAAATATATATATATATATATATAAATAACCAGTGCTCTAGATGTTGAGGCATATATGCTAACCACTGGGGTACCGTGCTGAGGGTGCAGAGCTAAATTAACGAGTCGTGAAGGAACAAAGAAGCCGTATAATAAGTGATTTCCTTTTTGTGCAACCGTGTTCCAAAACATGACGCCGCATCAGCCTCTCGACTTTTTGTTTATCATCGAGCTGTGACGTTTCCGGCCGGCCCGAGCCAGACGTGTCAGCCGGGGCCGCAGGCTCCACGGCCGGACAAGAGGCCTGCAATTATAGCTCACTTCAAAGACGGCCGTCAGTCAAAGACGGCATTCATGCATTTATTTTGGCAACCCCCCCTCCTCCCTCGCCGCCTTCCCTTGCCTCATCACCTTTCGGCCCCCCTTTTTCCTCTTCTTCCTCCTTTTCCCACCAGCTTGTTTAGATGAGCCATTAAGGAGAGAAACAAGTGCAAAGCACGTTTAGCTTGGCTCCACTCGCTATTGACATAGCGCTCACCGAAATATCTGCTGCACGTAATTTTCCTCTCACCTAAATATGGATGCGGTGCGTGTCAGTGAAAGATGAGGGGAGGGAACAGAAAGGCTTTTGAGACCCCCGGGCTGTTTGAGGCGCAGTGTCATCAACATCATCATCATCATCATCATCATCATCATCAGGGCACCGGAGGAAGGAAAAAAATGTTTCACCGCAGGAGTGCAAGGTATTAGATGTTCAATTAACACGGTCAAGCATTTAGTTTTGCCCCCAAATATCCACCCCCGCCCCTTCACAGCAATTCTCAGTTAACCACAAAGTAGGCCAACTCTAACTGTCAAAAGACAAATTTAGGGTGTGCTTATTCGCTGTCCACTTCAATTTCTACCACTGAGGAAGGGGAGTGCAGTGTATTTCATAGGTCAGTTATGCTCAATTCCAGTGAAGTTGGGCCGAATGCAATCATTTGCAAATCCTTTTCAACATATAGTCAATTCAATACACACCTGATTCAAATGATCAGGCTCATTATCAGGCTTTTGCAGAGCTTGCTGATGAGCTGATAACATGAATCTGGTGTGTTGGAGGAGGGAAACATCCAAAACATGCTGGATAGGTGACCTCGAGGACCGGAGTTGGTGACCCCTGGTTTAATTGTATGTGAGTGGACAGACAGGTGCTGGCTGTTACATTCTTGTACCTATACTTGGATTTCATGGAATATGACAAATGACTTTGCATGTCTTCTTTTCTTTGCCATTTAAAAATGTACATCAGCGCCACCCGGTGGTCTGGTGTGGAACAATATCGAGTATGACTCAGTTCAACTTTACGATCAGCTGACTTCTTGGTTTCAGAAGGGAATGTTTATGTTCGATTCTTGTCCTACACAAGCTCCGCTTTGTGACAGTTATTGTTCCGCCAGTGTACAAGTGTCGCCAGGTGTGTATGACAAATGTGACAGGAGTGATTTAGCACTCTTTTAACGAGCCATAGGGCGCAAGTCGGACCCAAGGGAGACATGGGTGTCTGGACTGCTCCACTCTGGAACCCACAGATGGGGTAGCAACCGGGGGGAGCGTGGCCGGTTGTCGGTCCAGGTTCGGGCCGGTCTCCAGTGTGACGAATGAGACATCTGAGCCAAACTGTAACACCAGCAGCGCGGTGGGTCCCCCGAATCATTCCGTCGCTGCAGCCCCCAGGGTTAGGTTTCAGATTCTTTGGAGAGGTGATGAGGGGGTGTCGAGTTCGCTTTAACAACCAAACTCATGAACATAGCACTCAGGGACTGGCAACACACATACTAATATAAGCTAATAACGAACAGAGTTGATAAGCAAGATTTGTTTTAAATGGTCGTGAGTGAGCCAAGATTTGAACACAGAAGATCCAAACTGTGAAGCAGACATGCTAAACATTTACTGAACGAAATGTAGGCAACTAATTCATTGTGGTGACCCCTAAAGGGAAAAGTTGAAAGGAAAAGAAGAATGTGCCAACTCATAACTACAAAGTGAAACCAATCAAAGGCCACATCTAGACGAGATTCAAACCCTGAATCCCAGCACTGTGAGTCAGATACGAAAAACCAGTAACCCACTATTCTGCCCATTTTTACAATATCTATTCTTTAGTCGGCAGAAGTGGCAAAAGTACTCTAACTCTGCACAATTAGAAGCACAGTTACCTAAAACAATCTACTTTGGTACAGCAGAATCTTGATTCAACACATGCTGGATTTAACAGACAGAAAAATGTATCCAGTTCGTTTACCCCCATTTTTATTTAGTCCATTTTTAGTCGACTATAAATCTAGCATTTTAGTCTTTATTTTTGTCCAAGAAAACAGAATTTTATTTGTCTAGTTTTTAGTCAACAAAAACTGTCCAGTTTTAGTCAGGACAATCATTTAACCCCCGTATTTGGGGGGCATCCGATTATGTTGAACATTTCGGATCTAAAACTATTTCACATAAAATGTTCTCATCTTTTTGATGAAAAACAACTTCACACACAATTACGGTATATCAACAAGTAGCTACTATGGCTCCATTCAATGAGCTACTAAATTAGCTAGCATTAGTTAGCGGTCGGATTAGCATTATTATTGGAACGTTATAGTCGTTGGATTAATATTACGTTATAACTATAATTTACTCTTTTTTTTTTCAACCTTTCACTGTGAATCCACCTCGTGTCTATCCCATGCACTCGCCAGCTGCAGGTTTGAAAGCGGGTGTGCCACTGTGTGTCACATGACAGTGTCACAGTGACAGATTAGCAGAGGCAAGATTTTACAAAATCATATCGTTTTCGTCTCATTTTTGTTCATGAACTAAAGTGTCCATAAATTTAAGTTTTTATCAGTACATTTTCGTCTTGTCTTTATTAGAACAATCGAAGGGCAGATGTGGCGTTTTGATTTTCAAATTGTTCACCAGTGTATTTAACGTGTTCTATGTTTTGTTTTTGTTTGTTTGTTTGTGGGGGGATACATACTACGACCTACTCTAAAAACTTAAAACTAACGGAATTTAAAAAAACAGGAGTCAAAATGGAATAAAAACTAACTGTAATGAAAAATACAAAACTACAAAACCTTTGCATCCCTTCCTGTCGCAGTTGTGCCATGAAGCTCAAGGCTGGTATGCAGAGAGCGTGTATGACACACACACAAAATAGAAGTAGAAGAAACATGATGCGGCGCGGCAGACACCTAGGTGGTCCGCGGAGATGGAAGGGAGACGCGGGAGTGGACGGGGAGGACAGGAGTTATGTGGGAGGGAGACTGTCAGCTTGTCTGTGTCAACAATAAGGGAATAATTGGCCTCTCAGAGCCGAAGGAGAGGTGCGGGGAGGTGAGGTGAGGGGGGCTGGGATGGATGGGGGGAGAGGGTGGGGCATGACACTGGCATTACATACAATTAGGCCAACAAGGGGGTCAAATGGGAAGGCAGGGAAGGGAGGTCCCAGCCTTGTCATTCACGAAAGGGAGGAGTGGCGGTGGAGGGGTGTTCGGCGTGCCTCCAGGCGTGGCCCAAGCAGATCACAGGGCCTCAACTCGGCCTCAAGTGAGGCTGCAGATTAAAGAGGAGGAGAGCCGCTACTGGACATAAACTTAACGGAGGCGCTCATAATAAAGCGCCGTTGACTCGTTGCCGAAATTTACAGCTGGACAGGTTCCTGCGCCTGTGGTCAGGTTCTGGATAGCATCACTGGTCAGACCCCCCTCTCATGAGACCACCCCTCCTCCTCCTTTGACCTCTCCCTAATGTGATAAACATTCCCAATCAATGGAGGAAACAGGGTGGAAGTGTGGCCTGGGATGTGAACGTGACCTGGTGGTGAGCTTCAAACAAGCCGCTGATTCTGTTTACACCCACGCCGCGCCTTGATCTTGTCATCTCAAACACCCCCAATTCCAAAAAAGAAACATTGGAAAAATGTAAGCACAAATGTAAAAATATATTCATATATATGCACATACTATGTACTAATATATTGTGTTACTAATAAACTTTATAAAAATCTTTATGAAAGTAATACTGATTTTTATTGGGGGGGGGGGGGGGTTAACTATACTATAAAACTGTTAACAACTAACAGAAATTTTAATATACACATGACACAATACAAAAATGAATAAAATATAGATTATATATTTTATTAATTTCTATTTTTACGTACCACATTTTGCTTATATAATTCACTTTTGGGGGTTTATAATATGTTATAGTATATACCATTTTAATGTGATATTAATCACAATATATTAAAATATTACAAAAGGTATAAATATATCAAATAAATACATTTGATCTGCTTCATTTCTTGGACTGAAGATGACTAAACTCGAATGCCATATGTATATATATATATATATATATATATATATAAATATATATATATATATATATATATATATATATATATATATATATATATATATATATATATATATACATACATACAAACAAGTGTTGCTGTACAAGTGTTTCAAAAGAAGGTAGCCATGTAAGTCACCCTGTCGCCTCGCAGGAATTCACGACTGGATGTAATAGAATATATGTCAGGCCCTTTTACGCCCTTTCTCTTCATCGTCTCACAGCGTGTATGGATCCTACAGCCCGGGGGCCACATACAGCCCATAATAACATTTGATGTGGCCCACCATGTAATCCTAAAAGCAAATACCCTCGGAGGAATTGATAAACTCCCCTCCAACATAAAGAAACTGTGGACCCTGATAGAAAAAAGCTGCCGTCAACATTGGGGTCTCAGGGGACAAGACGGGGTTGGGGCCCCTGAGGAGCGGTCAGGGCCGCTGCCGAGACGAAGAGGGGCTCGGATTTTGTCAACGAGCATCAATCTCTCATGTCTGTCAGCCCCTTTAAGCTCAAACTCCTGACCCTTGCCCCGCCCTGCTGAACCTGCACCCCCCCCCCCCCCTTCCCATCCAAATGAATCCTCAATTAACACATTTTGCCTCTTTCATCCTCTCTAATATGCTTTTTATTGCTTTTCTTGTAGCCTCTTGCCTGCATTCTCTCTTATCTCCGGCTCCTATCAGTTCACTTCCCCTCCCTCTCTTTCTTTCTGTCTCTCTTGAAGGTACAAAGTGTCTTCATCCGTCTCTCTCGTGGTGACTGAGTGCTCTGTCAGTGAGCGACCTTTCTGAAATGAAGGATGGATTGGTCGTCGAACAAAGAGGCCCACTTGTTGCCCACCACATGTGTCGCACCTCCAGTCATGCTAAAAAGAGATCGAAGCCAGTCAGTCAGACGTACTCTATGGCTCACATTGGCTTGCGTTACTCCCTGCGCTAGGACAAATGAAGAATATCGGAAACTGTTGTCACATGTAGGGCACATCCAATTGATGTAGACCTCTTTGCAAACTCCCTCACAAGTTTGATTCTCATCTTTTTGGAGGGACGTCCCATAATTTTTTTACCACACTGCCCGTAGCATAGACATAAGACGGAAAATTGTTGTCAGGTGTTGGACACACCCACTTCTTGCAAGAAAACCTTTACAGCTCCTTTCATTTTGCTCCGGGACAGTTTTCTTCATGACACACACAGACACAGCTTACCATCCTAAGCCATAAACTGCTTTTGGAGATTGTTGTCACATGTAGGACGTAACCACTACTTGCCACAAATTCCTGATGCTGCTCTTATGTTGCCTCATTACATGACCAGTTTTCTCCTTGTCTTTTCATCAATTCTGCAGGTTTTAAATTGTATTTTTACCTTAGAAACGTACCTTGTGGCATTTTTGTCAGGGAGGTCCAAACAGAAGGCAAGCAGGGGTACATCGGGCACACTGGGGGGTAGGGGGGGCATGCTGATGCACACCAGCTGGAGTGCTCTCCTTCAAGGTATTCCGCTCTATCTTGTGTCCCCTCCCACTTCCTCCCATCATCCTTCACTGTCCCTTGTCCGTCAGCGTCCTGCGGCTTTCCGATTAAAAGGAATATCTCTTTTAGCTCCCTCTCTCATCCCGTCTCACTCCATCTTCATCTATCCTTTTTTTGTTTGTCATCAGAATCCGGTATGCACCACAACATCCTCAACTTTAGTTTTAGTAGACCATTTTGGATTTTACCATGGATGGGTCATACATTTGGTACCACCATTATTAGTATGTTGCAATAACAGGAACCATCATTACTATACAGAGAGGCAATATAATAGTATGCAATTGTGCTACGTTCATCATGTGGAGCAATTCAGAGTTTTTTTTTAAAGTTTTTTTTTAAATCCATCATATTCACCAGAGATGGTGATTTTTGAATGTATCAATGCATACAAATGATGTGCTTTGCTAGTCTAAGTTGGGTGCAACAAGTTTGACTCTAACCAACCAAGCAAAGGATGTAAAAATGCTGATGTCATCAAGTTACACAAGCGCTACTGGTTCTGAAGGCCCTGGGTAGTTTAAGCAACGGATGGAGGCCCAAATCTGATTGTATTAAGCAACGAAGCCAAGAGAGACACTACGAAATAAAGACAATCGACCTTCCTCTTCTTTTCTCAGTTGACACCTGTTTAACCCAACCTTTTTGTGTCTTGAGAATGTGCAGCTGACATCAGCGCCACCGCGGCACTTAACCAAATACGCCAATCAGAAGCGGGGTTAAACCTCTGCAGCGGTGCTTTGAAGCAGGAGGAGGCCCTAGCCCCTACCCTCATGCAGGGCAAATCATCCCATCACTCAATCAACGCGGCAGCTTTGATGTGCCATCATTTAAAGGCCTATTGTGGCGATGGGGCCCATTCAACGGCACCTGGGCCAACGGGCACTGCTGGTTCATCAAAAACAAGAATGTGAATGTCAACAAGCGGCTCAAATGCATTTCTGACAGAGCACAATCAAAATACAGTGAACCCTCGCTATAGCAAAAATTCCCAAACAATGGACAACTCCCTTCCTACACACAGTCACATCCAACATGAACCCGAAGCGATGGGAAAAATGCTTGAGTGCAACCGTGGGCAGGCAGTGGGCAAGACATGCTGGCACCGCAGCTTTGAGAGCAGCCTCGCCAGGCAGGGTCTCGTTGTCGGCCATGTGAACGCAGCCTCAGACGCCAGCCGCCGTGTCCCCTGAGTGCCTCCTCACCTCTGTGTGGCTCATGAAGGACACAACCTCCCTTCATCACCTCCGTGTGAGGACGGGATCAGTGCCCGTAGAGGCCATGCCCGGCCAAATCAGTCCTATGCGGAGGCGCACCGCCAATGGGCCGGCTTCTGTATGTGATAAGATACTGATGCAAGTTCAAGTGTAAAAATTTGTTTGGGCCTGGAAAACAGTAGTAGTTTTCTAGGTTGAATGTGTAGTAGCAAGAGTGGAAAAAGTTTTTACGAGTAAGAGGGTTCTTAGTTGTTCTACTAGTTCAGTGAATTGTAGGACAAAGAGGACGCGGAGGATTCACACCAACTTGGAGACTTTTCTGTTTGCCTTCACATCGCTCCGTCTAAAAATGGGGCAAGCACGAGAGGAGCTCTTCACCTCTGCGTCTTTGATGCTCCGTTGTTCCGCCGCTTTCCTCAATGGCCGCGGGTCACGGCTGCCCAATGTAACCACCGCAGTCTTTAGCCCGCGTCAATATTGGTTTGGGGATTATTTCTGGAAGGATAAAATCCCTTATGGGATTACCGAGAGAGGTGACATAAAATAATGAGGAAGAATGTGAGGAACTGTGGAGGAGACATTAATGAATATTTAGTATTTGCTGGGTAAATAATGGTGATTTAACTCGGGCATGGTGCGGAACAGCTAAATTGGGAGCAAACCTCAGCCCGGAATAGCACAGTGGTCCTTTTTTTTCTTCCATCCGGAAGGAAGGCTTTTGGATTTGTCAGCCAAGAATGAACCAGGGGGTCCCAATGCTGGCTGGGTGGTCAAAAGAAGACATGGGTTGGGGGGTAAACGCTGTAGCGGTAATTCCACGATCTCTCAATTATTATTCCCAGGTGGAAGGACCTGGCTCGAAGCTGGGGACTTTCTGATTGCTTTGAAGCACTCACAGATTAGTCACGCTCTTTTTTTTCTTCTGGATAAATTACAACCATGGGGATCTCAAGCATATCTTCTTTTTCCGACTATGGAATGCCCCCCCCCCCACACACACACACACCCCGAACCCCTCTCCACACCCCACCGCCTTTTTTTAACCTGTCCTGTTCAGCTTCTTGGTCATGCAGAATGGAGGATCTGTATGCCTTGATATACCCAAATAGTTTTTCCTATGCAACAGGGGAGTTTGATATACTCCAGGGATGTCCAAACTATGGCCTGGGAGCCATCTGCAGCCCACATACAGTTTACTAAAATTAGCATTTTGTCATGACCTGTGTCATAATCCAGTATTTTACTTAGTTTCTAGCCTGCATGGCAAGGCAGGAGAAGGGAGATTCTTCCTCACGTCTTTGCTTGCCGCTAATCACAATTCATTAGCGCCTTGACTATTCTTGACTACGACTTTCTAATCGTTGTCAAGAGTAGTCAAGGCAAGTGAGGCTGTTGCTATAAGGATTGTGCATAGATTGATTAGGACAAGATCTGAGGACCGCTTCCCTGTCGACATTGCTGTAGAGGATTCTTCATTTCTGCATCGGCTAACCGGGACAGGTTTTGAGGAGAAGCACATCCCCGGAGGGACCTACAGTGCTTCCTTTCATTAATGGACTTCGTGCTGTTTAAACTAAGATTGGACATTATCAAAATATGTGATAAATGTTGACCACTGTGCATGAATTGCAGCCTCTTCATTCTGAAAGAGTTTTTATCCTTCAATTTTTTTTTTTTTTTTTGGGGGGGTAAGTTTTCCTTGCTTGGATGGTGAGTTTAGACCAGGTGTCGAGCTTTGTGAAACGTGGGTCTATGAAGCCCTTTGAGATTCTTCTTTTTAATGGCTACAGAAATAAATTAGATATGACTTGAAATACTTGTCATTGACACAATGCACACACATAAATCTTGAATCTCAAGACGAACCAAACCAAAGCTCCAGAAATAAGTCAAACTGAAGTCTTGAACCTTGGATTAGATCCCTTGGCAAGTGCAACAAGGTTGTGTTAATGAACAGAAATATGGATGCTTCAAAGTATTTTGACCTGATCTTTGAACTGATGAATGTAATTATACTTTTTCAGAGGAATTTACGTATGCATACGGTATCAGATGACACACGTGCAAATAAAGTGAAGCGTCCATCTGAAAAATTCACACATTGAGCTAGGCAACAATTAATCTATATAACCTGGACTGGGTCACAACGAGAAAATAGGGGGGGGGGGGGGGGGTCACAGGACAGTGATAGTAAGCCAGGGCTATGAAACTTAAACGTCAGAACAACTTGAGCACAAATGTATCGCCTGCAGGCCACTCAGCTTCGTTTCCTCATTGCGGAGCAATAAGTTAAATGAAGAAGAATGGACAAAAAGCGTCTGGGGATTCGCTCGGTGTTGACTCTGGCTGTGTCAGAGTCTTTGACATGGGATCAGGGCTGTAATTAATGGACTTCTTCCTGTGTAAATCCATTAATATTACAGTTACTAAAGTGCATCTTCCTTTGAAATCCTTCGGGAGGACGTGCTGATGAATCACTGTTTGCCAAAGCCAATGAATGAAAGAGTGGAAGAATGAATGAAGTAGTGATGCAACAAACTCAACTTTTCAGGTAAGGCGTTGCAGGGGAATGGAATGCATCATTCAAGTTCAAAAGTTCATGTGACATTTAGTCCTGTCAATCAGCGCAGTGGCCTAGTGGTTAGCACATCTTCCTCACTGTTCTGAGGTTCTGGGTTGGAGTTTTTAGCCCACCGTGAGTTTTTACTCCAGATACTCTAGCGTCAAGCACAATCTTGAGCATTCCAATCCACTATTAATTTCTAATGTTGCTCAGTGAAAAAGTGGTGAGCACATCTGCCTTACAGTCAAGAGGTTCTGGGTTAAAATTGTGTTTGCTCTTTGCTCGTGGGTTTTCTCTGATGTCCTACCACGTGCCAAAAAACACGCAAGGTTCATTAGCATTCCAGTAGACGCTTATGTGGCGCTGCATCCATTTTTAAGTAGTGGGGAGTCACACAACTATGTAAAAATGACCTCTGTTTAATTATTTTAAGGAAAAACTTTCCAGGTGACTACAGTGTGGCCGCTCCACAATGTTGTGTGCAATCATGTGTATGTTTTGGGGTGCCTCACAACTATATTCAGTTCAATTATCTCACATGAGGCCATGGAATCTCTGATGCCAATTAACATTCCAGTAGACTCTTGCATGTGGTCACTACACAATGTTGTGGCATCCTTGTTTATATTGCGGAAAGCCTCACAACCACATAACGATCACCTCAGTTCAAATATCTCATATAGAGGCAAGAGATGGCGTCTTTAATGCCAATGAGCATTATTGTAGACTCTGACATGGTGCTTGCTCCACAATGTTATGTCTAGTTATCATCCTTTCCAACCAGAGAAAGGGAGAAGATATGACAATGGCACCTGGACTCCTTAAGGACATTCCAGCGTGTGTGTCTGCACTATTATTACAGCACCTCGGTGCCAACGCTTGTCCTTTTACACTGTGCGGTAGTGTGGAAAAGTCCAAATGGAGAAGTTGGAAAGTACAACCACAAGGATCCGATGCACAGGACACTTATTCATAGACTTTGTCTCTCACACACATGTGGAGGTGGTGGTGGTGGGTTGGTGATGGGTGGGGGGGATTGGGGGTACAAGAGAGGCAGTAGTGGCAGTAGCAGTAAATTGGTACAGGCGTCCGTCAGAAGCCCCATGAGTCACCGCTTGGAAAACTCTCACAAGCCAAAGTCGATATCCATCAAATGTGATTGCGGCAGGGCGCAAGGCCCATTCCAAAACACAAAGAGATACACACACACACACGCATGAACATGCACACTCACACACATTGTAATTACAGTTTGCATGCGCGCCAAGAGCGAAAACCAGTGTGCGTGTGTGTGCGTGTGCGCGTGTGTGTGTGTGTGCGCGCGGCGGATAACGGCGTGCAATGCGGAGAGCCTCAACGAGCCGTGCGTGACCATCCATGGGATTTTTTTTCTTCTTTTTTTGTCACCTGACAGGGGAAAATACGACCGCTTAAATCTCTACTCTAATCTTTCAATAATCTCTTTGTCAATTCCAAACCGCATGGAGCTGACACCTGCGTAGCAACAGTCGCCGCACATGGAAAAAAATGGCCAACTGCTTCCTCGCAGCAAAGACTAACTCCGCTGGGGTCAGTTTGGCACCTCTCCTTGCCCACATGCGAGGGCATTACAGTATCGTAATTGCGCCGTTTAGTATTTCACTTCACTTGAGCGGCGACATATCGTTAGCTTGGCAACAGAAATCAAAAACTTGACCAAGCAACGGCTTGCAACTCAAAAACTTGTAAATCGGCGCATACGCAAGTCAAGTAGCTTCTGTAATAAGTATAATGTTCAATGTATATTCCAATTTATATCAAGTGACAGTGGAATTTTAAAGAGCCAATATGGAGAAACAACACTTTAATTCACCTGGAGCTGGGAATTTGTTAACTCGGTAGGTGCTGCTGTTTTGGTTAGCAACCGTGTTCAAATAGGCTTTTTATAATGTTGTGACCAAAGATATCATAGTTTATGAAAACTAAAATTTAAAAAATTAATTCATGAACGAAATAAAAAACAGGAGTGTTTTTCGTTTTTGTTTTGTTTTTACAAACAAACTAGGGAAAAAAGCTAACTAAAACTAACCCTAAATAATAAAACTGCCCTTTCCTTTCCTCTGCCAGTTAAGTTCATATATGAGCTTTCAGTGTTGATTTCAAATGTACTTCGGCTGTTTTTAAGACATTCGTTACAAGATCCTGCATATACAATACTTTTTGTGACCTTTTTGTCATTATGAACCGGTGGCGGCGGTGGCTCAGGGTGTAGAGACGGTCGTTCAGTAACCGGAAGGTCGACTGTTTGATCCCCGATCTCCCCAAGTCATGTGTTGTTGTATCCTCGGGCAAGACACTTCACACACATTACCATATGAATGGTGCGAATGTTTTGGTGGTGGTAGCCACGCTTCCGTCAGCCTGCCCCAGGGCAGCTGTGGCTACTTAAGTAAATTACCGCCACCAGAGTGAGAATGTGTGAGTGCATAAATAATGTATCCATTCCATTGTAAAACGTCTTTGAGTGTCTAGAAAAGCGCTAAATATATGTAATAAAACTAATAATGACGACAAACTCGCTGTAAAAACGTATACAAACTCACTAAAATGAAAAATCCCCAACTATTGCAACCATGGTTACTAGAGTAAACATTAGGTTCACTGAGGACTCGAAAAAGGTCACAGGGGTGAACGGTTGTCAATCTAGGGTGGAGGCTAGAACTCCTTGACGTGATGAAAGTAAGTACCGGAATTTGACTTTCAGTGTGTGTGATGTGTTTTTGCACGCGTAGGGTGTGCTGCATTGAATTGTGTGCGTGAAAAGAAAACGCACGTAAGAGTGAATGTGATGAATCACTGGTGTCGTCAAACCCCAAACCGCACTGTGTAATCTTCATTTGGAGTTGTTAGGGTGTCTTCCCCGACAACTTATTCTTTTTCACAACGCTAAGCTTCTCTCCGTTTGCAGGCGTTGGCAGGTGGCTTCCTACTTATGAAGTTTTGCAGTCGTAAGCGAGTACAATTTGTCCCCGAAGGCCCACACACACACACACACACACACACACACACACACACACCCCCCCCCCCACACACACACACACACACACACACACACACACACACACACACACACACACACACACACACACACCTGCAGCAGATCTGCAGAGAGCATCTGGAGAGGTGATAACACGGACAAAGAAGAAAGAAGGCGAGATGAAACGGAAAACAGGAGGCTCTCCCTCGGCCTGCAGCCCTTGTTGTTTCATGCTTTTCCCATCATGTTGAGGAGGAGGGAACAATACGCTCGCAGGGAGAACGGCACCGTCAGCTCTTTTAGCGGGCCGACAAGGGAAGGGAGTGGGAGAGAAATATCAGTGAAAGATATTTCACGAGTATGATGCAAAACATGCGTCGACATGATCTGAGCATGAGGCTGCTTTTTCAACTTGCTCATTAGGTCCCCCCACCCACCGCCCCCTGCTTTGGAAGCCGCCCAGACGCTAGCGTGCAAAAAAAAGTATTAGGACATAACTCTTCTTCAGTGTTAAGCCAATTCAGGTGGACTCGTTACGATGAGGAAAAAAGTCATAGCTTCCACATCCCATGGTATGTTAATTGGACACGCTAAATTGTTCCTAGGTGTGATTGTGAGTGTGTGTGGTTGTTTGTCTGTGTGCCCTGAGATTGGCTGGCGACCAGCTCAGGGAGTACCCCGCCTACCGCCCGAAGACACCTAGAATACGCTTCAGCATGCCCGCGACCCTAATGAGGATAAGCGGTGAGGATAATGGATGGATGGATGGAAAAGGGCCAGTTTGTTGCAATAAATTAATCACATTTTTATTATGTTAGTACAAGATTTTCTTATGGTTTCTACAGTCTTTTTTTTTTTTTTTTTTTTTACTTGTACTTTTATGCAGCATTTTGTCTACTGGAAATATTTTTGACATTTTGTCTTAACTCATTCACTGCCATTGACGGCTATAGACGTAAAACATTCATTTGTTTCACATTTTTTTCCCACTTTTGTTAACAAGAGTATGAAAACCTAGGGGGGGGGAAATTATTGTACATTTAGAACAGATATACAATTTGTGATTAATCTTGAGTTAACTAGTTGTCATGTGATTAATTACAATTTTAAAAAATGATCGCCTGATGCCCCTAATTCAAAAAAAGAAAAGATTAAAGATTAGGGACGTCAGACAATTTAATTTTTTAATTGTAATTAATCACATGACTTCAATAGTTAACTCACAATTAATCACAAATTGTATACCTGTTCTAAATGACCAATATTTTTTTATACTCTTTTTAACAAAAGTGGGGGGAAATGTGAAACTAATGTAAATAGTTTAAATTAATTTTTGACGTCTATAGCCGTCAATGGCAGTGAATGAGTTAATGTCAAATAATTGAGTTTTTTCCTTCTTCTTTCTAATACTTTTTAAATATGTTTGTATTTTTCAGCCAATCTTTTTTCTAATATCTGGATTTTTTTTAAATAGATATTTGTGTATTATTTTCTAATATTTTCACACGTTTGAATATTTCACATCTACTTTTTTCCAGTGTCCTTATATTGCATTTATCAATTAATTTTATTCAAATTTTTGTTTTTCTTGAAATGTTCATTTTGACAATTTTTACTAAAATGTGTGTACTTTGTTCAATTTTATTTTTGTATTCAACATTCTATTAGTTTTTTCTTTATTTCAAATAATGCGATGTGTATTTTTTGACACTTTTCCTTAATTTCCAAAATTTGTCCTTAATTTTGCATTTTTCAGTCAATCTCTTTTACTGATATCTGTGTATTTTTAAGAACATACTTTCATTATTTTTTTTTCTATTACCCCCCCTAAAAAATATTTGTGTATTTATCATCTAATATTTTTCTATGTATAATTGTCCGTGTAATAATAGTACTACAATTGTTTTTGTTTTGTGTAGTTTTCTTCATATTTGCTTTTATTTGTTTATTTATTTATTTCCGCTGATATCAACGAGTGATGGGAATAGCCAAATCTAGTTATTATTTTCGCACTCTCTGATCCATGCAGACGTGTGAAGACTTGTGACACCTGGCTGGAGCTGAAGTCTTCCTTAAATTGGCCAATGAGAAAACAAGATTTCAAAAACGTGTGATTATGACTTTATAAATTAAACGTTGATGCACAGTAATGTTGACTCATCAACTAGCTGCCGAATCGGTTCAACCACTATGACAGACTGTTGCAAATCCTCTCCACCACACTTATCTTACTTTTTATGCTTGACCAATGAGCACCCATCTGGTATTGTTTAGCCAATAATAATGCACCAATAAAGTGGTCCAACACATTTGTACCATACGTTCTTGGTACATATTTGTGTACCAGTTACAGTATATGTGTGTGTGGCTCCACAGCAATGGAGACACCGGGACACATGGCACCAAACTGATGTGACCCCCCCACACACACATGACCCCGCGAGTGACAGTGGCATGAAAGATGATGCACAGAGCCAGACGTCAACTTGGGGGGCACCAGACCAGTTTAGCTCATTGCTGTCCTGGCACAACAGAATACGCCGTTATAAAAGAAAAAAAGAGGTGATTTGATGTTAATTAAAGCCAGTAGCAACAGATGAATGGAGGTAATAGTGCAACAGACAAGAAAGAACTTGATACATGTCTCTATCAAAACTATGTATTGGCACTGGGGATGATAGGCAAGAAGCCATTGATTGGCTTGTGTGGCGTTTGCACGCCCCCTACAGGAGAAAAACGTATTGCAACCAAACCTCTCCTCTCCAAACCTCCTCTTCCCAGGACAAACTCACCCTTTCCAAGACTTTTGAGGATACACACCCCCTTCAGAGTAGGAATATAGTGGTTTGTCCTTTGAAAATCATATTTTTTATGAGTAAAAAAAAATACTTTGAGAATTTCTTTTTACATTAATAACATTTACATTTTACAATAAAAATATTATGAGAACTTAACAATTATCATTTCATGGGACAAAATATTAAAAAATTGCAATTTTCCAAGACAAAATTATTTTATTTATTATTTTTTATAACTATTATATTATGTGAAAACAAGCATGTAATTTTGACTGACTAAAATTCCAATTTGAAAAGAAAAAATTATTACAATATGACAAAAAAACTACCTTTTTTTTTATACACCAGTATCTGTACCGATTCATGATGAAAAAAAGGTCACCAATATGGTGCCCACGGGATTCAGGTGGCCCCCAAGGTCGACACAAGCAGCCTACAGGCCTATTCTAAAAATAGCTCAGCATGATGGGTCATTGGGATTTTCTAGAAATATTGAAAATGCAAACACTGGGATTTATAGAAATTAAGTGTCGTTATGAGAAATCGTTTACATAATCAGTGTTGAAGTAGCTCTCAGTTTCAAAAAGGTTTGCGACCCCTGGTTTAGTGACATTGTTTAACGTAAAATTGTCCAAATAATCGGAATGTTAGCCTCTCAACAGTAAGTATCCTCAGATTTATCTAGTTCGTCTCAGATTTATATAGTCCGCCATGATAGCAGACAGTGTGTTTTTTCCCAAAATAAAATAAATAATAAAATAAAACATTAGCAAACATTTGTTTTTACTTTGCCTATTTTCTGACGTTACAGACAAAACCAATGACTGAATCGGTCAGTTTATGTTTGTGCATTTTCTGTATGAATGGAATTGTCTTTACTCAAAAAAAATGTTATCGATAGATGAATCAATTATTCAAATAATCATTCGTTTCTTCTAAGTTCAGTGTGTGAGTACTTTTCCCACTTGGGCTAATTTGTGCATTGAGTGGTGGATCCTGTCTTAAAAAGGCTTATTTAACGATGCAGGAACTGAGGTCAGGTAGAGGGAGGCAGCTCAGCCACATGTTAACAAGTCGGGTGGGCCGCACCAGTACAGCAAATATTGACGCTAACCTGCGGGCTCTCCTTTTTGGACTGAGGACCTTCTACGCGCACGCACTAACGAAAGACAGCGTCTCTCTGCTTTGACCGACGGTGCCATACCTGTTTAGTTTTCCGCGAGGTTCCCATGCAACTGCCCTGCAGGGGGATAAACAAAAAAAGGAAGCGTGGAAAGCGGTTCGAGTCAGCTGCTCTTCCTCAAAGTCTTGTTCTGTTTGTGAGGAAACCTTGAAGGAGGATCCCAAACACTGCCGCTCTTTAGTGCCACAGTCCGATATAGCTTTATTATGTTTGCACTTGTCAGAAGAGTGAAAATTATTTAGCAGACATCCAAGCCTGGAAATAGAGAAGGGATTGAGCCTCGTGTGCAAGCTATACAGGCTGTAGGGGAAAATGAATATTTTGCCTCATTCTGTAAAGTCAAATGATACATTTGTTTCTAAATACATGATAAAAGATGACCGTTTCAGCTTTCGTTATATTTAAAAAAAAAAATAATAATAATAATAAATACAAAAAAACTGTATTTTCAGGGGGAAAAGAAATAGGGCCCATCATTCCCACAATAAAGCTGTAATAATGAAACCCTAGGAAAGATACATCAAAGCATATTACAAGAAATTAATTAATTAATTAAATTAAATAAAAACTGTGCCCAGTGACACACTTAGGCATCCGCATGAGTTGCAATGAGATTAAAACAAACAAAACAAAAATTATACAAAAACAAAACAACAAAAAGGCTAAGACTGAGAAAAAAAAATAACTCAATAAAAATGTTACTAGAAAGATAAGTTTTTTACACAGAAATTTTACATAAAAAAAAAAAAGGTTGCAATATTTTGAGGATTAACATTAATTCGAGAAAAAAGATTACATTTTACAAGAACAAGTTAATATTCGGAGGGGGGAAAAGAAATAGGGCCCATCATTCCCACAATAAAGTTGTAATAATGAAACCCTAGGAAAGATACATCAAAGCATTAAATTACAAGAAATTAATCGTTAAAATTGATTTCAAATCCCCATTAAATCAGATGAATGAGTCCAAATGTGAGAAATTCAGTGAAAACACACAAAACATTCAATGACTTGTAATCTTGCACCCCCTGTAGGTCACACAAGTTGCTAAACTGCTACGTTCCCCTTTGAAGTCTTCAATGAGCACTCTATATACTTCCAATCGGAGCAGCCGTTGAAAATAGCACTAAACGATGGTACGTTGCAAATGTAGCGTGTATGTTTGTGTTTGGCGTGTCAATGAGGAAAAGGGTGGCGTCACGCTTAAATTTAATAGTTCCTGAACATACGCACGGAAAGTTGGAAATAAACATAAACACGGCCCATTAAAGGAGGATTTCTATGAAGTTCTTTTCCATATGCCATCCTTTTACAACCTCCCCCTACACAAGTGTGAATGAATTCAGATTGGTTTTCAGTGTAAATGACAAGAGAGGCATGAATGGGCTTGGCAAATATTTGGCTAATTTGAAAACGTCTTCCACGGCCCTTTAAGAATGTTTGGACATCCGTGGATTGGCCTGCTTTGAATAGCTTTCAATGATGCATCACATAACAGGAGGGGAGGGGTGGGGAGGGGGGGGGGGGGCTGTGTTACCTTCCATTCATCCATTCCAACTTCATACTGTATATCATCTGAGGTTAATGCTGTATGCCAGAGGTGTCCAAACTATGGCCCTGGGGCCATTTTTGGCCTACCATCCATTTTTCAGCGACCCGCGTCATATACTAAAAAATTATATTTGATGCGGCCAACAAGGCTAGTTTAAAAAAAAAAAAAGGTGGAAGTTGGCAGAGTGACAAGAGAGTGTTTTGAAGAAAAAAAATGGGTTCACATACTACACAGGTTTTCGATATGCATTAGTATTGTACAAATAAAGTACTTACGACTGTGATAATTCATAATTAATTGCATTTTAGAAGCAAACCCCGTTTCTTCCACTTTCTGCTCTGTGTAAAGGTCCGATTTATGAACATTAATAATCTTCAAGTAACTGCTCTTGTTTTGGTTACGATACGATACGATATACTTTTATTTTCCCCGTGGGGAACTTTTTCCTGGACTCCATCCAGCTGCAGTTACAGTAAGGAAGAAACAACAGAATAGAAAGAGATAAAATTAAAGTTAAATAAGAAGTGCAGCAATAAGAAATCTTCACAAAAGTATACATGTGTAGAGAAGTACATACATGAGGACTGCACACACCCATGGTTGTCAGTGTGGAGTTGAGATTTGGTCGCTGTTCAGTGCAGGGGTGGATCTAGTCTAGTAGGATACAGGACTGACGATGCCGCACCAAAATCAAGAAAATCCGTAACGATTTGCTTTATCATCTTTAACAAAAAGTTGTAAGCAGCATTTTTTTTAAATAATAACTCAAAAATATAAACAATAAATAATTGCATGTAGTTGTTGTGTTTTGTGTTTTTACTAAAATGCTTTAATTTTTACAAGAACAAAGAATATGACAAGAAAATAAATTGTTAAATAATGAGGAATAAATTTTGCAACGTAAAATTTTTATATTATGAAAGAAAAGCTGCAATATTGCAAGAAAAAAACTCATGTCATTAGATTACTTATTTATGAGGGGCAAAATTACAATAGTACCAGAGAATTACCATTATTTTAGGAGAAAAAACATGAATACAATAATAGCAAAGAGTATTAATTGTAATTTTGCATGAATAAAATTAAAAAACAGTATTAATATGCATTTTTATGAGGAAAAGAGATTTGTAATACATTGCAATACGATACACAAGGAAACAGGTGTAATTTTACATCAATAAAACAATCATATTAAAAGTAAAAAAGTACAGTTTAAAAGAAAAAACTATTTTCTACCGATGAATGACGTTGAGAAAAAAATCAAAATGTTATGAGATTAAATTTGAGTCCAGAATGTTTCAAAAACCCTACTGCCTGGAATACAATGAAAAGATAACATTTAATGTGCACTATTAATAGCTACAGTCTTATTAATGGACATACACAGTTGATGGTTAAACAAATGTGTGACACACTATTTTGTTTCCAAAACTCCCAGGAAGGAACTCGAACCACTGCACCTGTTCCTCTCCTTGTTTTACCTTTCACACTCTGAAGCTCAGAATTAAAATTGAGTGCCAATTATAAAAAAAAAAGAAAAGAAAGAAAACGAGAACCAGAAAAGAGACGGCTGGTATCATAAGACTCCCCCCACCACCCTAAAATTCCATGCAATTAATCAGGTATATTATGAGAACTAAGTCAAGTTTGGAGGGGTGACCTAAAGCGACACCTACTCTAGATACATCATCATCATCATCATCATCATCGTGGGCGGCGTAATGCGACATCACGGATGAGAGCTGACGTCCTGCCAAACACGGGAAGTCTTGCAGAAATAATCCAACGCTAATCCATTCCACATTTCCTTCCGCCATATACAAACGTCATGTGGGAAAGCCGTCCCCTGAGGAGGGACAGCTAATGGTTCCCCCAAAAGTCATACAATTTGCACTTTAAAAACAACATTTCAAAACTCAAAAGTCAATCAGGAAATGAAATGCACCACAACAAAGAGTCTGGGTGCTCAATGCAACATGAGAAATATATGATAGGCAGTTAAATAGTTACAGAAATCCCCCCTCCGTCGCAGGATATACATTCCAAATTTTAACCATGCACCACTCCTGCAACAAGTGAAATCTGCAATACAAAAATACACTTGTGATGTTTTTATGGCACTTATTTTTTTAAGCCTATGGAAACACATTTTAAAACGTATTGAGATGTAATATATTGACAGGGGTGCAGTGCACTGATCCCGTGTTTACAGTAAACGAATCGCGACTTTTTTCCAAAACTAACAAACTTCTGTTTTCATCTCACAGCATACATCAATAATCTTGCCCAAAGATGTACAGTCCATCATAAAATGAGCCCAGTGCGGTCACTTTCCGTAGGCATAAAAAGCATAGCCTAGCAAGCCACACCCACTTTCTTGAAAGACAAAAAGTGGGTCTGAACATTTGCTGCTCTTCAGAACTTCAAAACGAACCGCGCAATCAAAGTAGTTTATTTGCTGTGAGTGACATCTTCAACGTCACTCTTCGGAGTTTGCCCATTCTGCTTGGCTGTGGCTCAAATAGAAAAGTCCCTCCATTTATGTCTGGTGTGAAAACAAGAGCTCTGTATTCATGAGGCGGTGGGGTGTCACGTTGAGAGGGAAGAAGAGAGCAGAAGAAGGTTTGATGTGGGAATAGAGGGAGGGAGAGAGAGAGGGGATAGAAGAAGAGCTGCAAGAAAAGGCGGCAGTGTTTTCTTTCCCAGAATCCCACGGGATGCAGTCGTGAGAGCGCTTCGGCCAGCGCCGTCGACATTAGGGAAAAGAGAGCTCACCCTTTTCAAAGTGGTTGATACTTAGTTTCCTATTCAACAAATGAATGAAACACAAGCTAGCACGAGGCAGACTGAACTAATAAAGGAAAACTTGGCTCACAAGTACATCAATGTGGATTTTCTTTAGTGTTTACCGCATTTTCTGTTGCTTAAAAAGTTATTTAAATGGTTGAGCATGTAAAATAGATCCATTAAAGTTACCACTCTGTCTGTCCGTCCATAATAAAATAAAATATCTAGAAAATGTTATGCTCAATAAATAAAACTTAATTACAAAGTAGCCTAATTTTTATCTAGATAAACATAACCCTGGTGAGGATAAGCGGTTCAGAGAGTGGATGGATAGATGTTGACAGGTGGATATTGCATATATATTTTTTAAATCCATCTAGATTCTAGATGGATTTAAAAAATATATATTAAGAATATTTTTTTTAAGTTCTAGATTCTAGAACTTTAAAAAAATATTCTTAATGGAAGATCCAATCTAACATCAATTTTTATCACGAAAATAAGACTGGTATGATGACTTTTTTTCTCCAACACTGACATTTATCTTGAAAATAAGAGACTAATATTAGACTATCTTGAAAAAATGAGACTAATATTACAATTTGCATCTAATAAATTAAGACTTTTGTAGAAAACTACTGTGCAATTTTGTATTATAAAATGTACATTTATCTAGAATTTAAAAATAAATTAGTTACAAAATAGAATGTAATCTAGAAGACGTGCAGTGCAACCTTTTATCTAGAAAAAAAGACTAGAATGAATATTTTTATGTAATTTTCCCATGTTTGTCTTGAAAACTATTTAGAAAATTATGATTATTTCTTTTTTTTCCCTCAAAAATCATTACTTTTTGTCTGAAAAATAATACAATTTCAAAAATTACTTTTTATTCACAAAAATAAGACTAACACAACATTTTCAAATACCCAATCATTTCCAAATACACTAAAATTTTGCATATATAAATATTTGCTTCCTATTCATTTAATTATTCTTTTTTCTTCTTTTTTTTTGCTTAACTGTTATATGGTAATAGAGATTTGATTTTGAAAACAAAATTCACAATGTAAAACTAAAAGTTTGTTTTAGGCCTTTGGTCTTGTTGCTAGGAAGCAGTTTGTGTTAAAAAAATAAAAATACAGCAGCGTTACTAGGCCTGGAAGGAGAGGGGATGATGTGGGGGGGATCGCCCGGCGGCGCCGTCCCCCGGAAGTCCGAAACCCCATAACGCATCGCCGAAGCCTGGCAACCTACAAACAACCAAACTCTATACGACTCTTAGCGGTGGATCACTCGGCTCGTGCGTCGATGAAGAACGCAGCTATCTGTGAGAGTTAATGCAGAAACTGCAGGGACGAGGTGGAGCGGCACCTTGTGCCATCTATCACTTAGCATCACAGCCTTTTATGGTCCACAAGTGGAGGGCGAGACAAAAGGAGGGAAGAGTCACGGGAGAACACAGAGGGTGTCAGGTTGGTTGTGTTTGGTTACCGGGTAACAAATGAAGATCACAATCTCCTGGATAGTCAAACATCACAAGCGCCGCTCATTTATTCGGCAAGAGGCAGTGTTGAAGAAAAAGACGTTCAATTACAAACTTGAAGCAAAAGGATGATACTAAAAGTCATATAATGTCAGCTTGTGGTAACTGCGCAATACGTTTAACTTATAATGAAACACGAAATCCCCAACAACTCAGCTCCAGGGCCCATCACCCCCATTAGTAGTTTTAGTCACATTCCACTACGTGTTCATCAGTAAATAATTTTTTTAATTGACTTTGCAGTTAATTTCATCATTTATTCTCGTTAGTTGAAATAAAAACATACACATTGGAAAAGCAATATCAGTAGGCGGACAACATCAACAGCACAAATATATGTTAGCTATATGGGATACATTTGTGTTTATGTCATTATTTGTTTGTATCTAAGAGTGGGGCCTGCAAACCTCCATTCATATCAAGACCCTGTTAAATGTTGGTGTGGATCTAAATAAAAGGTGCAGATCCCTTTACAAACACGTTTTCCTAATTTTTCCGTGAATTATGCTAAATCTCAATCCCAAAAATGAAGCATAGGCAGTAAGTGGGTATCGATGAGGCTACTTTATGTTTGTTTTCTTTTTGTCTTTTACTCTGTAAAGGGGCATAAGGCCACATGTTGCACTTCTGCAAAAAACACCATAAAATTATGAGAAAAGAACAACAGTTTATGAGAATAAAGTGGTTGAATACTTCATTTAATGTTTACATCCCCCATATTTCTACTCTATAACTGAATGACTCGACAGGACAGTGATGATGAAGCTGTAATAAAGTGAATTTGTGCCAGTGTGTAAACAAATACATTCAGATTTCGCTTGGTTTAAAATTTAAGACAAAATTTACACATCAATAAAAAGCTAATTCAATACCATTAAAAAAAGAAACGAAAAGACACTCAAAGCCCTTAAAAGCTGTGACAATATCAGTTGAAGTATCTCGAATTACAAATTGTGTGCTGTCACCATTAAACATCTGGATGATGGGAACACTCATTTCAGACGATGACAGATAATAAAGGCATTGTTGAATAGGCACATTTCCAACAGGATTTACATAGTAAGTCACTAGAACTGCTGCAAGTTTTGTTCAAAATCACACTTGTTGAAATATTTGGAAATGTAGTGAATACAGAAAATTTGTTCAGTATATTATTAAAAATGTGATGTGGATAACATACTTTTTTTTTCATTACATTTAACTAATTTTCATGATGCAAGCCGTCACTCGTATGATTTTTTTTTTGTTTTCAGTGGCAACAAATATTGACGTTTACCTTTTAACTAAACATGAAATCGAGAAAATTCCACAATGAAACTTACAAAAGTCCGCTAGCTTAATAACACACAATGCAAAATGCCACATATGGGCTAACAAAACGAGCATTGATATTGCGATACCCATATCGTGTTCTTTTTTTTTTTACGATTACTCAACTCTTGAGTAGTCACCGATACCGACACTGCTAGTACTTTTCATACATAAAATCGCCCCCCCCCAAAAAAAAAAATCAAAAAAACAATGACTGATACATTTAAAGAAACACAATTTCCAAATATAGTATTTTCCTTTCAAATGGCCTGAAATTAATAGCAATTTTATATTCTTCTAATATTTCATGTCTAGTTCCTGATCGTGAAACAGTCACAAGAGGGCCGCCGATAACAGTATCGGCCGCCATCACAAGTACCGATACAATAACACTTTAAGCATCTTGTATTTGAACAGAAACGGTGCAGCACATGTAGACAGATAATATATCAATACTAAGATGCATGTATTCTTTATCCTCTGGGAAAAACAAGTGTAATCATGGAACAAATTAAAATTGTAAGGCAAGGTACCACTGAATTCATCGCGTTCTACTTCCTTTTAGTGTCCATTTCAACAAAAGTTTTACTTACCAAATATAGTTCAACATCAGTTCTAAATCAACGTGGTGGTTTATGTGGTATTTCAGAATGATGTCAAGGGATGTGTTTGCCACCTGTTAGCCCAGAGAGTGTTGCTTCTTTAGGTTCTTCTGGTTGTCCGTGCGCTTCACTCTGGCTTCGGGGGTCTTTTTGTACCAGCTCCTGGCAGGAAACACCAGAAACCAAGAATCAGTGCTTTGATATCCATCCATCCATCCATGAATAAATGAAGTTGTAGATTGAGATACAACTGCAACATCACCAAAAATTACATTGAACTTTTTGATTTCTTCTTTGCGGTTTTGTCTAATATGCCATGGACTTTTAGTTCTTAGGTACTTGTTAGAACTAAAAGGTTCAAATGACAGACACTACAAACCTCACGCCAGCTTGGACCTCTTGAAAGCACTACCCTAGTTTTGCTGTGGTCCAAACACACAATGGTCCTTCTGGTGTTAAGTTCCTGCAGTCGAAAATGTGCTATTTGAAAAAATATAGGTTATACTGCCACTTGGCAACAATTTCAGTGGATATAAAATGGTTTGTGATGTCAAAAATGAGACCAAGATCAATACTTTTGCCACCTTTTAGTGACAATTATATATTTCCCCCCCAATATATTTGGGGGAAATGTTTATTACATGTAATTAATCACAATATTTTGTGAGTCTTGAAAGATCAATCAAAACGCTCGAAGAGATTTATATTTTATGCTGTATTGAAGTGTATTGTTATTATTAATTATTACAATTGAACACAATTAATATGGCAAACAAACTTGTGTTATTCCACAGAAAGCCTAAATCTGAAGGGGGGGGGGGGGCTGTGCGCAAAGGGATGTCTCCACAATCTGACACATTTCGATCTCTTTTGCACACAAATTAAATTACAAGTGTAAACAATATGAAATGATTAATGTGAGTCCCGTAGTATGACATCACTGAAAGCTGGCATTTATCATGGGATTCCCCGTCCACTGCACTACTTTTTATACCCACTGAGGCATGGAAGCCAAAAGTTAAGTACTGGACAGTGAATGAGACATGAACTCACCCCTGGCGGTTGAGCTGACTCGGGACACATTTTTGGACTTGGTTGGACTTTTGAACTCTAGGAAAGGAATAAATCAATACAGATTTCTAGGCATACGTAAATAATAATAAAGACGAAAACTGGGAAAGACAAAAGACAACAGTAAAAAGGCAGCATATACGCAAAGATTCTGGGCACATGGACTGAAAAAGCTCTGAGCGTAACCACACATTTCAAGTACCTGATGGGAGTGGGACTTTTTGGCTTCAGCATCACTTTTCGAGCCTGGCCCGGTGACTCCCCCTCCCTGAAAGAGAGCGTGCAGTGATGTCACCATGGTGGATCTCATTATTACTAACATAAACAGTTGGGAAAAATGTCCCATTCAGAGTAGATATTTTTTTTACTTTTTTTTTTGCTGCCCCTCCAACACCCACCCCTCCTCCGAACATTACCGCTTTTTTCGGTCCATAGATCTGTGCGTGGCAGCAGACAGCACCGCTTTCTCCTTTTCCTTCTTGGCTTTCTCCTTCACAATGGATACACCCAGTCACATAAACAAATCAAATTTTGAATGAGAAGTACTGATATTTATGGTTAAAGGCAACATTTGTGAATGTTTATTTGTGTACAGTTTTAAATTTATTTTCTCATATGCTTTTTAGGATTTGTATTTAAAAAAATAAAATAAAATCAAAAGGAACGTTCACATTCTATAACTTTGAGACATGAGAACAGTGTCAGCCAGTAGAAAAGTTTCATTTTTTTTTTTTCAAGGACATTAAGCTGCTGTGGTGTGATATTATTCAAGTAAATAGCAACACGTAGTCTTAGCTGATACCTGATTAACTACAGTAATTCCTGGACTATAAGTCGCAACTTTTTTCACTTGCATTCGACCCTACGGCTAATACAAAGGTACAGCTTATCCATCAGCTCACAAGGGGGCGCACTATAAAGTGCAAGAGCGTCAGGCAGAGCAAAACAAACCAAATGAGCCCAAATACAGTAGGAGAGACAGAACAAGAGCGAGACAATTTGCGCCCTCATTATGGAAAAGAAAGTAGCGGGAACCCAAAAGTACCACTATGTAGAAAACGTATACTCCATTAAGCTAGACATTTTCAAATCAGAAGCAACAAACTACCTTTGCTGATGATGTGTTATTTAATATTTGTGCCTGAATAAAAGTGCCACCGTTGAAGACTAGATAAATTGACTATTTTGGTCAAGCACCTTAAGATAGAAACATCAAAATGCACAAATGCAGTGAGGGCAACTTTAGGCTTAATAACAGCACCGCCGTGTGGCAAACTTGTATGGTTGAAGTTATATTTTTTAAATAGAAAAGTCAGCTAGACATGGCCTGACAAACTATTTTAACTTTAGGAATAATGTAGTGAAATGTACAGTAACTGCTATTAGCTACTAGGTTAACTAGAAACTTGCACAGACCCATGAGATCGTTTTGGTTACCATGTCTCTTTGCTTCTTCTCAGCACAGAGCTCCCTGTCCTGCTGCAGAAGTGCCAATCGATCCCCAAGAGGTATTTCAAAAAAGATTTCATGGAGGTCAAAGAGGGCTGCACGTAACTGAGAAAAAAAGTCAACAGCAACGTGTACAATGAAAGAGAACATAAAAGCAGTAGTGACTACTGTTGTTGCCAGCTGCTGGTTACGGTACATTCGTACCTGGGCTCGAACTCTGTCCTGCAAGGAGAAATCCTGTGCTGAGAACGTGCTTCTCTTCTGTGGACCTTCAGTCTGAAATGAACTAATGAACTCCTGAGTGTCCTGTAAGGAATTTTTTTTTGCCCCAGTTTAGTCCATGTTAGTTATATTTTAGAATTACAATAAACTGAACAAATTCCTGTTTCTGACTCTTTTTTTTTCTCTTTGATGTTTGTGAAATTTCAAGTCGGGCACACTGAAAGAAAATACTAAGAAGCTATTGTCTACAATACTTTGCAAAGCGATGGACCAAGATAAAAACGGAGTGATCTTGGATTGTCTTTTTTATAGTGGTACAGCAAATTGACTTGTCTTGTCAGCACTTAAAGCATCATAACCCAATTCTAGTGTTTGTGTGTAAAAGTGGTTTCCAACAAAATAAACATTTCTCTTTTTGAATACACTTGAGAAGAGCATGAGAAATGTCAAGGTAAATGACTACATGACTACTGAACTCATGGTCGTAACCGAAATCTGAATTCCAGTTCATGCTGCGAGCGTTTAGGCCTCACCATGACGGTCTGACGCAGATGTTGGACCTTGCGTGTTTTGAGAAGTCGACGCACGAGGAAGCCACGGGCGATGGCGCCGATTCGACACAATGCTCTCTGCTGTTCTGCTTTCAGAGCCTGCGAATAAAACATGGTGCTGAACAGATCGGAACATTGATGGAGTCCCGCTAATCATACACACGGGTCACCTGACTTAGCCTTGCTTGAGGTTTGTGAGCTGCCCAAGTGGGCCCTTGTACGGGGGACTGCACAGAGGGAGAGGTCACATTTGAACTAATGGGACTAGGAAAACCTGCAAAAAGAGAAAGAAGCGGTAAATCATCAAATTTAGTGTTAAAACTGAGTATGCTCATGTGGTACCTTTACTCTGACCTGGTGTTATGGCAGATGGACTAACAGCTGGAAGTCCGTCATTCCCAGACACACGCTTCCACTGACAAGAGTCTGAAGTCTGGAGCTTCATGCTCTTCTGCTCCCTCAGTCTTCTTTTAGTCTCTTCAAACTCCTTTCACAGTACAAACAAAGTAGTGAGTTGAGTCAGCACTGGCAATATTCTATTGCAGGAGATCCTCGTGGTTTTTGTACGTCATGCTTGTGAAGGTCAGGAATGAAGCACAATGAACTAGTTTGTGCATTCTGACTTGCAAACAAATTCGGGTCACATCATTGCCGAATCTATGTCGTAAACTAACAACTCCATGGACACAGTTCATTCATAAAATTAGTTGTGAAACATGTGCTCACCAGACAGAGGCGCTCTTGCTCTTTCTCCTGCTCGGCCAGGAGCAACGACATCTGTAACTCATGTTCCTCCTCCAAACGCCTTTGCATGTTGTCCAAAACCTGCACTCGTCTCTGGGTCTCCTCTGTGTGCCAAAACGTGGACTTAAATCTTTTATACAACTTTTGAAACTATTTGTATGATGTCATTCTTGATCAAATGATCACATACCCATGTTACTGGCATGTCTGAGGGAAGTTGGTGAGGTTTTGTCACAAGGCCCTTGAGGATCATCAGGCTCCTTCCTGAACTGCACTTCAGGGTAAATGTGAGGTCTCCGCAAATACGATGACGGATTCTCTACTTTGAATGAGTTGTTCAAGGGGGCAGCCGAGTTGCACCAGCTTGAGGGGCGCATCGTGACTCCCGCTACGAAGCGGGGTGCCCTTTCTTGACTGCGGTCAATGTGATCGGATCCAGTGTGATCAGTGTGCAGCTGACTGTCCATGGTTTGGCAACGCCGGCGGAATGTTGACGACAGATGGTCGTGTTGCCCAATTGGGCTGGGCAATGAGGGGCTCACGGGACTATGGGTTTCCCGCATTGGACTGATGGCGCAATGGCTCAACTGATGACTACCACGCCTGCTTAGACCACCTCCACCATTGCTCATTACTGGGCTCCAGTGATCCGGGGACCATGTGGCTCCATAGAGCGCTTCTTCCCTGTCCGACAGAATGACGCCTTCCCCTGGCATTCCTGGGAAGACGATGTGGATGTTCCCTGTGGAGAATGGGCGTGGCTTACGTCTCCAAACCTGAGGGCTAAAGTTGGACTCTGGGCTCGGCTGCCGAATGAACTGATTGGCTAGAGTTGGCGATACAGGCTGTTGAGACTTGGGATCATACAGATTTTCATGAAAGGGAATCTTAGGAGGGCCAACGGGACTGCGGTGCAAACTAAATCCAAACTCAACATTACTTTTTGGACTAAACATTTCTTTTTCTGAGACAGCCTCAGGTGAAGGTGTTGGGATGACAACTTTTGATGCCTCCTTACTCGGCTCCCTCTTTACATCCTCTTTTGCTTGCTTGAGAAGGCTGTCCATACTCATATCTTCCTCATCACTCTTCTCTTCCGTCTCCAGCTTCGCCTCATCCCCAGCGATAAGACCATTAAGGACAGGGGTAGTTGGCTGATTGCTAGGATGAAGTCCAATTCTAGGTTCTATGGGAAGTCCAGGCGAGTCAGTGATCAGTGTGTAACCATTGAGTGTTGTTGCTTTGGGACTTGGTGACTTTTCAGCCTCGCCACTTGGAACTTGAGGTTTCTGTTTTGGGATTAAAATTTTCAATGAACGACTAGTCAAGAGTTTACACAGGAAAAGCAATAGAAAAATAGCTGGTTGTAGCGATGGCCAAATGAAGCTTCATGAAGCACTGAAGATTTTCAGCCAATGGGTTGGCACATGGGTCAAAGCGTCATGGTACTTCATTTGCTCTATGGCGCCATCAAGTGGTCAAAAGACCAAACCGTAAAATATGCAGGATGAAAAAAGATTGTAGGCTAAACAGTGACAAGATGTCCATAAGTAGCAATATTGAAGTTTTAGCAGTGTAGGGCTAATATGACATACCGGTAAGTAATACATAGTACAATGTTTATGGGTGTAAATAACAATGAGTATGAGAAATGTCCAAATCTAAGAGAGGATCGAAACGAGGACCGAGTGAATAAAAGGGTAATGCTTTATCAACTGCGCCAAATGAACATGATGCATGACAACTTGCAACATGTGAAGATAATTTCATACAATGACTACACCGGTTGCATTTGAAAAGTGACTCCCTAACTCGCCAACTAATTTGAGGCTCACAACAAACGCTGACAACACCCGCAAAGCAGCACGAGGTCTCCAGTCTTATGAAGGATTGATACGTTGAATGAACCAATGACATCATCTGCACAAGCCGAGGCCTCGTTTGTCATCAATTCACGTGATTTTCATGTAAACGACACATGCTCCAAAACGGGCTTCTTTTGTCACGCCCACTCTTGCTCGATACACGCTCTGAAGCCTCGGAACATTTCGTCACATCACTAGCTAGATGGATTCTTTGAAACATAGCTGATACACAAACCCTGTGGAAGATAGTTTAAAACCATGTTCAGAGAAATCACTATCAGTAGCCAGAAACCAAACCAGCACATACTTAACAAAACTATAACTCACGTCACATCTGACTAGAAGTTGAATGTTAACCAAGACCTGAATTCCAACGTGTGTTTTACAGCCCTATGCATCATGTCTCTGTCAAACAACCAATGGCAGCGCAGTCTGATCTGAGAAAGGCTTAAAGTTTTCTACGAAAAGTATAACTTGCTGATAAACTGTATAAACTGGTGTTTACAAATGCTGTCTACATGTCCTGGTCATTATTTTGACATTTTACTACATGTTTGTTTAAAGCTTGAATTTGGGGCAAAAACCGTGTGTTTGATGCCATCTTAAGGTTAAACACTGAGATAAACACAATTTGGCTGTTTGTCCTCTCATTACACGAGACGATACGTTCTACGTCACTTGATCCGCAAGACGTAGCGCTCCCGCCAGGCTGCCACATTCTCGTACACGCCTCCTTACATGGCTTCTTCGTGAGTTGCTGCTGTCAATCACAGCCAGACCACGCCAAACCCTTTCCCCATTCGCAACCCAACGATCCTCCAAGCAACACCACCTTTGAGCGCTGATTTCAAATCTTAGTGAGGGGTGGAGCAAGTGTCTCACTTCCTGTTGAGTTATACTTTAAGGACCGATTGAAGTAACTGAACAGATATAGCAAGCAAATTAAACAGTTTTCGAAGAGTGGACAAAGCAGCGCCATCATCAGGTTGAGAATAGGCGAGTCTGTTGGGGAGAGTCTGGAGTCAGACAATCTGTAATTAAGTCTGCAAATGTCATCAGGGAAACCGGGATATACTGAGCTTGTACTATATTCTGTAGAAGAGTCTTCAAGGAGACAACTATACTTTAAAGTAAGATGTTTGAAATTCATCATCATTTGTTTTTGATTAATATACACATCCATCTACTTATAAACTAAATGTCTTGTTTAGCTGGAGCATACCTTGGGTGAATACATTTATGACAGTGTTGAAGTTAAGGACTGTTGAATATACATTGCAAACTAGTTTGTTGCATCCCTGCGACTGCACTATACAACTCACAGGTTTACTTTGAACTTGGGCCGAGGGTTTGTTCCTCTGCTGATTCTGCCGGTCTGTTTCCAGCTGGACCGCCCTCAGTCTGAGGTCACACATCTGTTGACGCTGCTCTGCATTCAACTGCAAAAAGAAAACACACAAGTCCAAAATTTGATTAATTGATCGTTGCGAATTTGGTCCATTGTAAAGACTTGATTGTTGATTAATCACATCTTGAAGTAATTGAGGCAAAGCAGAATGCACTAGCGGTACTTATTATTTCAACAAGAAGTAGTATTTTGTATGTTCTTTATATTGTCTGGGTGTTGTGTGTATGTAATGTTTGTTTCATGTAATGTTTTAAGGTATAGTTGGGAGTCAGCCAGGACTGATGTTACAGTTTCAGATGGGTCAAACATGGGTGAGTTTGATTATTTTTACTTTATTTTTTTTGGGGGGAGGGGCAGTTAAGCCGGTTAAGGTTTTGGGTTATGGTTTGGATTTATGGTATGATGAATGTTGCTGGTTAGGGTTAGTGTTGGGGATTTCAGGTTTTGATTTAGGATTTTGTTTAAAGTGACAGTATGTAATCTTTAGCGCCATCTAGTGGTGAATTAATAATTTATTCATTTTAAAAACACAGTATTGATTTCAATGATATGCAAAAAAAACAACAGTTCTATCACATCAACGTAAATTTTTTTCATATAATCGTAGGTAATCGGTAACAGTAATTTCTCGACGACAAGGCACACTTGACTATAAGCCACACTAGCTAAATTTGGGGAATACTACACATATAAGCCGCACCCGACTGTAAGCCGCATATGTTTTTAATGTTACTGCACCGGGTTCCGCCTACTTTATTTTCCATAATGAATTGTCTCACTCTCGTTCTTTCTCTTCTACTGTATTTGGGCTCACTTGGTTTGGTTTGCTCTGCTTGACACTCTTGCACTTCCTTTATAGTGCACCACATTGTGGTCTGATGGATAAGCCGCACCTTTGTATTAGCGCAGGGTTGAATGCAAGTGAAAAAAGAAATTACTGTATATTACATGGCTGGAGCCTCACCTTACAAGAGGCTGACATGTTTCGCCACCATTTACCGGCTACGGATACCCGAAGGGCAATTTCGCGAATGTAGTTAGCCCTGCAGGTGCTTGTACCTTTCACAGCTGGGGCCAGCAGGTGGTCGTCACTGAGTCCCATGATTCGGGCTCCTGCCGCTTGTCACCTTCTGCTTTGCCCTCTGAAGTGGTTACTAGCTTCTTCTTTTTTACCAGCTTCTCCCGCTAGCCACTCTTGTTAGCCACTCCGGCCGATGGCTCCGACTAACACACGCTAGCCGCTCTTTTTAGCTGCTCCAGCTAAATCCAGCTCGTTCGGTCTTTCGGCGTCGCTCGCTAGGGTTCACATCAGCTGCCAAGTCGCCGTCGCCTGCGAAATGGTCATTTGCTCACGCTAGTGTTGCACGTGATATCGGTACCAGTACCGTACCTCAATGTTTTGACGTCAAAAACGGCTTGGTATCAATTTTTCTTAGAACCGATACTTTAAAAAATAAATACGAGACAGCCCGCCAACTCTGTTTTAAAGGCAGGTATACATACACGCATGGCCACCTGTCTACCGATATGCGGAAAACGCCTTGATTAAGCGACACGCCTCTTTCAGCGTGTGTGCGAAAGGGCGCAGGAAGATGGCCGATGGGCGCTCACTGGCCGTCCACTCCTCGTTGAGAAGTATGACGCGCTAATTAAGGCTCCACGGGAGCGTGCAAGCAGTGTGGAAGCCACGCGACAGCATTGGCATTGCCTACACGTTTTTAATAAACACATGAAGAAGAACATGAGTGGTTTTCAATTTTTGAAACGTTTTGTAACAGGAGCAAATGTTTTTTGCGGAGAAGCAGAAGAAAAAGCAGCAATCATTCCGGCAGCGGACTCGAGGTGCGTTCAAGAACAGGCACACAGTAGGAAATCAAATTTATGCATAGAAAAAACTCAGACGATTGACAGAGCAACAGACAGAGGTTGTGACGCATTTTTAACACTTCCTTTCAAAATAAGTGGAGCGTGAATTATTTTGTTCCCAGTTTTTAGTATTTGATGACGCATTCGACTAATTGCGAGCGTAATGGAGAAGAGCAAAGACATGCACGCACACTCAAGCAACGTTACATTGAGTCATTGGAGTGCCATTGCATTGCCAATATTTAAAACAGATGACATCAAATGCAGTCAAATACAGTACTTCAAGAATATGGCATGCAATGTGAAAGCACATATATATACATAAATATATCGGTATCGAGGTATTATATGTAGGTATAGTATGGAAGTCAAAATAATGGTTTCGTGACAACACTAGTTCACGCAAAATAAGAATTGGTGGTTGGCTTGCGAAGTGTGGTCTCTCTGAACCACCGTGGTGTGCGTGCTTCGGAATGCATGTGCTTCGGTTTAATTCTATGATATAGCGACATCTAGTGGTGAACTTTTACACACTGTCACTTTAAGGTTTTTGGTGTGGTTTTGGTTTAGGATTCTGGGTTACGGTATTACTTTTGGTGAGAGTTAGGTGCCATGCTTTGAGGTTAGGGTTATGGGGATTTTGGGGTTAAGGTTCTGGAATCTGGGTTGAGTTTAGGGTTAAGTGTTGGATCAGTGTTTTTGCGATGGTTAAAGGTTTTGGGTTTGTTTTGAGTTATGGGTTTGCAATAGGGTTAGATTCATGTTACAGTTCTGTGTTATGGGTTGGAGCTTGGTTTTGGGATATGGGCTGGGATTTCAGTCAGGTTGATGGGCTAGGGTTCCTGATTAGAGTTGTAACTTAAGGATCAAGTTTAGGATTTTAGGTCAGAGTTCAAGGTTACTGCTCAGGTTTTTAATGAGGTTTTTGTACAATTTCCAGTTTTTCCCAAGCATCCATATCAAAAAATGACGGAGAGTGACACTTGATGACCATCTTTAACACTGATTTATGCCGTTTCCGTACTTTAAGTTGTGGTCAAAATAACACAAACTTGATGTTCCTCATCAATAGTTGCTCTTTCATTCCCTGCCAACTTCTGATCTGATTAAGGCTTCAGAGGTCACATGTCCAACAACATTTAGATGTGTTTTTATATGTTCAATTAATTTGGCTGCATATCAGATATACATTAACATAATAGCTGTTGAGGCCTCACAAGTGTACATTTGCTCCTTACCAGAGGTGACAGAGCAGCTTTCCCACAGTAGACGATGACAGATGAGTACGTCCCGATCGTCTCACATGTCGTTCTCTTGAATTTACCCTGCTCATGCAGCGTTGCCACACTTCGGAGGCAGAATTCCTCATAGCTTTCCATCCACATTGCCACTGTTGGATTGAATGGGCAGTTTAATGCACACTTTAGTCAATATGTGACTGCAGGGACAATGTAAAACAAAGGGAGGCTCTGTCTGGTTGTAGTCGTTTTCATCACATTCATCAAATTCCTGCCATTCCTAGCGTGACTCATCTCACATACAGAAACAATCTGCCAAAGACTATCTGATCCCCCCGCCCCATTAAAAAAAAGAAAGAAAGAGAGAGAGAGAGAGAGAGCATTACAGTGACCAAGGTCAATGGCACATGCAGTCAGTCAAGCAAACATGCAAGATGAAGTCCCACTGACCCACATTTATATGTGATCATATAAATTCGTTTAATTATGAAATGTGATATTTCTTAGTGTAGCTATTTCGGGATGCTGTACTACAGACGTTCACATGACACAGCTGATCCACCCAATGCCATCTCATTGCCTACCCACGCCACGAGGAAACCGCGACGCTTCTCCTCCTTTCCGCTCCTTTCCTCCTTATCCTTTCGTGATACCTACGGGGTGTGTCGGTGGGGGTTGGGGGGAGGATAAAGCAACAGCAGTCATCAGCACTCATCAAAAACCTCGCGTATGTCCTCGCAGTCCCGGCTTGCCCATCACCGCCGTCGAAGTCCCCTCTTCCGGGCTACAACAGCGCCTCCTAGCAACAGAGCGAGGGCTGCGTTCCATTACGTTTAACGCACTAACTGGTCGCCCCACGGCCCACAACATTGCTCGCTCATTGCGATGTAAATTGCTTAATAACAAAATACATTACAAAATAAGTTAAATAGATTATATTTTTGGGTCCAAATCACGAATTAAAGAAACATAGGGGAACTAGGAAAACAATAAGTGGTATAAGAGATAGAAATGGAACGAGGTCTTTTTGTTACCTTATCTACATGCCATTGAACACCAGCAAGTAGCTGAATTGGCTTCTCTAGATCAGACACATTTTATGCTAGTTTAACAATAATGCCTTAACAATAGGTATAACCTTAATTAGGAAAATGATGATGATGTCATAATCATTACAATAGCAATCTGTTTATCATATGTGGACTGTCAATGAAAAGCCTGGGCATATTATATTACATATTAGCGTATTATCAATATGAATCATATTAATATGGCTATGAAACTAACAACGTTCTTCCCTTATCATTTATTTATTTATTTTTATATTTTTGTTCCGATAAAGATTAAGGCAGCCAAAATGTAATATCCCGTTATTAGGCCTCTTGACACACACAATTAGATATTTGACTCAATGTAGGCCATTATATCACTGTGAGCATTCTACTTGCAGTGGCCTTATCTATGTCATTTTTGGCCCACTTAAAGTAGCACTAAGAAACTTTTAAACCTTACTAAAATATTTTCATAACTCTTCTGATGAAACATCGACTTAAAACTAATTGAATGGTACCTTTGCCTCAGGGGGTCTGTATCGTTTTTATTGGCACTAAGCAACTTTGAGGAGGATGATAGGAACACTGCCACACAAAAAACTACAAATGTGCTGAATGCTTTATGGTATACGTCACTTCCCCCTTTCCCCATTCGTCAAAAACGGAAGGCAATTTGAATGTCGATGCGCAATTACTGTTTTCCTGGCAGAAGCTACAAAACAACTGAAACGTTTTTGTGCTGAGAAAATAACAAAAAAAAGAAAAAGGGAAGCTACCCAAAAAAAAGGACAGTCAAGAATCAACATTGGCCCGGACTTCACTCGCTGGCGTGAGCTAAAAAAAAAACGATGCATTGCGGTTGTCCTCATAGGAAATATGGCCTTCCTTCAGACATAACAATACCGCTATTGTCCATATGGCGCCGCAATAATCAACGTAAACTGAAAGTTCCTTAGTGTTGCTTTAAATCAAGTGAAACTGTTGAGTCACACATTGTCACACGGGCTAGGCAAAGCCACCCTACAGCGTGGGCGCAGATAAAAACGACCATTTTGGATAGATTAGACCTTTTTCTTCATCTGGCAGAAAAGGCCACGGCCTTGTCTCTACCGCATCCAATAATTAGTTGGAATGACAATATACATTATTCTGGTATTGTTAATGTTGGGTTGGTATAAGTGACCATTGAAGAAAAACGGATCTGCGGAAGTTCCTTTAGAACTTTTCAATGACCAGATAAAAGGAGTCTTACCACATATTTTCACTAAAAACACTTTATTTATTCCACCACCAAAATCTTTAAAATATATCATATCTACAGAAGAAAAGAAAAAAGAAAAAAATATATATATATATCATATCCTAGTGAGAGGCGATCAATTGTTTCCATGACGACAGAGGTTGTAGTTTTCACAACTCATCTTTTGAGCTGGAATGTATAGGCTGAGTGATGCGTACGTTGTCCTTGTGGTTTCGGAGAAGATTCTCAATGTAGTCGTCTGTGAACGGGATTTTGGAATCCTGTGATAGGAATAAAGTCACATTGAAGTAGGAAAGTGGCAGAAAAAAAAATTGCCTTCAAAGTCAAAATAAAATTTTGTTAACCACCTCAAAAGAGTGTCGTTTTATCCCGACGCACGCTGTGGATTTCTCGTAGCAAAGCACGACGTCCAGTCGATCCGGTTCGTGACTCAGAAGAGCTGCATGGAACTGGTCGTAGTGAGAATCTGAACATGGGATCAATTGTACACGCATTAATGGTCAATATTTAAATGAATGACTGTCCAAACGGCGATCATACCAAAGAGTTGTATGCATGCAGTGTACAGCTTGTCTTTGGTAAACTGCTTGTGGGAGTTTAATCTGTTGCACACCTCACTGATCAGGTCGTCCACAAGCGCCTGTCGGCTTTCAACCGGAGCTTCCTGAATTTCTTTCTCAAACTCTAGAGAACAGAATATCAACATCGTGAAGAAATGCAAGGGGGGGAGGGGAAATCTGATACAATGGTACATCGACTTACAAGTGCACCAAGTCATGAGTTTTCCGTGCTATAAGTCGTCGCTTGGTCGATTTTTTTAAATTTATGGTCCAAGCAAGCTTCAGATACGCTGCCGCTCGATGGAACCAGTAAACCTCAAAACATCTGCCTAACATTACATGCCTTACTTACAATATTAGAAATTATAACCTATCCATTATTTTATTGTTATTTGTTAAAAACTCACCTGCAGTTATTTTCTTAATAAATCATAATAAAAGTATTGCTTTGGCACCAACTGGTGGCATCTTGGTGAGTTGAGGAGCTTCATTTAGATAAAATTATTGCCATCTGTACCAAAAGAAAGTGTTGAAGTGAGTTGAAAAGATTTATTTAGACAAAAGTATTGTTTTGGTGCCATGATGTTGCCAAACAACTATGTTGAGCCCTCTTGGTACTATAGAACTGTGCTGGAGTTAAGTAGCGTCATTTATAGAAAATTATTACTTTGAATCTACATGTGGCATCTAGGTGTCAAAGAGAGGGGAGGAGCCTTCTTTGCCGTAGACAAAGCAAAAGTATCATCTTGCCTTCTTGGTGCCAAAAAGCAATTTAAAGTGAGGTGAGCAGCTTCATTTACCTTTGTAGACAGCAGCAGCGTTTTTACGACTAACTTGTATCTATAAGCAATTATGAAGCTTTTAAGGCAGGTATCAATTACAGTAATCACATGTTTTTACTATTTGAGGCAAGGGTCAGAGCTAATATGGTTTTGGACTAAGTGAAAAGTAGTGTAAGGAAATACTTTTTCTAAAGGTGCAGAGAGTATGAATTATTGAGAAGCCTGATAACATATACTGTATAGACCAGGCCAAAGTGTTATCCATACAGTACCTTTGGCTGCTATTATGCAACTTTCGTAGTAGGCATCTGTGGAGGCACAAACAAATTACAATGAATCGGAAGGAATTAAAAATGTACTACAGTATTGCCTGTACTTACAGCGGTCTATGTTTTCAGTCTGGACATGCAGAAAGAAGCAGCTACACAGCGCAAAAAGAAGGATCTTCATGGTGTGTGGCTGCACAATAACCATGTTTACCGACAAGTGATCACGTAAAGGTATCATCTTGTGCATTGCGTGCAGTCACGTGATCTCACAAGACAATAGGGTCGCATCACCGTTGCGCCACACTTGACAGATTTCAGGTTTGTCTGGTTTTCTCCGAAAGAAATTACATGGAAGCCGAACCACCACTGGTATTTGTGGTCTATTGTGTCACTAAATGCATGCAAAACATTATTTATATGCATTGTTTTGTGTCTAATTCAAGTGTGTGCAAAGTACGACTTGCACATACACGACTCAACAATATATATATATATATATATATATATATATATATATATATATATATATATATATATATATATATATATATATACACACTCCTCTGTGAGTTATGCCCCTGGTAGGGTCACCCATGGCAAACAGGTCCTAGGTGAGGGACCAGACAAAGCATGGCTCAAAAGACCCCTATGATGAATGTAAATTTTGAAACGTGATTTCCCTTGCCCGGACACGGGTCACCGGGGCCCCCCTCTGGAGCCAGGCCTGGAGGTGGGGCTCGAAGGCGAGCGTCTGGTGGCCAGGCCTATACCCAAGGGGCCCGGTCGGGCACAGCCGAAAAGGCAACGTGGGTCCCCCTACCCATGGGCTCACCGGGTGCGCAGCCTTCGGGTGGGGGGGACGGTTTCCTGACTGTTGTTTGTATAGGCTGGCCAAGCGGAATGCAGCTTCGGCGGTCGCTAAGGCAAAACCTGGACATGGGAGAAGTTCGGTGAGGCCATGGAAAACGACTTCCGGACGGCTTCGAATAAATTCTTGTCCACCATCCGGCGTCTCAGGAGAGGAAAGCAGTGCGCCATTAACACTGTGTATAGTGGAGATGGGGTGCTGCTGACCTCGACTCGGGACGTCGTGAATCGGTGGGGAGAATACTTCGAAGACCTCCTCAATTCCACCGACACGTCTTCCTTTGAGGAAGCAGGGTCTGGGGACTCTGAGGTGGGCTCCCTATCTCTGGAGTCGAAGTCACTGAGCTGGTTGGAAAGATCCTCGGTGGCAGGGCCCCGGGGGTGAATGAAATCCGCCCGGAGTTCCTAAGGGCTCTGGATGTTGTGGGGCTTTGGTGGTTGACACGCCTCTACAACATCGTGTGGACATCGGGGACAGTGGCTCTGGATTGGCAGACTGGGGTTGTGGGGACCGGAGGGTGTGTTCCAACTATAGAGGAATCACACTCCTCAGCCTCCCTGGTAAGGTCTATTCAGGGGTGCTGGAGAGGAGGGTCCGCCTGGAAGTCGAATCTCGGATTCAGGAGGAGCAGTGTGGTTTTCGTCCCGGCCGTGGAACAGTGGACTAGGTCTACACCCTCGGCAGGGTCCTCGAGGGTGCATGGGAGTTCGCCCAACCAGTCCACATGTGCTTTGTGGACTTGGAGAAGGCGTTTGACCGTGTCCCTCGGGGAGTCCTGTGGGGGGTGTTTTGGGAGTGCGGGTTCCCCACTCTGATACGGGCTGTTCGGTCCCTGTACGACCGATGTTAGAGTTTGGTCCGTATTGCCGGCAGTAAGTCAAATTCATTTCCATTGAGGGTTGGACTCCGCCAAGGTTGCCCTTTGTCACCGATTCTGTTCAAAACTTTTATGGACAGAATTTCTAGGCGCAGCCGAGGCGTTGAGGGGGTCCGGTTTGGTGACCTCAACATTGCATTTCTGCTTTTTGCAGATCACGTGGCGCTGCTGGCTTCTTCAAGCCGTGATCTCCAACTATCACTGGAGCGGTTGTTTCGGTCACGAGCTGTGGGTCGTGACCAAAAGAACAAGATCCCGGATACAAGCGGCCAAAATTTGTTTCCTCCGTAGGGTATCCGGGCTCTCCCTTAGGGATAGGGTGAGAAGCTTGGTCATCCGGGAGGGACTCAGTGTCGAGCTGCTACTCCTCCGCTTTGAGAGGAACCAGTTGAGGTGGCTCGGGTATCTGGTTCAGATGCCTCCTGGACACCTCCCTGGAGAGGGGTTCCGGGCATGTCCCACCGGTGGGAGGCCCCGGGGACGACCCAGGAGACGCTGTAGAGACTATGTCCCTCGGCTGGCCTGGTAACGCCTTGGGGATGCCGTCGGAGGAGCTGGCTAAAGTGGCTGGGGAGAGGGAAGTCTGGGCTTCCCTGCTTAAGCTGCTGCCCCCGCGACCCGACCCTGGATAAGCGGTAGATGATGGATGGATATATATATATATATATATATAAAAAATTAATGACCTGGTCTACTTGTCTGTTTTAAAAAACCCAAATGTGGACGTTAAGCACAACACAAACCGACGTTTTAATGTGTACAAGTGTTGTATACAAATACAACTCATCAAAACCATTTATTTTGGTTTATTAAAAAATAAGAAACTCAAAAACTGGCTATGCTACTTATGTCGTTTCACCCAACCTTGACTCTATTGCGCCATTTTCATTCTGTTGGCAATTGGCATCTACGGTAGTGGAACCTCTAAATGTTTTGTGTGTTTTGCTTTTTCTTTGGAATGAGGGCACCAACAAATGCAAAGAGAGAAGGATTGCAATGACAACCATGCAAATGTAAACTTTCCACTGCACAGCAGTACGATGGGAAACTTGGGTAAAAAATGTGTAGCAGTGAACATCAGTTGGAATGTCAACAACAAACGACAAAAAGGCTCCCCTGTATTTACACCTCAGCATGTGGCTGCAGTCCGTGATGATGACAGTAGTGATGATGACAGTAAAAGGACTGCTACGTTAAAGTGGAGACTGCGGAGTCTGCAGCCTCCAGAGATAAGGCACAGCAACAGGATGCGCTACCATTAACATGCTTGCCTAAAAGTTTCGTGATTTCCTGCCATAACGGCTAAAGCGGGATACACTACACATACATTTTAAGCCAAATTTGAGCGTTTTACATTCCTTGCCACCAAAAGGCAGATGTTTCTAAAATATTATCCGGAGCAATTAGTTTGTGATGTTGAGGTATTGTTAGAAAAAAAAATATTTGCATTTATAACATGTATTCTGTTAATTATAAGCTCATACAAAGTTTTTTTTTTTAATTACCTTGTTCGCCTTTCTCTGATTTTGTATTATCACTTTGCCAAGAGACTCCTTGTTGAGAAAAGTGAAACCACCGGCGGCCATCTTACGTTGCCACTCCCAAAGACTGTCTAACTTGAATTCATTAATTTCTCCAAAGCGTTTTCATGTTATTTTCTGCGTCGACAGCGAAAAAGTCTGGGAGAAGCGCTACATGTACATTTCATTGCTAAGAAAGAGACTTTTAATTTTCTCTTATAAGATATACTATCTACGGGTGCTACTCAAAAGATTCGTCTGCATCATATTGTCAGAGCCATCAACAATCAAGTGAAAGTAAAGTCCATCAGAATTTTTTTTTTGCTGCGAAATTTAAACCTAACCTCTGTCCCTCACAATTCACAATATTGAGATAAACTCTGATCGATACAAACAGTAAAGTTCGCTCATTGCTAGGCTCTCATTATACCATAAAAGGATCCTAGCGTTCACCACACACAGTGTGTTTTTTTTTTAATAACAGAAGTTGTCAGTACAAGTGGTAACGTAAGAAGGTTGCCCTTTGGCTTCAGCCGCGAGGGTGACAGTCCAGCCATATTAAAGTCCATGGTAGTTATTACATAAGCTAACAGTTAGCCTAACTGCTTCTATTTCTTCATTTTTGTATTTTCAGGCAAACTTGATGACCTGTAGAGGCACACTGCCTTTCACAGCTTAGTACTAGTACTACAACGGCCATCTGTTTTGAGGAAGAGACTGGCAATTAACGGTGGAGATCAAAAATTATGTATGCGGTGGCACACTGCGTACACATGAAGAGCACATTGCACACTACAAAAAGTGTTGTTTTTTTCTCCTTGTCTTGTTGGGTGTCTCACCTTTCAGAAATTGGTTACGAAAAAAATCAGAAGGTTGTGTATCCCGCTTTAGTCGACATTTGTGGTCAAGGTTCAACTGTACTTAAGAAATAAATATGTTCTTTAAAAAACTACAATAAAAGCTGCAATACGCTAGAATCGGTCTAAGGTCCTTCGACTTTGATAATGTTGAGGTGTTGATCCTGCGTGGACACACTGCAGTCCTGAAGATTCCTCTCGGAGCAGCTCGTCTGGAAATCCGACGTCTTGCTTCGTGCCTCTCTAAACGCCTGAGGATGCGAGCGGTCATACGCGGGCACGTAAGATTGGGCATAGGGCGCCAAGAGATTCTGGCAGTTTTGCTGGGGGTATGCACCCGCGTACGTTTGTTGCGTCTGCGGGGGTGTGTGAGTGAGCGGGAGGTTCTCTGCGCTGCTACACGGTGGGAAGCCATTCATGCCATCAGGGCTCAGGGTGGGAAGTTTAAAGGCCTCGACGGGTTCCAGACTCTCGAGCGAGTCGTAGGCTGCTTGGGTTTGGCTGCACTGGTTGAAGGTGACTTGGTTAAAGTCGAAGGTGTCTTGGCTGAATGAGGAAGAGGAGGCGGGCAAACAGGAAGGGGACGGCGTTTTGTTTTGTGCTCGCTGAGTATTGCCGCAAGGTCCCGCTTTGAACGCGAGGCTCTGCAGGGTGCTGAGGATCTGCTTTTGGATGTGAGTCTGCTGCACCTGCTCCCTCTCCAAGCGGCTCTGCTGCTCCACTAGCATCTTCACAGCCAGGCCCAGGCTGCGTACCTCGCAGCCCAGTGTCTGGATCTGATCCTGAAGGCCGCCTCTCGTTCCGGCATCTTGGCTTGGCTCTCCTCCGAAAGTCTGCATGCGAAGGACGGCGCCCCCAGGAGCCGAGGATGCTAAAGGAGCCGCTGGACGATTGGGAAGCCGGATTCCAACTCGAGGCAGCGTGTGAAGGGAGCGCACGGACAGACCTGGTCTCTGTGGGAAAAAACGTCTGGTTGTGTTCGTGCCACCATCTTCCAATCTGGTCTGAGAAATTAGGAATTTATAGAATTCTCATTATTGAAGTCATACCACATTGTGACTAATTTAGCTATGGAATTGCTATATTTCTATGTATGGAAAGGAACAGCTCAGGACCCAAATCATACCACGTCATGCATCATCCATTTTCTCACCTTTTCTGTGGTCAGATCATAATGTGTTGGTACTGCTACTGCTGCTGATGGTGGTGGTTGTTGTGACATCGCAGCTAAATCGGATCTTTGGACGTTTGCGTGTTCTCTCCTCAAAAACGATGTCACCTGGTAGAACAAAACCACAATCTGTCAACTCAACTCAAACAACTGACAGGTAAGAATGCTAATAATCAGACCTTCATCCTGTGCGTCAGAGCTTTGTCCAAAATGCGTTTACGAGCCACCAGCATAGAGCTGATGGCGGGGGAGGGTGTCACTCTCTTCCTGGTGAAGGCCACAGATGCTGTTTCAGGAGATGAAGTCGCACTGGTCTCTGCTCTTTGCTGACTCTGCGCTAAAGAAGTGACGCTCACAATCTGGATGTCGTTATCATCCAAACACTGCTGCTGCTGGTCCACTTGACTCTCTGCGCTGCTTTCCCCATAGCCGGATGCTTTCACATTGCTGCCTGCTTCCATGGACGCCTGCTTGGCGAACTTGGTAAAGTTGGCGCGGTGGGACGAATCTCGTAGTAGGTGTTGCAGACGTATGTTGCTCCAGCTTTCCTGCAGCCCCCCGACGAGATTCTGCATAGGCATCTGTGCCGTGTTGCTCGCGGCCTCCAGGGGCCTAACCCTGCCCGGTCGCCTGCCTTGGAACTCCCTCAGGAACAGGTAGATGGCCTGCGCTGACACCTTGATGTTCTCTAGCTCCAGCACGGCCTTGATCTTGCGGAAACTCAGGCCGGCCTTCCTCAGCTCCACCACTTTGCGCTTGGCGGCGTCGTCCAGGCGACCCATGGCGTGGTTTGTATCTACGGAAAGGAACACATAATAATCCAAATAATATAGCCAAAATCCACAGAAGCTTTCACACAGGCAAAATATAAATTTACAGAGTTATAAGCGAGCACAGGGACACAACCACCCACCACGCACTGCCAAGCGATAGAACTATAAGTACAGTGTAAAACTCAATATGTGTACTGTAAAGCAATAGTCAACCATATTTATTTACTTTCATACGTACCTGTGGATAAACTAGTGAAGTTTGTGGTAATGTACACGAGCAGCGTACGTACCGCGCCGGTTCCATTCAAGCGAATGGGAGTGAGCCTCGCCTTTCATTAAATACCTTTTTTTATACCACATCTGGCACTTTCAAACTGTTTACACCAAATACTGTCTAAAAAAATACATACCAGTAGCTGTATTACATAGCTGTAGTACCTCAATCATGAGCATAATTAAAATAATTAAATTACATTAGTGTTGCAATCCCAAATGTTCATCAGAAATGAGGCAGAGGTTTTATTAAAAAAAAACCAAGTATATTTACTAAATAATTAAGAAAATGTTTTAATAAGTGTCTTTTATAAATTTTGAAACAAGCAGGTCTTACATTCAATGCAAATTGATTGTACAACTGAACTGTGCACTGTACTAAATTAAAAACAAGTTTAAGCATATTCAACAATGCATAGTTTTAACACTTAATTCAGCATCCGAGATCATCTGTACAGTGCAGTCAATCCACATGACAATGAACAGCTCTAACATCAGACCCAACCAAAATATACCATGTGCTATCATAATAGGACAGACACTGCACATTATAAAGAACACAAGAAATACATTTACTCCAACAACCATGAATCATAAAAGCAAATGTGTCTACTCAAGTGTTGGCTTATCCTCAAACAATGTTTTGATACACAATCATCGATACAAAACGATAGCTTTGCATCGACAAACACTAACAAAAAGTCGAGTGCTCACCTGGAGAAAGAAAAAAAAGACACTCGGTGACATTCGAGACACGCCTCGTTCGAAATCACTCAGTCGACAAGCTAACGTCTGTTTCTTTTTTTATGGAGGAGCGCATAAATAAACAAATGAGTCGTAAGTGGCGCTCAGGTAGTGACGCCACTTCCGGCTCTGTCGTCATCAGCCAGCGACTCTACTCGAGGCCCGTAGTCGCCCGGGACTCTACCACCTGTAACAAAAAACATGTAAGTTTGCTATTTATTTAAATAGTTACCGTTGAGATAATGATGTTATTTGGTAGTTTTTGTTGCATGCAACGATTTGCCATACAGCGTAAGGTTATATATGTTTCATATGTCGAGCATTTCACAATTTGACAAAAGCCCCGTGGTTTCCGTCTGCTTGAATGAAATTCAATGGCGGCGTGTTTTGTGTGTCCGTGTGTCCGTGTGTCCGTGTGTGTTTTTTTAAAACATATATATATAAATTGCTTTTGCATGTATTTAATTATATTGTTTTTCCGTAATGTCTCACTTGTATTTGTTTATAAATTCAGCTCGCTCGGATGTACAATATTTTCTTGCAATTTATACAGAAACCAAATAATGAAAAGATTTGCGGGCATTTTGGGAAGCTAACCAGCTAGCATGTACACCACTCGGCTACATTAATTCATATAAAGGCCATACGAAATTAATTTTATGAAAGCGCTGCGCGCGTAAACTGGAACAATCGCATTTGCTTGAGACTGCTGGCAATGTTTTTACGCAAGAACATGTTGTTAATTGTGTGCAGTACGTCATTCTGAGGTGGTCCTAATAATTTTGTTTTCTCACTTTCGATAGATGGATATTTTATTCAATCACAAAAACACGGTTCCTGTAGTCTCTACAATGAAAACAGATGATAAATTAGGGTTGCTGAGTAGCTAATAATATTAAAGAGTTAGAAATTATTAAATGTTCATTTGAAAATATTAAATAGTATCTAAAAATTCTTAAGATATTTATTACCATATTAATCATCTACACAAGTTCCAGTGCAGTCTGAAAGTCCGGAGTAACGTGCATGATGAGCACTTTGCCAGATGGTGATAGTACAGCACAGTTGTGGAAGTATAATTAGTGTTTCCCTCTCATAGTGCTTTCTATAAGCATGGAGGGGGATGCGAAAAACATTGAGATTATATTTCAAGACCTTATCGCCCAGCACTAATACCTTGTTTTTGTTTTTATTTTTATTTTATTTGTCTGTCTGTAGGGCACCATCTCCTACTAAGCGGAAGGAAGAGGAGAAAACTAAAGACCGAGCCAAGGACAAATCTGCCGCCAAGGACGGTGAAAAGGAGAGAGGGCGGGAGAAAACCAGGAAACGCCGTAGTGCATCCACCGGAAGCAGCAGCAGCAGGTCTGAAGCCCACAACTACAAATTATTGATGAACTAGGCATACAATATTACTTTTAAAAATGACAATGACATTGTCTTACAGCTGTGCAGCAAGTGCAAACATGCATGCTTGTCTGCCTTTGCCATTTGCCTTTGGCCGCACGCCACAGTAGGGAAACTTTAGTCCAGAAAGAAATTAGGCACCAAACATGTAATAAGCACATTCATAAACGAACTGCTACAACAGCAGCGGATGCCCACACACTCCGCTGACTGGCTGACGGTTACAGCTCTCAACTGTACGCTCGCACACGCCGATTCCCATTCACTCACCAGGGGCCAGGTCTCACTATTTAAATCCATACACACTCAGTCACAGATATTACAGTGTGGAACATTAGGATGGTGACCCAAAATGGACAACAATAGTACCCGCACCTTACATACATATTTTGATGTTGATGACTAGTCATTTGGATAATTGGTAGAATAATTTATTCCAAAAATATGCGATAGGTGGAACCCTACTTGCTGTACAAAGCAGTCAGCAGCATATGTTGCAATTCCTACATGTTTCCTCTTTGCCGTCCCTGGTACTTTTTCTATGGTGGCATCTAAAAAAAACTAAGACAAAGCAAAACGCACTTAAGAGATTTGCAAATGTCTCTAGCAGGTTGAGAAAATTCTGCTTCAAGTCCAAATTGTAGCAGTAGCGGGGCATCCCACGCTGGACATACCTGTTAAATGAGGCTAAAGCTGACCGGCACGTTTACAATCAGGTCCCGATCGAGCTCCTCTTCCAGCAGCAGCTCCGGTTCCAGCTCGGGTTCGTCCAGCGGCTCCAGCTCCTCCGGAAGCAGCCACTCGGGTTCCTCGAGCTCGCGATCCTCCTCCTCTTCCAGCTCCTCGGGCTCGCCCAGCCCAAGCCGCCGGCGCCACGACAACCGCCGGCGCTCCCGCTCGGCGTAAGTCCCTCTTGATATGCAGGCATAAATCGTACTTGTTTGTAATGATGATCAATGTTGTTGTTGTTGTTGTTGTGCAGGTCCAAAACACAGAAGAGGGGAGACGAAAAGGAAAAAGAGAAAGATAAGGAGAGGAGGAAAAGAACCCCCAGCCCTAAACCTACCAAGGTTCACTTGGGACGGCTGACAAGGAATGTCACTAAGGTCTGCCCTTTTGACACTAACAGTTCCTCTGAAGTTTTACATTGGTACTCGACTTGCAAGTGCCTCGAATTGCTAATTTTCTTTAGTTGAGAGTTTTGTGGATTAAGAATCTTGATGACCATGTTTTTCAGAACAGTCTCGTCATCTTGATCCATCTCACTGTGCCATCCTGTCGCGCTGAAGTTCACACCAATTCATTCTGCAATATTATCCCCCCTTTTGGGGGGTACTCAACCCCCAAATCAAACAAAAATGTTCCTTTTTAAAGGGGAAGTCAATTCAAATGTTTTAACTTTTTTTAAATTGTACAATATGTACCAATATTACAATAATACCATTGTGAGGCTAAGCAGTTCAGATAATGGATGGATTTTGTATGTGCCACCAGTCTAAACATAATGTTGAATTCGTGGCAAATCAATTGAGCAGAAAAATCCGCCCAAATGTTGTCACTTAGTGCCACTTGGTGTCAACTGAAAATGACATCACAGTGCCTGATGGATCAGCCCAGAAAATATGTGAGCCGTGACGGTCATTACTAGAGCCCTCGGCACGTGGTGTCACTTTCATTCGACAGCAAATCGCAGTACAGAGCAAAATGGCAGCCTCCTTAAATGGATAAAACGGGTGGGTTTCTCTGCTTAATTCCTATTTCACAAATGCAATATTAATCACAGTCAATTAATCAGTTAAGACTAGTGGGGGCGCATAGAACATACTATTGTAAAGATTTTTTTTCACATGACTTCCCCTTTAAGTCTACAGTGTCTAAATACAAGAAGACTAACATACACATCTGGTTGAGGATGTACAGTAGTAGCTACTGTACTTTGTCCTTTTATTTTAGTGCCTGACTTATATGGATTTTTTGGGGGGGGGGGCTGTTGAGCAGGTGGGACTCCTGATAAGGGGCTTCTTTCATTTTGATGACTTGGTGGCGGAATTAAACTCGGAATAATCTTTATTGGCCTAGTATGTTAAATACACAAAATTACTTTGTCTTCAGTAGTCCGAGCTACTCTAGTATTACAGCAACAAGCAACTTTAACAAGATAGGACCTAATTATTTGTTTTAAATATTGGCAAGTTTCTCCCATTTTTCTTCTTGCAAACAGGACCACATCCAAGAGATCTTTGCCACGTATGGGAAAATCAAAACGGTGGAGATGCCGATGGAGAGGCAGGTTCCGCACATGTCCAAGGGCTTCGCTTATGTGGAATATGAAAGCCCTGAGGAGGCACAGAAGGCCCTGAAGTACATGGATGGAGGTAGGGTAATGTTTAGTACAGTGTGCAAAATTATAAACTCATGTACAAGGGGTCTTCAGTTTAGTTTTGTCCATTTATAGTTTGTGTAGCAGCATTTTGTCATGCGGCTCAAAAAAGTACAACACTTTTTTTGGGGGGGGGGTGTAAGATTGTATTATTTGAAGAATACAATTTGTCTAGAAATATCCTTGTAAGATTTGTAATAATAAAAAAAAGGGGAGGGGATTTTATAGTTCTCATGATTATAATTCTTTTTCTCAAATACATCTTAAATGTAATCGTTTTTTGTTTTTTTTAGATTCAAACTCTTATTTATTTTTTTTGATTTTTTTTTTTCAGCTTTATTTTTTAGTTTACATTTGTTTTCTTGTAAATATTGTTAAAGTACAACTGATTGACTGTTTCAACATGTGTTCACAGGTCAGATTGATGGACAGGAGATCACAGCGGCTGCTGTGCTGCCCCAGAGGGTCCGTCCACCGCCTCGTCGACTGTCTCCCCCTCGCAGAATGCCCCCTCCGCCGCCCATGTGGCGACGCAGCCCGCCCCGCATGAGGAGAAGGTCCGTGTTCCATACTTTATCTTCCTTTCCTATTTCTTTCCACTCAAGGACCATTTTGTTAATAACCTTGCCAGCAAGCTGAATTCTCGCGGTATTTGTGAGTTCACAAACTCTGGAGAATACATCTTGTACCGCTCCCGCTGATACGTTTTCAGCTGACCTTTTTTAGATTGGAACAATCGGGCGTTGTTTAGGGCGGGACAAAACCAGTAAGCAAACCTAACAGATAGACGCTGCAATTAATTCTGTTCTTGCAGAATTACTCACCTTTCCTTGTTGAATTTGAACAGCGAGAGACGCTTCGTGCATTTTTATCTGGTAAAGATGTCCCCCCCCCCCCCCCCCCCAAAAGATGAGACGGAAGATGACATTTTTATTCGTTGTCTTGATTGGTGAAAACAAACGTGCAAAGATGCCGCATCATCCAATCCGCTCGAAATATTGTACAGCAAGCCCGACCTTTCCCGAACGGGTCTGCCGAGTGAAGAACTCCCTTGAGTGAATGACAATTATCAATCTGGTTTGTGAGGTTATTTTGTTAAGTCCTATGAGAGCCACACAGCGGATAAAAAATGCCGCACCTCGCTGTTTAGCCGTAACAACTTAATTGAGGGGAAAATGTAAAAATAAACACCTGAGATAATGTGGTTTCACAAATGTGCACACACTCTTATAGCTAGCTGGCTGCGTTCAGAATTAATCGCATGTAAAATTGCGGTAAGCACACAACTGTAAGCATTTCGTGCTTTTAATATACCTTCAAGCCCAGCTGTTCTCGTAGGCTTTTCCTGACATTTTCATTTTTCCAATGTCCTTTCAGGTCCCGCTCCCCAAGGAGGCGTTCACCAGTACGCCGCCGCTCTCGCTCCAGATCTGCCGGCCGCAGGCGCCACCGTTCTCGTTCCAGCTCTAACTCGTCCAGATAAACTAGTTTTCTGATTTGAGCCAGTTTCAACTTACTTTTTATTATTACACATTTCCAAAAAAAGGTTTTGTTGCCCTCATGTAGGATTTTTTTTTTTTTATGTCAGTGTAAGTTTTTTGTTTGTTCGGACGAGTCCACGCTGAAATTGTGACCCTTTTTACTCTATTGACTTGTAGAGAGTTAAAAAAAATAAAAAGAAAACTTGTGAAACATTATCACTGTCAAGTTTGTTTTGTTGAATAATGAGTATAACACAGAAGGTTGTTTTTAACTTTCTCCTAGCACCATCATACTGTAGTTGGGAGGCATAATACTGAATTCCTCAATTTTCTATAAGGGCTTATCGTGACCAGAGACAAGATTTGAACTGCGTTGAACCTCAGAACTGAGGCAGATGTGCTGCCAACCACTCCTGACTGCTGCTAATATTAAACCTAAATTTTGTTTTTACTAAAAGGGGAAAACTGTTTTATTACGACTCATATTTAGCATACATGTCATGTTTGCTTGTGCCATTCAATTTCAAAGTATATTTTGTAATGGTCAATGTGAAAATTTTCAATCAAACTTTATAAGAGTGCTTTACCTACATGACAAAGTAACTCAAATTGCTTTACACTTCATTAAAATCAAGCCACCGCCACTCAACAAGGACTCGAACGCACAATGCAAACAAACAAAAAGGTAAGAGAGAAGTAGATCGGAGGCTTTTACTCCACTATTCTTATTTTTTTAATCGTTTTTCTCATAAAACAACCCTGATCGCTAAAAAGGTAACACGCTCAATTACAACTAGACTTAACGTTTTTCATTTGTCCATTGGTCTGCTTTATTCAAATGCTTTTCAAACAAACATTTACATCGGCTTTTCGGCTTGCATACAAATTCTCGTTACGCCGCCATCGTAGAAACTCGTAAAACGGAGACGCCTGCCGAGTCGATGCAATACACGACAATGACGCTAGGGGTCTCTCCACCCACTCACTCTCGCCATTCTCTCCAAACTGACAATAAAACCTTTCATAGCTGTCGCTGCTTGTCGTCGCACTTCCCTTTCTCCGTGCATCGTGTGCGGCGACGTCTTCTTGTCGTTCGGGAGTTTGACATTGTAACCCGGCGGGCAGAGTCGTCGTGAGGATGTTTTCAGAGCGGGAAAACAGCAGAAAGAGGCTGATGGAACTTTTGGACAAACCCGGAAATAGAAACTGCGCCGACTGCGGAGCGGCAGGTAGACTGCAGTGGGAGATTATTAAGATGTTATTTTAACAATTTTGTTACTCTTTCTACATACTAACATAAAAAAATACACCTACAATATTATAGTATATTTTGCAAGAGATACCGGCAGTGTCATGATAAATTTACAAAGATGTAAGAAAAACCTAATATAGTGTATTTTTAAATAATTATGCCGTTTTAACAGTACTTTTCGTGTTAGTTACGTTCAGTTGTGCCATTTTAGGGTCATTTTTGACACAGTTCCTTCCAAATTCAGCTCAAAAATTGTGCTTGAACCTCATTTTCTATAAATTTCAATAAATTCGGTGAATGTGCGTAGAAGCAAAACGGGTGGGATTAGTACCTCCAACAAGGTAAAGAACCACTGGTATACAGTAGAGCAAGACTGCCATTTTGATTAGTGGCAATTTTGGTACTTTGCAGGGGTACTTCTAAGATCAACTGATTTTGCCATATTGATATTAAATCGGAATAATCTAGACTAGATGACACAAAATTGTGGTGTGTGTGTGTGTTGTAGATCCAGAGTGGGCATCGTATACGCTGGGTGTGTTTGTGTGCCACAGCTGCTCAGGCCTTCACAGGAACATCGCGCAAATCAGCAAAGTCAAGTCTCTCCTGCTGGATCCATGGACCACAGCACAGTTGGAGGTGAATGCTTATGTTTTTGTTTTGTTTTTTATTATTGTGTGTGTGTGTGTTTAAAATAAATAACAGCTCCTCTGCAAGTGTGTCACCACAAAGCAGCATGCATACACATTGATAACATATCACTGACAAACATCACATTTCTCTTCCTTCCCTTTTGCAGTTGATGGACACGTTGGGGAACCACGTGGCCAAGGCTAAATACGAGCAGACGGTTCCCACTTTCTACTACCAGCCAACTCACAAAGACTGTGCGTAAGTGACAGCCCACACTTTTGGCAATGGCAGGTAGACTTATGCATACAAAAGCACTCTGTTGCTAGAGACAAACACGCATATTGACAAATTTGAGGTGCAGATACTGCAAGACACTGTAAAATTGAACATTTTAAAGAAATTTTACTGAGATATATTTATTTGTATTTATAATAAATGGTGCTTTGAGATATAAGTTTATTTGTTGCCCAGACCAGACTTATGTGCGCGTTTTGGCCACCTGGGGTCAGTATAATACAAATATAGAGCCACAGATGAAGAAGAGTCTCACAACGGACCCAGTTATATTAGTCTTTTTTTTGTGTGTAAAAGATAAAGAGTATATGTCTGTGAGTATTGTTAAATTGTCTGTCTACATGTGCACTATACTCCAAAAATCAAACAATTTGTATCTTGAAAAACTCACAAGTTGGCACCACTACATGTAATAAGTACAGAGTAAAGTCAAAGCTTTGAATGAAATTACAATCCTTATCTGTTGTTAGAAACAAAACAATTGTTGTTCGGCAGGCTCTTGCGGGAGCAGTGGATTCGCGCCAAGTACGAGAGGAAGGAGTTCATGCCTCGGGGGACGCAGGAGTCCTACTCAGCAGGTAAGTACTCAACATGCCACTCACAGTATACACATGCCGCAAAATCATCCTCTTCAATCGCCCCGTTATTTAAAGACGTACACTTTTGTGTGTGTGTGTTTTTGCTTATGTGGACCAGAAATGGTTAGAGAAATGCAAATCATTATGTTGAAGCAAAATCAAAGTACTGCCCGCTTGTTTTTACTCAGTGATGATAATCAAGTCATAATGACACGTGTAGATTCAGGTTTCAGGAATTGAAATTAAAGTTTATTAATTTGTTTTTGGGTCAAAGTCATTCATGCCATTATACCATTAATTTGTTTTAACCTCCCCAAAAAACATGAATGTGTACACACATAATATAGACACACAAATATACATGTAGAAGGTCACTCCGAGTCCTCATTAAGCCGTACTACTAGTTTTTCTTCACAGAGGATAAAGAATATAGTATACAATAGCAGTACGCATGTGAGTATCTTTATCTGCATACATGTGTTTGTGTTTAAATAACCCTTGCTTCAAGTGTAACATAACGTGTTTTGTTAGCCAGTCGTGATGTTTTGCATTGTTTGTTAGCATTAAGCTAAATGAACTTGTCTAAAGCAAAGTTACGTGGTTGTATAAAATATACAGTGTTTCCCACACCGTGTTAACACTTGGGCGGGCCACCCAAGTAAACTGGCCACCACCCAAGAAGTTTTCAAGGAAGGAAGGAAATAAAATTATATATATATATATATATATATATATATAAATAACATATATATAACAGGATTGAGAACCTCCCATCCTGGAGCTGGAAAAAACATATCGGTCTATCTCTAGAGTTGAATTGATTTCATTGCCATTTGCCAGCATACAGCACTCAAATTACTGCTTGCAAGTCAAAGCAAAAACAGACGTCTCAAAAGAGAATCTGCATATATCTAGGCTTTATTTTCTTCCATGTACACTTCCAGTATGTGTCATGGCCGGGTGTCCCAATACTTTTGTACCTTGCAGCAATCTGAACCAGTCTGTGCATAACGATCAGCACTCTTCCTCAGAGTGGGTGTCCCCCTGTCAATAGCGCCTTGTGTTGTTGTGCTGTTCAGCAATGTGGCTGCGAGGAAGAACGGACCGCTTTTGTATTCGCATTGTTGAATAATTCGACATCCCACTACTAGGCTATAGCACCATTTTGTATGCTGTATTTCAGTGGTTCAAATGCTAAATCCTCCACTGTTTGCTGCATGTTGCCTTAAAAGACTCTCGATGAAAAGGCTTCCTTTATATATGCACTTTCAGGGGAAGTACGTTATAATTTCTGACTAATATTGTGATCACTTGCAGCATTGCATTGCAGCCATGACAGCGTTGGTTTTGTCTTTTTATTCCGTTGTGCGTGGGTGTGCGTGTCTGTGTGTGCATTTATGGTGTAAGCGTGTGTGTTTGGCAATGATAAACCACATCTTCCTGCAGTGCAATTTCTAGTTTGTTCACACTGACTGTTGGAAACAAATAGGAGAATAACAAGTGTACGGTTAATTTCATTGAGGACATACAATGAGTTGAAGCTCAATTGTTAATATGAAGGGGAAAGAAAGTGTCTTTGTATAAAAAGTTGATCCGATAATTTGGTCTGTCTTGTCATCATGTGGCAGGCTACCGGGAAGGGTTTCTATGGAAACGAGGCCGAGACAACGAGCAGTACCTCAGCCGAAAATTCATCCTGTCCGAACAAGAGGGTGTGCTCAAGTATTTCAACAAGCAGGATGTGAGTGCTGACAATACACAATATGGCTTTCTTGTATTAGATTATTTGATAAGACAAGAAGGGACAAATATTGGAAATACATCTCGGTATTGTACCCGAACCACGTAATAAACATATTTGTATCAAAACTGAGCATTATGCGATTAGAATAGATTTTATTTTTAAATACAGCTCTTGTATTGGATGTCAGAGTGTAAATCGTGTACGTGTGTTTGTTGAGACACACAGCGCTGCTGGTTTAGCGAATGAACTCCACCCAAAGAGTACAAATTCGGCTATGGTATAAATTCAATTATTAGTTGCGCATCAATCGATTGGCCACTGATTGTGATCGACTCACTTCCAGGGAAAAGTACACGATCGGCATATGTCGTACTTTCATTGCTGATCACAAAACAGATCACCAGCAGCTTGTGTTTTGTAACCTGCAGCCAACTAGAGACTAGCCTGAGTCCCCTCTTCCTTTCCTAAATGCTGCACATGTTACAGGCCAAACCAGTAATTGAATCATAATATATGTTTGCGCATGTGATAGATTGAAAAAAAACAGATGAATCGATTATTAAAATGCTAGCTAGTGGCGAGCAGCTCTAAAACTGAAAACTGTGTCGCTATATGATCTATATTAAAATTGGTACCCACTGATATCACTCATGGATGATTGTATCGGAATAGGCAGCATAAAATCAGAACACTCCTAATAACTATGCATTCATGTTCAACAAATGCAATTTTTAAAAATGATTTCTTTGTACAGGGGAAAGAGCCGAAAGCAATAATGAGCATCGGTACGGTGAACGCTACCTTCCAGCCAGCTAAAATTGGCACAGCTCACAGCCTTCAGATAACCTACTTGAAGGACAACAGCACTCGCAATATCTTTGTTTACCACGAGGATGGCAAGGTGTGTGATGATGTAGAACTCAATGCGATTTTATGGTCATTGTTGCCAGGGTTGGCGCATATAAATGACTTTGATCAAGTTTTGCATTTTATAGCAAGTTACCAAACTGGAGTACGTAATTCAAATTTGGTAACAATGGAACAAAATGACTCTGAAAATGGCCATAATGGATGCTTCGAATCAAAATGGCAGGCTAAAAAAAAAAAAGAAGCAAAAAAAGAGAGCAATGATGATGACATGTCAAATCGGTGAAGTTACCGAATGAAGCTCTCTGAGCTCTCTTCAAAAAACAAAAAACAAAAAACAACATGGCAGGCTTACAGTGTGTAGAGTTGATCAACTTTTGAGAGCACCTGGAAAATGACTGTAGAATGGGCGCTTCAAATTGAAATGGCCGACTTCCTTGTGTCTATTCGGGAATCAGTTTGCTAGACTTGTAGGTCTACTCATGATTTACACAATTTAATTTTGCTAAGTGAAATTGGCTTCATGCCTTTATCCAGCAGGTATGATTGAATTGCACAACCATTGTGTCCTTTTCTGAAGGAAATGGTGGACTGGTTCAATGCCATCCGAGCAGCCAGATTACACTACCTGCAGGTGGCCTTCCCTGGAGCTCCCACAGCTGATGTAAGTCACTACCGCAACACAAACACTTTGTGTTATTAAAAACATCAATCCCATGCCGTCAAACGCTCTAAACGCTGTACAAGTTTGGAGCATCTAAAGGATTAACTTGCTTGCTGTTTTTCCAGTTGTTGCCCAAGGTAACGAGGAACTATGTAAAACAGGGCTACATGGAGAAGACGGGTCCCAAGGTGATGTCAGTCTAGTCCAAAGTATGGAGTTGACATTGACGAGTCATCATGCTTATCTCATGACAGCACACAGAGGGTTTTAAGAAGAGATGGTTCTCCATGGATGATAGGAGGCTCATGTACTTCAAAGATCCACTGGTGGGTCCTCGACAATGGGCTTCCTGTCAGCTGCATGTCCGGTAATGTGACTCCCTGCTTTACAAGGATGCCTACGCACGAGGCGAAGTGTTCATCGGCAGTAAGGAAAATGGCTACAGCGTCCTACCGGGCCTTCCGTTGGGCGTTCAGAGCTCCCACTGGCAGTTTGGGATCACCATAGCCACGCCAGACAGGGAGTTCCTTTTTGTGTGCGAGAGCGAACAGGATCGAACGGACTGGATCGCGGCGTTTCAGACGGTCGTCAACCAACCTATGCTACCTCAAGAGTATGCAGGTACGTTCAATCTCCAGCTGCACCGTCGCCTCATTCTTAAGTTCTTCTGAATACATTAACTTTATTTTAGATTGATTTAGGTTTATTAGGCAATCGTTAATTTCTCTTGCGGAGTTATGAGAGTTTTGTGTGCTATGCTCTGCTCACATGCAATTATCATAAGAAAATGACGGACATGAGATCTTGAAGTTGGTCTACTTATGATCAACATACAGGACTTTCACCTGGCTAAGTAAAACTTGCTTTGGGAGCTACATTTTCAAAACATTCTGAGCTAAACTGAACTTGTGAAGTTGATTTAATTCAGTCATTTCGGGAATACCTTCTTCAGACTTATAGATCTTCTCATGATTCTCAAACCTAACAAATGTCATGTTCCCGTGCCTTGAGTTGAAGAATGTTCAGTTTGGGAGCAGCGTTTCTGTGTCAGATGTCACATCCAATAGGAAAGCGGTCGGCAGAGTGCTTTCAGAGTGCTAAATGCAATAGACCAACCACGGAAAAAAGCATCAATGCATCCTGGTAGGCAGCTAAGCAATCCAAATATAGGCAAGCTTGCACCGGAACGCCGTTGTCCCTGCACTGAACACCAAAACCAAGTGCAGTGTGAAAAGGCCTTTCGTGTTATGTTTACAGCAAGGAGAACTGCTGCCATGCTCCACTTGCATGCAGTGAAAAAAAACGCTTAAACATTCTCACCCGTCTGTCTCCTATATAATAAATGTAGTAGCAATCATTAAGTTCATCTTTGAAGTGTGCCCATTGTTTTGTCAACATTATGCATGTATTTTCCTCTTTGTGTGACCCCCCCTCTATTTTGCAGTGGAGGCCTATTTTAAGCACAAACCGTGACTATGTAGCTGTTTGAAGAAGGACCTGTGAACCTCTAGTTCTCATGAGGATGAGAACTAGAGGATGTGCCAAACAAGCAATTTTTCTCTGTCATACTTGACTCACACTACAGTATGAGCAAGAGGAATGCGCAAGTGAGAACAAGCGGTTTCACATTTCTGGCAAGTTCAATGCAACACGTCATGCACAAGGTCATTACTGTTTACTTACTTGCTACTTGGATTCTACTATCTAATGCCAGGATAATTACTAAAAAATTATAAATCTTGTAATCAGTGTAACAGTTTTGTACTGCATGTCATGTATTCATTTTTTTCCAGTAGGGGGAGACAACGGACAGGTTTCAAATGTTCTCAGACTTTGGCAAGTTATGGTCATGGTGGTAAATGATTTACTCTATTTGTGTAAATCTATTAACGCTAATGTCGTTATCATGCACTCATTAATGAGTGCTTTTGAACTAAACGGAGCTATATTACAGTTGCTAGCAGTTTCTTTTACCCGATGGGAAGAAGGAAGGCACATAATTGGTTATGTTTATTTGTTGTGGTGGGGTGGTAAGAGAAAGGATAATTTAATAATTTGGGTCCCAATTTATCCAAATGAGTTCTCCAACCCTTATAAAAACGACTGTACACAATGTTTCAAAGTTCTCCATTAACTCATTCACTGCCATTGACGGCTATAGATGTCAAAAATTCATTAGAACTATTTCTATTAGTTTAACTTTTTTCCCCACTTTTGTTAAGTTTTTGTTGTTGTTTAGTATGAAAACCTTAATTAACATTAATTACAAAAAAATTGAATCGCCTGACGCTCCTAATTTTTAATAATCTTTTCTTTTTTTAAAGAAAAGATTATTAAAAATTCGGGGCGTCAGGCGATTACATTTTTTTGTAATTAATGTTTATGTTTAATTTTTATTAATGATTATCGCATGACTTCACTAGTTAACTCACAATTAATCACACATTTTATATCTCTTCTAAATGTACAATAAAAACAAATCTAGGTTTTCATACTGTTGTTAACAAAAGTAGTAAAAAATGTTAAACGAATAGAAATAGTTCAAATGAATTTTTGACGTCTATAGCCGTCAATGGCAGTGAATGAGTTAAGAATAATACATAATACAATTACAGTCTTGTCTTCTGATTTTTATTGTACAACCTTAGTTACACACTGAAAAAAACCCACTCCAAAACACCAGAGTGAACAGCAAACACTAACAGAAACTGAAATGGACTATTATTATATTCATATTTTGTATGATGCAGGCAAACATTATACAGAAGTCTTGACACTGCCAAATAATTCAACAGAATATTATTGCAAATGTGGTTCACACTACTACTCAATTTACATTATGAAAAACACGACCAATTAAATACATAAATGAACACAACCCACCAACGAGATATGAAATACAACATTTACACAGAAATATACACAACCTTGTTGTTTTAATACTCAACATTGTAAACATTCAGTAGTCTGTCTTCATTATCGGAATACTGCATTTTTTCATGCAGTATTTACACCCTTTGCCAAATATATGTATAAAGATGTCATACATGATAGTAATATAAATCATATCCTTCTAAAGTCTGTTTTTCTCTGTTAACGTAAAATACATCATTTCAGGGCTTAGATGCTTTTAGGATCTGCAGCAGCTAGCGCTCTTAACCTCATTGTTCACAAATTCCTGTAACTTGAAGTTCTCACAGGGATCCTTCCCAGAACGATGCTTCAACTCCCTGCGACAGAAGAAAAATATAAACATTATGGATATTTTGCAATTTACATTTAATAAGGATGCATGTATGACACATTACTTGGCCGCAGCAGTGAAGGCCAACTCAACATTGAGACCAGACCTGGCACTGGTCTCCATGAAGGGAACCCCAAACTCCTGCATCATAAAGCAAACACACACATATAAAAAAAGTAAAACACAGTTTTAATTGGTTGTCTAGCTACGCCATGCAGGTAGAACATGCGGAGATGAAAAAAAAAAAAAGAGTTTATTTGCAGAAGTTAAGGTATCTATTGGGGGCGGGGGACTCTTTTCAATTCAATTCAATAAATTTCAGTCATTTGTAAAAGAAAAAAGACATTATAAAGCAATATTCAAATTCAAAGTAAAGTAAAAGAAAAGAAAAGGGACAGAAAGAAGTAACACTTGTTTTGTCTGCCCCTGATCAACACAAAAAAGAAAGAAAAAAAACAACACAAAATGAGTGACAGCAAGCGGTCAAGACACTTTCAGTATAACAATTCTACAAAATATTTCAAAATTATTCAACTGTGTGTCCTTGTGCTATATTTATTTTTTCTATAATTGTGCTTTTATACATTTAAAAAAAATACAAATAGACTGAGAAGATTTAGTTTTACAATCCAGATTGTTCCACAGACTGACACCTTGAGTTGAAATACATCGTTCTTTTTGTTTTGTTCTATGTTTAGGTTTGGAAAAAATGTCTGTTCCTCTTAATTTCTACTCACTTTCCTTTTTTATAAATTTGGTTTCTATATTGACTGGTAAAATTTCACGATAGGCTTTGTACAATATTTTAGGTGGTTAAACTCCATCAATTTATTGCATTTGAAAGTTTTTAGTTGTATAAATCATGGATTTGATGGATTTAAAAGTATATTTTACAATATGTAAACATATTCTAGTATATTTTTACATCTTTATTCCAAAGAAATAAAAGAAAGCAATCATTGTTTACGGGCTGGCAACCAGTTCAGGGTGTTCCCCGCGTACCGCCCGAACACAGCTGGGATCGGTTCCAGCACTGCCGCGACCCGCAACCCTTATGAGGATAAGTAGTTTAGTTAAAGGATGGATGGAATAGTGTTAAGGTGTCTATTCGAAAGGAAAACTTTAATTATACATATTTATATTGTATAATTTCTCATCGCATTTTATATTTTATTATCTTGTTTCATTTAAAATGTAAAAAACATGATTAACAATTAGGGATGTTTGATTCCACTTTTTTTCACACCGTTACCAGTATGAGTACTCACACCGATACGGATACCACTAATACTTTTGATACTTAACATTTCACACAAAAAACAATAAGGCATATTTTTAAAGAAAGACCAATATATCCAAATCTAGCATTTTTCCTTAAGACTACATGAAATTTATTGCAAACAACTAAAAGAGGCCAGCTGGTACCGATACTTTGAAGTAAGGCCGGGTACGGGCTGTATACGATACCACCCATTCGCCCATCGCTATTACAGTAACTGTAGTATGTTTATTCGAGGTCGTCTGTTATAGGTGACCCTTGTCCTATCTTAAAATCCTGACCACCAAAAAATGCATACCGTAAGCCTTAATTGGAACCCCAACCCTAACTTGCTGATAATTGAAGACCAGTGTGTATTATATAAAACTCAAACTTTAACTTGAAATCCCAACTCCAAATTGAAACACTAACCTTTTAATTGGAACCCTAATCTTTGAAGCCTTAACCCTTATTTGGAATTCTAGCCCAAACTTTAACCCCCTGTGTAACTCATTCACTGCCATTGACGGTTAAAGACGTAAAAAAATCATTTGAACTATTTCTATTAGTTAAAAAAAAAAAACTACTTTTGTTAACAAGAGTATGAAAACCTTGATTTTATTTATTGTACATTTAGAACAGATATAAAATGTGTGATTAATTGTGAGTTAACTATTAAAGTCATGCGATTAATTACGAGTAAAAAATGTAATCGCCTGACACCCCTAATTTGTAATAATCATCTCGTCAGGCGATTATTTTTTTCAAATTATAATTAATTGCATGACTTCACTAGTTAACGCACGATTAATCACAAATGTTATATCTGTTCTAAATGTCCATTTTCATACTCTTGTTAACAGAAGTGGATTTTTTTTTTAACTAATAGAAATAGTTCAAATGAATTTTTGAGGTTTATAGCCGTCAATGGCAGTGAATGAGTTAATTGAGTCATGACTTTTTAGGGAAGATGGCTAGCAAATCCCTCACCTTTGCAAGCCTCTCGCCGTCCTCTCTCTTCACCACCCGCTCATGAGTGGCATCCGCCTGGCGAAGACAACACGGACGTCACTAGCGAGTCCACATATGCGCACCCGCCAGCTGTGCAGAGCCGCTTGCTCTTTTGTCCACAGTTTACATCGCGGCTGCTGTTGGCATCCAGGTAATAGTGAGTTTAAGTAGTTGTCGGGATGCTAATTTAAGGGCCGACAGGGAGGTTGGTCAACCATCTGTTCTGCTCTGCTGTGAGGGAGGCATGCAAAATAACAACGTGATGTGTAATCAGTGATATTTGCAAATGAGTTGGTGCGCTGACAGAGTTGGTGGGAGGTGTGTGTCTGTGCTAGAAATGGATAAAACATTTGGGAATACAGTAATCCCACACGGATAAGATAAAATCGAATAAGAATGAGTAACGCACACATTCTAAAAATATAAACAATTGCCTATACTAATATACGGCGGTGTATTAGGGCCATGTATAAATATAGAGTTTTTAGAGGATGGGGGCAATATTCCGAGAATAAAAACTTGTACATTTGCGTACATTATAAAGTGGCAAATTTGTGAGAAAAAAACTCTTAATTTACGACTTTATAAAGTGGCAACTTTATAAAATGGTAGATTTGCGGAAAAAAACCTTGGAAACTTATGAGAAATACACGTAGCGTAGCTATAGTCTAATGTGAGGATTCATTGGTGGTTAATGGAACACTGTTTATAAAATGAAAAGGCAGGATGGAGACGGATTCATTCTTAATTTAAACTTTACTCGTCATACATGGCAGCTAGAGCGACCACACTTCCTGATCCCCTATCAGCTGACAAACACTGACCAATCAGAAGCTAGCATACATTAGGTAAATGCAAGTGAATGACGGAGAGCAGCAGATTCGACACATCAATTTAGCTACTTGTACAAAAAAAAATACCCCATGTGTAAATAATAATTCTGAAAACATAAATGTACAAGTAAATATACATTTTAACAAATTAACTTAAATGCTTGATCTCAGGGTGTGGACCTTCGCAGTGCGAGGCGTCTTTCGTCGCTGACGGTACCCAAACACTTGCAAATTTAACATCATATAGTTCATCTCTGCTAGAGCAATTACTATCTCCTTATTTGAAAACCCGACCGAAAAGTATTGGCACAAAGATCCGAGTAGTATGCTATGTGTATTTCTCGTAAGTTTTTTTTCTCACAAATGTACGCGTTTTTTCTCTCTCAAAATATTGCCCCCACTCTCTAGAAAATATATATTTATACGTGGCCCCAATACGCCGTCGTACTAATAGATTGTAAATACTTTATTCCACAATCACTGAAAAAAAAAATGTTTAATGTCATTTCATAGAGTCATTGAGGTAGCTCAAGTCATGTATGTTTAGATTCTTGCCTTGTTCCCGAGCAGCATGAGCACCACATCCTGTTGTGCGTACTCGTGGATCTCAGTCAGCCAAGCCTGGAGAGGAAACAAAAGAGTACGGTACATGTATGTCACCGTCTTTATGTGCCTTTTTTGAAAAGTTTCAGAAAGAAAACATGTTTGGAAAAAACGACCCCAACCCTGGCTTAAAACCATATCCATAACTTAGAACCCTGCCTTGAATTGACCCATTAATTAAATGCCTCTCATAACAGCATCATTCTTATTATGTCCATTCCAAACAGGCGGGCCAGCGATCAATCTGGCTTGTGTTTGGCAGTGCTTGCAGAGCCGTTTGTGCACCTCGACAAAAACTCTAAGCTTAATTAAACCCGGCGATGCCGTGCTGTCTGGATTCTGCACAGGTCACCTCCGGCCAAAGGGCATGTTAAATGAACAGGTGAGATGACACTGCCGCCAGTGCAGGGCAAAGGTTTACAATGGATGGTTGATCAGGGGAGCATAAAAAACACCAACAACTTAATTGGAGATCTTTGTTTGTGAGTCAAAAAAAAAAAGCTAAATCAAAAGTAGGGTTGGAATTAGAGGCAGTGGGAGGAGCTAACCGAGGCCTGGGGGCTGATTGGCTGTGATATTGGCTCCTCCCCAACCTTCCATTTAGCATCACGGCATCTCCTCAGCGTGAACCGAATCTCTTTGAATTGACAGCTTCTCTCATCTATGCTGATGCCACGTGGCTTGTAATGAGATCATTGAGCTGTTTATAGCACACGCTCGCATCTTCCTCGGCTCACTTCATATATATGCCGCCATTGATTCCATGATAACTATTATCAAGCTGTTGTGGGTGAGTGATGATGTTTGCTTTAATGTAAGTTAAATGAAAACAAATAGCACTCCGAGTGCATAGTGTCAGCAGAACAGAATGACTTTTTGCAAGAGAAATGTATTGAATATAAATGACACGGAAATACACGATACGATTACGACGAGCTAAAATGGTAATTGGGAATTAAAATGATGTTTCCAAGTAATTACAATATTTATCTGTGACTTGGCTCAAGTGACTAGCTTGAGCTCATGTTTTATTCAAGAGCAACACTGTTGACAAATGTTCAGTTAAACGAACCAAAAAGAGCAAATAATAGAAATATCCAAAAGGAAGTGGGTTGAAAATTGATTCTGTTAAAGACTACAAGGACCACAGAGGAGTTCTCGTATCGTTTGCCTAATTACATCATTGCCCAGGTCATTTTTAGCGTACTGTCACAAGTTTAATAAATATACCAATGTGTTTGCTAAAAATTGTGTTTAGTCTTAATGTTTGAGCAGATAATCCGCAAACATTTTATTGAGGCAATTGGACTCTTTGTTGGATTTGCTATGTTTCCCATTTTAAACACCCAAGCTTCTCTAAAGCATTTGGCATCTTATTTTGTAAAAAAAAAAAGAACATTTTGTAAAACTAAAAAAAACCCAACCTGAAATCAGAACATTAGCTGAGTATCGTGTCACGTCACCTGTGTTCCACATCTATCTAAGGGATTGGCTGAGAATGACTGAAAGCTTTGATCACAGTATTAGAGGGAGGAAGACACGAGAGACGTTTGCTTCTGGGGAAGAAAAAGGCTGATGTCACCCACAGGAGCTGGAAGAAAAAGTAGGACTTCTCCCATGAGAGGAGTTTGAAGCGCCGCGACAGAGTGACGCTATTTGATAGACAAAATATTCACACTGTGGCCTGGCTGGAACAAAATGTGCAGTCCAATCTATAAACATTATACTTATGTGGGGTAGGACACATACTGATGGATTTGAGAATTTTCCTTCCCATCCAATCAAAGCCAGCAAAGGCCAGAATGTTGGATCTTTTTAAAAGATGATTCTGAGGGAATATCCTATGGTGTGGAGTATGCCCACAGTGACTTTTCATCCCTGATCTGCTCGTAAAGGTCTAACAATTGTAAATGGTAAACCTGTTCAGTAGTCGGCTACGATAGCAAATTGTTAGATTGCAGTTGGTTGCGTTTGTTGTTAAATATAACCTGCCTCTCAAGTCATTTACCGCAGTAAAAATGACACGAAGGGTTTGAAACTAGGGATGTCCCGATCCGATCACGTGATCGGAAATCGGGCTCGATCACGTGGTTGCTGACTCGGAATCGGACGTTGTCTCCCGATTCAGGACTCGGATAAATATATGAGGTTATTTTTATAACTTTTTATTAAATATGGAGTGAAACTTCATTTTTCCACACAGTTTAGCGTGCGGCATGGCGTCACTTTGCTACGGTGATACTATTAATGCCATCGAGCAGCGGCGCTAAACTAGAATATAGCACTGAGGTATTTGGAAGTAAATGATAAGTTATCTTTAATGTGGAAAGCGGTGCAAAGTGAGTATTTCGTGTGGCGGAAAGGATATACAGTAGATGTGTAGCTTCCCCACTGCTGCGCTGCACTTCACTGACGGGCAGCTGGTCAGCCCCGCCGCCATTAGGCCCTGGCGACTGCACGTGCTTCGTGCCATCCCCGAGGATCCAGCAGTGGGCGCGCTTCGTTTCCTCCCTGCGAATTCAGCTGCGGCGCCCGCGCCAACGACTCCGGATGCCCTTCGAAGGGAGCCCGGCGCCTCACCTAGCCTATCCTATCGCAATCCCGCCCGGGCCGGCAGTGTAGCCTGGTGCAAGTCCAGACCCAATGTCAGGATATGGTAAGATTAAATACATTTCGCTTGCTCACTCTTCAAATGCAGCCTTTTGTTTGTTGTGAAATTGGCTTTTTTTCACGCACATATATTTTCTTCCTAAAGTAAAACAACATTAGGTTAACCCATCAATTTGTGTTACGTAGCATGCTTTAAAATGGCTACAGTAGGTTCTCAAAAACAAAGCTCTTGTGCAAAATTAATACACTGGTTAATAATAGCCCTTTGAGTAACTCATAAATGTGCCAATAAAAGAGGGTTTAAATGTTTTACTTAGTTTAACCACTGTCCACTCACTATATAAAAGGTGTTGGGGTAGTTTTGTTTATTTAATTTTTTTATATATTAATTTAAAAAATTCTTCTTCACAAAATGCCGAGCTATCGGATCGGCACTCTGAATCAGCCGATCTCAAAATGAGGTGACTCGGACTCCAAGAAAGTGTGATCGGGACGTATTCCTATTTGAAACTACCATCTAAAAACTATGGCGTATATGCTAAGGACTTCCGACTTCTGTAAGTGGTGGATTTCTGTGGAATGTGTTGCCTTCTTTTGTGGCGCTAAGCAGCATTTTATGTATTAAAAAGTTCATTAACTAGGGCTGGGTATTCACTCAGATTTCCAAAATCGATTTGACTCTATTCACGATTCACATTGATTTTAGATTCAGTTAAGGATTTCATGCAGTACCAATTTTACGTAAGACATTCTCAGAAGTACCAATGCCGCAAATAGTAGAAACTTCTTGCTCTTACTTGGTGCATTAGTATGACCCCCCCCCCCCCCCATATATACATTTAAAATCCAATGCAGTTACATTAAACATGTATGTTTTACTGAACATGACCTAATCAAAACAATAAAGAATAATTGAAATCGATTACAACCACAGCACTGTGTAAATAAAGTGGCAAAAACACTGGCCTCCTCATATTGGGCTATGAAAAGGAATATCGATTTGATATCGATATATCGATTTTTTAAAACCCAGGCCTATCATTAACGTTTTCTTGTGCAAGGCATCATCAAAAAGAACAACAAAAAGAACACTGACAGCTTTGTAAGCAGATTTGCAGGCGCTGGCAAAGTGTGTGACGCGTGTCTGGATGACTGATGGGCTTTGAAAATCTGCACTCGTGCATAATAAGAGTTCACTCGCAGTCTTCCTTCATTTTTCTACAGAATCCAATTAATTTTAGGCTAGAAAAGGTAAATAAAGTTTTAGAAGGTTATTAAAAAGGCCGTTTGGATTTAGGTTTTTGCTTTCTACTATTTCAGCAGTGTACATTACGGTAGCTGTTAACTCTTTGACTGCCAAGCATTTTCAGAAAAGAGAACATGTGGGTGCCAGCTGATTTAAGCATTTTGACTGATCTTTCAAGGTCCACAGAACATTTTACCAAATGAAAGATTGAACTCTCATCTTTCATCAGAAAAAAAAAGTTAGTTTCTACCTTATTCCATTTTTCAGTAATCAACAATAGAAAATAGGTTAGTTTCACCCAAATGCTCTGTTTTGGACCAAAATACGGAGAAATCAAGCTTTTAGCGAAACGATATTATTTCATGCACTCTAGTGAATTTGACACCTTTTTTTTCCCATGAATGATGCCACAAACATCTAAACAGTGCTTTACTTTTGTAAAACACTACCGCCAACAATGAAAAAGTGTTTTTGATAGCAAAATAAATGTATTTACATTCAACAGTGTAACAATTTGACAAAACAATTTGGCAAACGATTTACAAATGTGTGCAACTGTGGTACTATTTACAATTGTGTGGATGTTTCAACTACACAGTTTTTCTTTTTGTGTGGTTTATTGTGTAAAACTCCCCTGCGTGCAAGGGGACGCAGCAGGATTTGCACCACAGATTAGTTTCACTGCGATTGCCCCTTCGCGTGCACTTTCTTGCCGGCCTTTTTTTCCGGGGAGTAGCAGGTATATACTGCAGTGTGTGTTTGGCCATGTTGTCATCAAGTCTACTCTCAGGATCATGATACGGTGACCTGGTGTTACGTCTGGCTTCCTCATGTCCTTCGGTTCCTATATCGGGTGGTAAGAGATGTTCTGATCCATCTTATCCACTCCATTCATGGTTGCATCGTAGTCCAGAACCAGTGTCTTCTCCGTGATCAGACTGTACCCACTCCTCCGATGAATATGCATTGGACTCGGGGTACTCTTCATCGTCCGCCTGTGCAGAAGTGCTCGTTTTCTGCCGTTAGCATCGCTAGCCGGTGAGGCTTTACGACGTGATCGAAGCCGCCGCGTCAACGCTTCCAACTTCGGCGTCAACCTCGGAGTCACCATCATCATCATCAATGTGCTCTTTAGCATTGGTCGATGCTTTTCGTCTTTGAAAAAAATGCTCAAGCGTGAGCTGCTTGCAACCGGTCGCCATTATCGCCTCCTCAGCCATTCTCCCCTCAACACTCTAGCTCCGCCTCACGTCTTCTACTGACGCCTACCCGAACTTGTCCAAAGAGAGTCATCGCTGCCATCTAGTGCCCAAAAATAGTCATTATACTAACTCGATCTGCTTGATACTTTCAGCACATCTTGCCAAGGCTTTCCTCCACCCGTTTCCCCCCAAAAAACAAAAAAAAACATAGTGAACGTCTTTTAACGTCTTTGGCGGCACTCATTTGGATTTTACTAAACGTTATTAAACGTTTTTGGCGGTCAAGGAGTTAACAAGAGTTAGTAGACTCTTCAAACCAAAATGGAAGACTTCCTGTGTCTTTTCGGGCATGGCTTCTTGAAATGTTTAGGCGGGTCGGCTCATAATAGACGTGACTACCAAATTTCACGTTGCTAAGTGAAACTGGACTCGGGGGCTGAACTTTCAAAAAAGCAGTTTTGAGTGCAGGAAATCTCTCAAAATGGCCGAAGAATAATAAGAACAAAGCGTAATCATCTACATAGGAATCTCGATGCCTTCTGTCACAAAAGAATAATAAGAAAATACTGAATAGTTCATAATTCATTGATCGTCCGCATTGATACAAAGAGGGCATGAGGGAAGAAGATGACTGTAGTGGTATTTGAGAGTCGCTGCTTGTTGCTCCTCACTGTTGCACACTGAATGTGTGCCCAAAAGAATGATGAATAGCCAATCTGCGCCTCCCACGGTCTCTTTTATACTGTATTTTGAGGGACATTGCTATATACAGTGCCCATTCAAATGTTTTAGCCCACCACAGCCTATTTGTTCCAGAGACCATCCAGGATTATAAAGTGCGATAATGACTCCGATTTTGGTTTGCTCTCACTGTTTGGACATTTTCAACTGCAAGGAGGAATTTTAAACTGAATTCACCTTTTACAGTGTGAAGAAGAAGAAAGTGGTTGCGTTTCCTTGTTTTATTCAGCCTCGTGAACAACGAAAAATGTAATTATTAAAAATAAAATTGACGTTCATCATAGCGGTCTTTTTGAGCCATGTTCTGTCTGATCCCTCACCTAGGACCTGTTTGCCATGGGTGACCCTACCAGGGGCATGAAGCCCCAGACAACTTAGCTCCTAGGTTCATTGGGACACACAAACCCCTCTACCACGATAAGGTGATGACTCACGGAGGAGAAGACCAATTCAGTTTTCGTTTTTTCATCCAGTCTCTTCCAATAAGGCTGGACCATTTCCCTTGGCCACGAGCAGTTTAAGTACCCGGGAGACTCCATTGCATTTCACCATAACAGAGATACTCCGTCTCAGTTGTAGTGACTGCTTACTGTAGGTTCTCAACACACAGTTAGTAGGCATTCATTTCTGCTTCCTGAATCTGCGTTTGTACAACCTTTCCAAAAATACTGACACAACTGCTCCTGCATCAACTTCCATTTTTATACGTTTTTCATTGACCCTTAGATATACAAAATAAAGTTGTACATCTGAGTCGATGTCGGGAGGGCGAAGAACCGACGTCCTGGTGCTCCTGGTCCCGGTCTTGCTCCCTTTTTCTTCATCACGCGGCTTCTCTCCAACATATAGGTCAGGGGTGCTCAAGTTCGGTCCTCGAGAGCCCCTATCCAGCCTGTTTTCCATGTTTCTCTCCACTAACACACCTGATTCATGATCAGGATCGTTATCAGGCTTCTGCAAAGCTTGCTGATTAGCTGATCATTAGATTCAGCTGTGCTGCAGGAGGGAAACATGGAAACGAGGCTGGATAGGGGTTCTCGAGGACCGAACTTGAGCACCCCTGATCTAGGTGTTTCGTCCATTTGGTCTGTGGATCCTTTTTCTTTTTGCTTCCCTGTTTGTACAACTTTTCTGAAATTACTGACACAGCTGCTTCGGTCCCGGTCTTGCTCCCTTTTTCTTTACCACGCGGCTTGTCTCCAACATCTAGGTGTTTCGTCCATTTGGTCTGTGGATCTTTTCCTTTTTGCTTCCCTGTGAGGATCGGCAAACTGTCCCTTCTTTTTGCATGTGTGACACTCTGTATCTTTGAATCGACAATTGGCTGGTCCATGTCCGTGTCGCCACCCCCCCCCCCCCCTGGGGCTGGGGGTCGGGGGTTGGGGGGGTGCCGGTTGGTCGGGGGGGGCGGCTTTGTTGGGGGGGGGGGGCGGTGGTGGGGGTTGCGGGTGGGGGGTGTCTGGGGGATTGGGGGCGGCTGGGGCTGGGTTGGGGTGGGTGGCGGGGGTGGATGGGGGGCGGGGGGTCGTGGGGGGGCGGGGGTTGGGGGCCGGTGGGGTGCCTGGTGGGCCTGCAGTGCCCCGTCCTGCTGCGTTGGGCCGGGGGCGCGGGCCGTGTTGGGGCGGGGGGCGCTCCTGCTCCTGGGTTTGCTCTCCGGCCGGTGGCCCTGGCGGGGCCCGGGGGTCGTCCTTTGGCGCTGCCGCGGCCTGGGGGGCCCTGAGGTGTTGCGCTTGCTCTGTTCCGGCGGTGGTCGACGGCTCCCCTCTTTGGTGGAGATTTTCATGCATGCCAGATCCACCACACCAGCATCTACCGAAACTCAGACACAATCTGTTTCCTCCTCAGGTTATTGAATCGGTGGAGGCTGGTGTCTGCGGATCTCACGCGGCTTCGTCTGTCCTTCCTTCCTTTTCTCGGTCTCTCCTTTGGTCTCTTGAGGCCTCCCTGATTTTATGTTTTTTGGATTTGTTGGGGTCTGGATGTTTCTTGGGCTGGGGAGGAGTTCTGGTGGGGGGTGTCTGGTCGGTGCTGGATTTCACCTTCCTTGGTTTTCTTCGGTCCCCTCGGGTCTCCTGGTGTTCGATTTAGGTGAACGGTATGAGATTTTTTTCTAATAGGTTTTCTGGTGAGCTAACAAATACACACACGCACGCACGCACGCACGCACATACACATACTCACCCACACACACAAAAAAAAATGTATATATGTATGTATATGTGTATATATATATATATATATATATATATATATATATATATATATGTATGTATGTATATATATATATATATATATATATATATATATATTAAAAAAAAAAAAAAAAAAAAAAAAAAAAGAGCAATGATGATGACATTTCCGAATGAACAATACTGAGCTCTTAAAAAAAAAAAAAAAAAAATTGGCTGGTCCATGTCCGTGACCAGCACACCTATAACATGGTCTCCCTCGCTCCTTTTTTTTTTTTTTGTAGCCTTCGTCTTGGAGATGACATTAGCTTTGAATGGCTTTTGTGACCACTGCTGCGCATTTTGTTTAGCTACTTCATAAGCGAGCCCCATGTCATATGATGTAGCCAGTGTCAGGTTGCTGCTAGCTTCCTTAAGTTAGCCATATACGCACTCGTAGACGGATTATCTCGCTGATTTCTTGTTTTGAACTTGTATCTTTCTGCAATTAAGTTTGTCTTGCAGGAGCTTGATGAGGCCAGGCAATTTCTTTTCGGTGGGCTTCTCGGGTGCACGCAGGTCCATTAGCAGTGTGTGATTCTTCTTACTAACCACTGTCAAAAACACTGCCTTCGACCTTTCATCTCTAATAGCCGAGTCCATTTGCCACGAAAAACTGTTCTAACCTTTTGTTGTTTTAATTTGAGTTGTTTTTGTTTCTCTTTGTCTTGCTGCTCCCATTCAATATCTTACGCGCCTTTCTCGCAAACAGTACGTTCAAGGTGCAGCGATTCTACCGTCTAGGCTTCTGACACACCCACCCATGAGCCCTCACATATATGTCACGCTTTAAATGTGAACCTAACGTGCATATGGATCTGTAAGTTACATACTGATCGTCCCCAGTGACGTGTGCGGCTCATCTAACGAGCTACGTACTTTGAAGGAGTATGTGTAGATTTGCATTCAAATACGATAAAAGTAGTTTAAGCAGAAAACTGTGCTAAGTCTGAAAGAAATAGAAGAAAGGTCAAAAAATAAAAAATGAAGGAAATCTAAAGAAAGGATAAGATAAAGGAACCTGAGCTTGAAGAACTACGACTCAAGTTGATCCAACCACTTGGGTCCAAAGAGTTTGAGCTCGCTCGTAATAGCAGAAAGGAACCACAAAGAGGTGGATGAATATTTTGTACTTATCGAGCGGGCGGTTGAAACATTAAAATGGTCTGTGGAGTTAAGCCTGTTGTTTCTCCGAAGTGTGTTGGTAGGAAAAGCTCAGAGTGTTAAGCTTCTTTGTCTGTTGCGGAATGTAAACATTATGATGAAATGATGCCAGAGGCTTATAAACAGCAGTTTATAAGGGTTAGAAAATGTCATGTAGAGTTTGCACAAAAGCAACAGAGTTTGTTTGAACGTTGGTGTAAATCTCGGCATGTAAAGGATTTTGATGACTGGACGAATCAGAGCTGTTGGGAGTAACTCAAACGTATGCATGAGAGCTGCTACGTACCTCAATGAAAGTGGAAAGTGATCGGGCATGAAAAGTCACTCTGGACACACCGCAAGATAATCACTCAGGATAATCGATTACAAAGATTCAATATTCTTGCCTTTGTTGACTTTGATCGAAAGGAAGGGACATAGCGATTCTCTTGAATGAGTTTAAGAGTATTTTAGATGTTCTGTCCAAGATAAACGTTCTGGGACATATTGATCAGGGATGCAAATCCATTGAAACGTGCAAAAAGGGTCAACCCTGCGAAATGGTCTTTGATAAGAAAAGTGGACAAGATGATAAAAATAAATAAAATGGCCGAGCCCAACAAATCCCAGTTCTGTTTCATTGTCTGCAAAATAACCAAACCAGACTCCCACTCTTTGCAGAGCGTGGATGTTATAATTTATTTAAGTAACCACTTGAGATGCAACATCTTGTCTGCGAGGAGTCCCACATACAAAATACAACAAAAAAGGGAAATCCATAATGCCACACTAGACAAAAAATATATAAAAAAACAAGGACAACAATTAACAACCTCAGGTTCCACACAGTAAAAAAAAAGAAAAAGACTGAAAACGTATATACGGACCACAACCCTTTGATGTTTCCGCAAAGTTCTCAGGAATACCCCTGACAGTCCAGTGAGGGAGCAATTGAGTCTTTGTATTTAGAATATATGTTTTTGTGCTAGAAAAATATTTAAGAAAAGCTGCACATAAAGTAAAAAAAACCCAAAACAACAGACAGATTGCAGCATTGACTCATTTGCTTCAGTTGGTAATTGACAACATTGCTGTTAGAGTTGTTGTTTTTTCTTAGAGTTAGTCACATGTAATTTGCATTTTTTTGTTTTGTTTGGAAACCGATGGAGTTGGTGCTGCTCATTTAGAGAATGAGTGCCACCTCTGTGGAGACGAGCATCTGAGGGGGCAGGCTAATTAATGCATGTGTTTATCAGTGACGTGCAGTGAGTTCTAGGTTTGGGTAGGCAGGCAGTCGCAAATTGAGACGCACACACCAATTACAAATTTGTGTGTCGGCAGGCGCTTGTACAACGTATCGCAGGGTGATCATATTTTAATTTCCTAAAAAAGAGGACACTCAGCCCGACCTCAAGATACTTGATACTCAGATACAAGATGCCATACATTCAAACTATTTTAACATGTGCCTCCTCTGTATGGGTAGACGTACATGGTTTAATTTGAGAAAACTATGACCAATCGTAAACAAACCAATCATATTGCTATTTTAAGAGGGTGATGTGACGTTAGAGATGTGCATGTCAATTTTGGTGGCGATTGGTCCTAGTTTAGCGTCTATGGGGAGGAAGGCTGAATGCCAATATAATCCAAAATACTGTGGCGATTAATTGTTTTTATATTTTCAGAAGTTGAATTGGACACAAGACGTAGAGATGTGCGGGTGAATTTCGCTGACTGTAATGTTCTTGTGTTCAAAGAAGAAGCGTTCACTTGCCTTATTATGCTAGCTTCCAATCGTAGCTCCTTTTAGCACACACTACAGTGGCCATTCATGAAAGTTTTCTGACCTTTGGCGACATACACGCACACGAAGCGTTTCAGACGGCCCCCTTTTTGATGAGTTTGTCATGGAAAAATGTGTATGTACCCTTTCTTCATTCTTTTTTTCATGATGGAGTTTTCTTGTACAATGCTAGTTTCCACATTGGCAAAGGTGAAGGACTGAACACACAACGATCACTTATACCTTACGGGTTTTGTGAAAAAAGGTATATTGATTGTGTGTGTGTGACCAGTGAAACACAAAAAGTTTGAAAAGTGTGGATCGTTTGGAACTTATAGCGTCAAATAAGTATTGTTGGAAGTATCTTGCAACTACGTTTGTCTTCCAGCACCGTCAGTGCCACGTGAATGATATTTTCTCTAAAATAATACATCCCTGTGTTCTTTTGTTGGTCCTGTTCTCCCATAGTCCTGTTGTAATGCACACATCTACTGATATTTTATATATGGAAAGTCGTTGCACCAACTCTTCATTGCTGATTCCTCTTCTTCTTTTATGATATGGCTTCTTCTTCTGTTTTCCGGTGAATTCCTGTGGCTGCACTACAGCGCCACCTCAGACGTGGCAGATACATTACAGCCATTTTCTTGTGGACACACGCATGTCTTGGAACGTTTCCGTGTGTACGAGATTTTTGGGAGGAAAGAAGCTATTTTTGTGTGGACATGGTTTCAGATTTCCTCAGTTCAATGTGGTTTGTTTTGACAGTGATAGCACATCATAGGTAAGCAAACCTTTTGGAATTATGAGCAAACGGTTCAACCTTGGTTTCATAGAGCCATAACAATATTTCCTAAACAAACACGTGGGAGAATGTACACTACATTCATAGTGGCGAAGTGCTGTTAAAGATCTCGGAATCTGCAGTTGCATTTCTCCTTCTTCGATTGTCCTTGACTTTCCCATTATTTTTGAGTATTTGTCAGTGCCTTAGAGAGATGGACCCAAAAGTCGAACAGTTCATTACTCCTTGATTGATTTATATGCTCATTCCATAAGAGAGACTAATAACTAGAGTCTGTACTAATATTGTTACGGGTCTGTCACGGTGCGTAGTGGAGGACCCAAATGCAGGGAGGCAGGAGAACCACGGCAGGAATGCAGGTTATACTGACATACTTTATTTGACAAAAAACACTAACCGGGGTACTGGTTAGTATTAAATAAACAAAGATCTGAAAGGATCCAAAATCAAAGTAACAGACAGAACAATGATCCCACAACGACTGACCACAACCAGGGAACTAAATACACACACACTAACGAGGTGACTAGACACACCTGGGGCCAGGCACAAGTGGCTGAGGGCCCGGATTGGTCAACCCGAGGAAGGGCAGGACCACACCCAGGACCAATCGAGACCCCCAACCAAAACCAGAGCCCCAAACATGACAAATATAGACTGTGTAGATGATGATGTGACACAAGGTTTAACAGCTTTTAGTGCAATTTATATGATAGATATAAATGTAATGACAAAAATCCAAAGGGCAAAACAGTCCAAAAAGTCCAAAGGTTCGATACAGTCATTCTGTTGTATATGCACCCAATCTGTCTTCTTATTATGAAGGAAATCAAATACCCGGCCGTAATGAATGCTTTTGGCTCTTATTACTTCATTGTTCATCATGGAATGCGTTTGTCACCCGCCTCACGAACGGAATGAACACATGCTAAATTTCAGTGGTAACAGTATGTGTAATCTTATACAATGTATTTTCAAAATGTTTTTACTTTTGTTGTAATATTTTTCCAATATTTTGTTATTTTGTCAAATACTTTTCACATTTTTTCCATTTGTTTTTAGATTTAAAAAAAGTAATCCAAATATTTTATTTTCAGTCACAGTCACAATAAACGTTGTAATAAAATGTTCTTTTTGAAGTATTTGACAAAACTGTAATTGAGAATAGTATTGAAAATAATTTCATATTTATTTATTTTCAGTATTTATTTATTTATATTCTATTAATTATTTTTTGTATTATGTATTCATGCTTTTTTCCTTTCATATGTTTGTATTTGTTTAGTATTTTATCCAATAATTTTTTTAAATCGTTCATATTTGTTGTCATCTAATGTCATTTTTGTATGTTTTATTTTTATTTTAGTTCGATTTTTGTGTATTATAGACTTTTTCCAATATTTTGCCAAGATTTTGTCATTTTTGTCAACCACTGTAGTTCAAATATTTTTGTTACAATAAATTAATTTTTTTCATATTTGTGTAACTTTTCTGCCACTCACATGAGCAAATCCTGGACATACTTCTTTGAGCAATATCACAAGTGTTTAGAGCGGCGTGATCACTGTCATGGTGATAGAAAATCAACTCACCTGAATGTTGTCAAAGGATGTTTTGTTGGTGACGTCATAGAGCAGAAGCAAAGCTAAAACACAGATGTGCCAATAAAATAGAGATGATTAATAATAAAGTCCCTTTACATTTAAATAAAATATATATGTGCTATTATTGGAAACATGAACCTTATAGTCACTATAAAATGCTTTGAAATGGAAAATTCCAAATAGTATTAATATTAACAGATCAGGGAATTAACTTTTATGTAACTTTTCTACTTTATTTGGGCACCAGGACGAAAATGAGGAATTCATTACAGAATGTCTCAAAGTCTATCAAAACCAAACACACGGCAATTTCGTCTCACCGTGGGCGTCTCGGTAGTAAGCGTGGGTGACACTGCGGAACCTCTCCTGGCCGGCCGTGTCCCAAATCTGCAGAGACAGTGAGGAGAATGATAAGGAAGCTTTCTGTCGACCCTAAATGGACTTTTCTGTTGGTGCAGTCTGCATTGAGATTCAATTGATGATAAGCATACGAAAAGTGCAGCGAGTGAAATTGCTCATTTGCCGTTGAAATTGGTGAAAATGCTCAAATCTACAGTGACGTCATTTAGTTGCTAGATTGTGTAGCAGCGATTATTATTATTATTTTTTTCATTATGTTACTGTACCAAAAGTGAATGAAATGTCCAGTGTCACAGAAGTGAATCAAAAAAATGTGTATTAGAAAGTGTCAGAGTTAGACTAATGTTCCTTCCCTCTGCTGTAATCATACATACAGTACAGTATTTATTTGTATTTGTTCGCTCCCTATTCAAGGTTGTCCACGCCCACGGGACGTGCTGTTAACACGACGGAAAATTAAAACGAGGGGGTGAAAAAAACAACAACTCTCTTTCTGAAGTGATGGAGAGCCAATTAAAGTGCATAACAGAGCGCTCGCCCACACACACATCATGTACAGTCCTGCTTCAGCCACCAAACAATATAATTCAGTTAATGACTTGCTGCTGAAAATGTTGAGCATGTACAACAATGGCGTGAAGTCATCCGAAAGAGTGGCAGTGTGCTATAAAAGAGGGGAAATTAACCCCATTAATTATCTTTAGGGAACTTTGAGTAAAGAGCAATGACCGAGATACGCTAGCTTAATACTAACGCTTAATGGGAAACAGCATGGAGCGGCTAACGAGTAGCATCTACAGTATGTGACGTGTTATAACACTTGAAACAGCAAATATTGGATCACAAAGACCTCATGTACACTGGCAATATTCACATGCATATATGATTTATCCTAAATGAAAAATGACTAATATTACTGAAGCCTTCTGGGTCTCTTACAGTAGTTGTGAAACTCTTCTTTTTTGTCTGCATGACTGTATTATACTGGTGCTTAAAAATAAAAATTAAGTGCTTTTTTAGAAAGCGTCTGGAACAGATTACTGACATTCCATTAATTTCCATGGGTGGATATGGATCTCAAGGTACGACTGTATAAAACCTTGCACAGTGAGCCACATGCTGCTTCACCAAATTATGTTTCCTATTTGACTGACAATTCTCTATTAGCCTAATGTAATGATGTCATGTTTCAGATGATTGTCCAAATTAAAAGGTCGTACCTGCAGCTTCACCTTGAGTCCGTCAATACTGAGGACTTTGTTCTGGAAATGAGAGCAAAAGAAATCATTAATATGAGTCGGAGCTCTCCTGCTCCTAATGAATAATTCATGACTTCTTTTCACGTTGGCTCAGCTTGATGAGGCCTTCCCCTACTCGACCCTCCCAGGAGGATTGACCCGATCTCAGAAGTGGAGGAGACAATCCTCTAATGTGAGCGAAGGCTTATATGAGCTACAGATTCCAAAAATACGGGTCGGAGGTGAGCCCAGTCCCGAGAGGAGACTACTCAAAGGTTAAAGCAACTGACAGCAAATTGACTTGATACACAACACGCGAGCTGGACCAAAGAGTTACTGTTTCTGACTTTGTGTTTTTCTGGGCAAATTCCCTTGTTAGAGTCTGTCAATGTACGAGCCCTAAAAATTGCTCCCAAATAGCTGCTTCAAACCAAAATGGTTGACTTTCTTTTCAATTTCAGGCATGGGGCTTTGCAACTTTTTTTTGTCATGATAGAATATTGTGTCAATTGAGAAAAGTGATTTTGCAGATTTTTTTTTCCCAACTGATTTTTTTCCCCCCAACATCAAAATGTGGCGCTCGTATTAGACAGACAGCATGAGCAAGAAAGCTTGGCAATTTAGCATCATCTGTCTAGTATGCTTTCATCCGACTGTTGCTCATTTGGTGAAATTCCTTAGGAGGAGTTTGTCAAAGGAGAAGCTACCCCAAAATAGCTGCCTCAAACCAAAATGGCCGACTTCCAGCATCAGTCTTTCTGACTTTTTTTGCATGTCCTGTCATGATAGACATGCATAACCAATTATGTTTCCTCTGTGAAACTGGTTTCAACGGATTTTGTGTTGCATAATGAGTTTTAGGGAGTTGTGTTCTGAACCCCTAAAATACATTCCAGGATACGCACGCTTACAAAAATTGGCCAGCTTTCAGCCATGTTGCAGCACCGCAAAATGTGATCCATTTATCGAAAGAATAATAAAACCCCAACGACTAAACTCAATGTACCCATATGAAATAATGTAGTGAATTAACTTGTTCCAAGTAATCAAACTGTCCTTTATAAACTGTAGTGGGAATGTTAAAAAAAAAAAAACACTTTAAATGGAGCTCGTGTGCTCTGGGGCTCCACTGCAGCATCCAGACTTGAGAAAATTGATTTGTAAATCAATTCAGAAGAGAATAATTCTTGAGTTTCCCCCCCAAGACACTATTCTCTTGATATATTTTTTAATAAATCTTCCAAAAGAGGCTGCCTTATGCCTATTAAACAGGCTCGTGTAACAAAAATGAGGAATGACTACACCAAAGGCTACAGCAAGGGTGCTATTATTCAGTGCTGAAGCACCCTCAAAAATGGTCTAAATACTATCTATCTATCTATCTATCTATCTATCTATCTATCTATCTATCTATCTATCTATCTATCTATCTATCTATCTATCTATCTATCTATCTATCTATCTATCTATCTATCTATCTATCTATCTATCTATCATGTCTAGCGCTACTAGCTAGCGCTACTAGCTAGCTAGCGATGTAGTTCTAACTATACATATGTAAATGTCTGGTATTCCATTTTTCTTATAGGGAAAAGTCATTATAAATTGCAACAAATCAAATGTTGACCAGCCTCCTGGAACATTAAGATGGTAAACAAGGTCTAAAGGTCTGGTAGTGACTACTACAGGTCAATGTAGACCTTTCAACGCGGCTTACGTCACCTGCTGCCACGGCAACAAGCTTGCTCTCCAAGGCGCTCTTCTTCCCTCATGTGATGCTCAACCTTGATAAGAGGCAGCTAAAAAGCGAAAAAGCCTCATGCTTGCACTTGTCCATGTGGCGCATGTGATTACAGTCAGACCGCAAGCTAGTTGAGCTCTCATAGGAAGTCTCCAAAAACGGCTGCTGTTCTTCTTCTTTTCCTTTCAGCTTTTCCCTTCAGGGTTCGCCACTGTTGCCGTCACTAAGATAAAACTCACACTGTGAACACGGGTGCCTGATGAATATGGACAAGCACAGCTTAGAGAGGCTCCCTCGCAATGTTGCTAACACAAAAGGAAATTTCAGCGATTACTGACTTAACATGACAAACTGCAAAGGAAACATGGCATGTCTACTTAGAGAGGATGGTGTAAAAGAATGGGTGGGCTGTAGCATTTTTTCATTCTGGTAGGGGGTCTGTGGTGATATAAACATACTGTGTATAGCCTAATTGGGGGGGGGGGGCTGCTGGAACAAAGCTCAGTTCAACTTTTTCGGCTACTTTTTATATAGACTAAAATATTCACGAAAAAATCTCGATGCACGCAGTGATTAGGGCGTAGGGAATGATTGAATAATTCAGAACCGAGTTGCTGCGTTTGTAATCATTCACTGGTCATTATTCATTCTCAGTATTATTATAACTTCTGTTTTCTTAGAAATAGTGCAGCTCTTCTTGGAATAGTATAAATTTGTTACTGTTATAAAATAAAAACTTTTTTTCTCAGAAATTGGGCTTCGCCATTTTCGATTTGATAATGCTGTTGTTTTTTTCAAAATATTTTTTTTTACTTCAATCTTCATAATACAAAACAAAAACTGGATTTCCCCCCATGACATTTATATGCCATTTGTCACAAAATAAAGCAACTATGGGCTTTCAAGTGCTCCAGTGTGCGTTAAAAACAAAGTATTTTGTTGTTAGTTTGAGTGTTTGAAAGGTGCTGTGATGATTTGTATGATTAAAAATGAGTTATTTAAAATTATATAAATTTTGAATAATGCATGGCTTCTCTCTCATTAGAACATGACGTCATACAATATACACATGTGATGCCGGGTCACATGTCCATTAGAAAGCTTGGAGGAGGGCCCTCATAGACGTGCTGGCACAACGTTGGCGGTGTGGCGCTACATTGTGACCATGAGCGGCACTGACTCATGTCGCAGACTGCACTACAAGCTGTTGAAAGGAACTCTAACATTTATTCTTGCTGGGGTTTTTTTATTTTTACAATTTCCATGCACTGTGTGTGTCCCAATAAGACCTTTTACCACAACTACAGTATGTGCAGAGCATAATTGAAACATTATTTAAAGCTTATTTGAATGCCTGGTTATTTAGAAATATGACTTTATCTAGTCAATTCCTCCATATTGTCTTCTCTCTCACAAAGTGGAGGTGGGACTACATCAGGGATCAGCTCTGAGCCTCTTCTTGTTTGCTATGGTAATTGACAGAATGGACAGAATGACAGATGAGGTTAGACAGGAATCTCCACGGACTATGATGTTTGCAGATGACATTGTGATCTGCAGTGAGAGAAGGGTTTGAGGAGAAGCTAGAGGCGTGGAGGTATGCCCTGGAAAGGAGGGGAATAAAAGTTAGCCGTAGCAAGACGGAGTATCTGTGTGTGAATGGGAGGGACCCAAGTGGAATAGTGAGGTTACAGGGAGAAGAGACCAAGAAGGTGGAGGAGTTGAAGTATTTAGGGTCAACAGTCCAGAGCAATGGAGAGTGTGGAAAATAAGTGATGAAGCGTGTGCAGGCAGGCTGGAACGGGTGGAGAAAAGTGACAGGTGTGATGTGTGATAGAAGAGTTTCAGCTAAAATGAAAGGGAAGATTTATAAAACTGTGGTGAGACCAGCCATGTTGTTTGGTCTGGAGACAGTGCCACTGAGGAAAAGACAGGAGGCAGAGCTGGAGGTGGCAGAGATGAAGATGCTGAGGTTCTCTTTGGGAGTGACCAGGATGGATAGAATCAGGAATGAGTACATCAGAAGGACAGCACATGTTAGAGGCTTTAGAGATAAAGTCAGAGAGGCCAGACTGAGATTGTTTGGACATGTCCAGAGGAGAGATAGTGAGTATATTGGCAGAAGGATGCTGAGTTTCCAAATGCCAGGCAGGAGGTCTAGAGGAAGACCAAAGAGGAGGTTTATGTGCGCATCGTTTATAATCACTCTCCGTTTGTGTGCTTTACAAGGATTTACTTAGCCACCCTTTCCACACCTTGCTAAAATATTAATGCTCGGTGACATTAAGCTAGCAGGGCGCCAACTGCTTTCCATTAATTACACACAAATGAGCACCTGTTGGACACACATTAGTAAAACACAAACGCATTTTTTTCCCCACATTGACAGGAACTAAATAAGTCAAGATGACTGTAATTAATATTTATCATTATTAATTTAGTACTCTATAGCGCCTGACTGACATGACATAATTTACCATAATACAATTGTATTTTATTTCCACTTGTGGCATGTTTATAATTTAATTGCATGCTCGTGTATACAGTTGGCAGGAAGGCAGGCTGGCAAGCGGATAAGAGAGAAATCGGAAAGGATCAAGCTTCCATTCACAAATTGTGGCGTAACTCAATTAAGCAAATGGACCATGACATCCATCTGTAGATACAGGAAATCCATCCCTGTTGATAAGGCGTGATGAGAAAAAGATGACAACATCTTTCAGTTCAGAGTCTTTCGGGTTCTCATCATGCTTGGCACAACTAAGACCGCATTTCCTGTATATAAGCAATGTGTCGGCTTACTGAAGTCGCACACAACATTTACAGATTTTGGAACTCGGTGCAAAAGGTGCACCTCATTAATCGGCGCGGCGTGGATTTTTGAGAAAATATAAGACTTTTAGATGTGCCTTGTGGTCGTGAAAATACGGTATGTGACAAAATTTGAAAAATAGAATCTATTTGAATTCAAAGTGAAATATCTTCAACAAAACAAAAACAGTCCTCCATTCTATCTTTTGTGGCTTTGATTCAGTGTACTTTCCTGGATGTTAACACATGCAAGTAGTTCATCATTCATCGATGACTAACATGCACTTGCTTTAGAACATCAAATATCAGCCACCATCGTTTACGTACACAGACGAGAGGGCGGCAAAGGAGATCTAACAGCGAGCGATGGTGGGCGTAAAGCTCAACAAGCGCATGTCAAGAGGTGATTCATCGCCAAGGACCGACTGGCTCGTGACTAATGCGAAGGGAAACACACTCATTTGGTTTACATGTGTTTCAACACAAAGATCGTACTGATTTCAAGCTCATTTGGCACACTGAGCTGCCGTCAACGCAGACCGACCCACCACAGCGAGAAGTCGTCGTCAAGAGTCCAATCGCGAAACACTCGGACCACATGGGATGTGGGGCTCGTTGATGGAGTGCACGTCTTTCCAGGGGCTGTGATTGGCTCCTCATTATAATACAAAGGTTTTATATATATATATATATATATATATATATATATATATATATATATATGGTCCCCAAATATATTAATATAGGAGATTCTAAACATTTTGAGGGATGTTAGTTTATTGTAATATATTCTATGTACAAAGCACATGATGCTTGAAAATAAATGCAGTTTGACCATACTGTCAAACATTTTGTGCTTTTTTTTGCAGAACTAAAATTTGTAATCTTATGAGATTTTGTTTTCTAACATCCATCCAATCAGCATTACTAAGTTTTTCGACATTAATTAGTAGGGGTGTTCGAAAAAATCGAATCGGTAATATATCGCAATATTACAGCGCGCAATTCTCGAATCGATTCGATATGCGGCCGAATCGATTTTTAAACATACATTTTTTAGGGGAATATTCAACAAAACGTCTTACTTAGGGGTAGGATTCACACATTAAGCATGGAAGAATGTTATATTAATAGAACAGACTGCAACCTGTTTGTTAAATGTAGTGGCTCAGTTATAAGCCTGAATTTGCAGATAAATAAATACATTTTCATACAAATCTTACAATGTACATGTACAAGTTTACTGATTAGTATTTTCTAAATTTGAGTTTAAAAAAAAAATCGCAATAATCAATTTATAGATTCGTATTGGGATTAATCGGTATCGAATCGAATCGTGACCTATGAATCGTGATACAAATTGAATCACCAGGTACTCGGCAATTCACACCACTATTAATTAGGATCAGCATGATCTTTGCTGGACATCCTCTGGAAAATCCGTCAGAGCCAAAATCCTTTCCATTTTCTTCCTAATACAATGATTATACAATTAGGTCAAAGAGTTCCAGGATGGACTTAATTATTCATTCCACACTCTCATTATGACTTCCCATATCTACAGAGACATTTTTGCATCAACTGTTTCCGATGGGTGGCCTTTGGGTGGATATCGGTTACTATCATGTCAAGGTAGTGATGGAGATGCTCGGCAGTCGGCATGAATCTGAAAGATAAGCCTTTGCCTGACTCACCCCCATATACAGTATATACTAAGTACACCCGAAAATAACTTCAGAAGAGAGGAAAATTTGCATAAAAGGGTCTGACTGTTATTCATGAAACTCTCTTTGCATGCGTATAATACGTTGGAAACTTGTTCATGCGTACTTGCCACTCCATTGCTGGTGTGTATGTCACCCTCAGCTGTTTTTTAAAATTATTTATTTATGATAACTGATTGAAAATTAGTTGTTTTGCTACATACAATGATGTTGACTATTCTTGCTACTGGCTGTAAAACAGCATATATATATTTTTTTCATGTACCATTTTCCAATTACAACTGCACATTTAGCATTTATTATTCATGTACGGGAGCCCCACCTACATGTTGGTGTACTCCTGCTGCTACCCACTCTGCGACTATAAAACCACAAGTTACCCATTGCGGCACTAATAAAGCTGATTCTATTCAATCCTGTAACCAAGTGAACGCATATATGCGTGGAGCGATTTCCCATTTTGCTCACATGTTTGAAAGTAGCGGTGGGAGGGGAGGCGGTCCCCTGGGTCAAAGCCGCTTGTGCATTTCAATGCGAGAGAGAGGCTGACGCTTACGTTCACTCACACTGTCAAGTATTGCAAGTGAAAGAAACTTCTTCCCTTGAGAAATTAGCGGGATTTTATGCAACAAAAAAAAGCTTACCTTGATGAGCATATTACTTTTAGACTATGACAATATAGGGTGCTTGTTAACCATTGAAGGGCTTGTCTTTCCTTGTTTCACATTGTCGACTGTCAAAACAAATCAAGGAGGAGGAGTCATACTCATTCCAGTCATATGTTGACTTGGAACGCTAATGCTACCAACAATGCTACAAAGAAATATTCTTCATTGTGGAAACAGAACGCTAATGCTAACAACGATGTGAAAACGCAGCAATCTTCTTAACTTACTTTTAGTACTTTGATCTTAGGTGAGAATGCTCTGCACATTTAATGATGTTCCAAATGAGATTTCTAACTGATTTCATCATTGTGAAGTCAGAATGCTAATGCTAACAGCCTTACTTGCACTGCTTTGACCTGAGAGACCGAATCCTACTATATTGAACTACATCGTCACTAAGACTTTCAACTAATTTCTTCATTTTGGAATCAAAATGCTCATGTTAACAGAGAAATGTACTAGTACTACCTTTCTCTTTTTTTTCTTCATTTTGTTTGCCCAAGAGGGAGAATTCTCTACAGTTTTTATGATGTCCTAAAGAAGTTTTTAACTGAATATTAAGGATGATGGTTTACATTTTGATCTCACTGATATCCAGGTATTGATTTGTAATTTGCAGATATGCTAACCATTAGGCCACTGTTTTTCCTCTACGGATTTTCAATATATCATTTTCACTGTCCAAATAATGTATTTTTTGGAACTAAAGATGATGATCAAGTCTTCAACAGATGATTGTTTTCACCATTTTGTCTTGAGTTTATGAAACTTGCTCAAATCAGTATGTCATAAGTCGTACTAAATTGTGTTATATGTTGTTGTGGCCTATGCTTAATTAAACAATGCTTTCGTTTATCATTAGATTATGCAGTGTGCCAAGAATCGTTTTGAAAAAACTTAAGATGAACGTGGATGGCTGTTTGCTTATTTGTGCCCCGCAATTGCCTGTTGAGCGGTCTGGGGTGTCCCCTTTTCCTCTGGCCTAAAGCATCTAGGATAGTCTCTACACCAGCAATCGTAACAAGGATCATCACTGAAGAGAAAAAAGGTGGCAAAGTATGGCCCGGGGGCCACCCACAGTCTCTGTACGGCCCTCACTGTGACCATAAATTCAAAGTAAAACTTTTATTTTGTATCGTTATACCTCACTGTCAATAACATTATACTTTTTAATTATCTTCTGTATATATTTGAGAGTTCTGATAAGAACAGCAAATACATTAGTTGTATGATAATGTAATAATTTGATTGATGTTTTTATAGTTTTTACTGTGTTTACTAATTATATGATTACATACCAACATTTATTGAAACAAGGCAAAGAATGTTTTTTCTTCTCAATACTATAATATGCCGTATTGTACTATACTATTCAAAATAAATGGAGATGAACATGTTGACTTGATTGCAGTTTTGCATGTGGCCCACCCCTGATATTGAAAATGGATGGATGCATTTTCTAGATTGTTTTCCCAAGACTAGCGGAGCAACATACCGACCAATGACTTGGCTTTGACATTGCTGGGTAAAAACTTGACGTCAATATCTATCACCAAGCATATTTGGGGTCGGTTGTGCTTGAATGTTTTCTTGCGAGAAATGTGTGCTTACATAAGAGTCTCCGCGGTCGACTGTCTGTGACTGGAGGTGAGAAGCGCTGCTCTTCACGATAACAGAGGAATGATCATCAATGCATCGGGGGAATCGGGATTCAAGTTTTTTGGAAAGAGCCTTTTGCCCTCATTCAGTTTTCATTTACTTCCTTAACCTTTCATTCCCGAGGTCATCGATTGTGAAACCCTGGTGGCAACGCAAAGCAAATCCCCACTTGAGCTGAAAGCAATATTCAGTTTTGTTGTTGTTTTTTTTTCCCATTAACTAACATTTGGGACTCATTAAGTTTATACAACCTTGCTCTCATTTTTAACTGCAGCGTTTTGTTGAAAGGGAGAGGCGAATCTTTGCCCCCGAGCAAATGACATTCAAAAGGATAAAAAACAAAAAAACACACTTTGAGTTTGGGAAAGGATGGCATGGTGATGTGTGTGCAGGGAGGGTGAGGCGGGGGGGACAGACGGAAGAATGACACACAAAAAGCAAAAATGATGGATGGGAACTCTTGTAGCGTTGAGAATGGAAACATCTCCTTACTTTTCTTGTGCAGCACACTGAAATGGTATGATTTCTTTATTGGGAGCCGAACTTAGCTTGTTATTCTGATGGTTTCTCCTCAGAAAACAAAGTTGCGTTTTAGATGACAAGTTGGTTTCCATCAGTAATGAATTAATCTTGCAGGGAAAGCCACCCGATCTCATTCAAATGATCTGAGATGGACAATGGAGCATCTAAAACCCAAAGCAAGCAATAGTAAGATTGTGAGAAGAAATGTTGTGAAGTTACATTAATAAACTTCAGCAAAATAAAGGTGTAAAAGTTACAGGAAGAAAATGGACATTTATGAGAACACAGTTAAGTTAATGACAAGAATAAAGTCAATGGAATAAGCTGCAATGTTATGTAAAAAGGTTGTGATTATGCGAGTAAAAGTTGGAAAAGAACAAAATCGTGAAGTGACAAGAATAGAATCATGAAGATACAACATTCATGTCAAAGTTATGAAAACAGATTCATCTTATGATTAACAGTAAAACGTTAAGAAAAATAGCCTTCAAGTTGTGAGAATAAGAGATGCAAAGTTGCAAGAACACATTTATTACAATGCAATCATGTTACTGCGATAAAGTCAAAAAGTTTATCAGAAAATTATCAGAAAAAAGTCGTAAAATGCCGAGAATTAAGTTATTTATGAGAATAATATTGGAGAGATAGAACGAAAAGTAATTAAGTCGTAAGGTTACGAGAATAAATTACAACAATAAAGTTGGAATGCTATGAAAATAAAGTTGTAAATTTAAGAGAATAAAGTCAATGTTAAAGGCACTGTCTACAAACAAAACACTTCTTAAATACATGATGTTTAAACATGAACTTCTCAATCTACACCTCTGGGCTTCTGTTAATGTGTGGTGGTGATTTCGTTCTCAGCCCCCCCCCCCCAAATATTGGCTTGGCATTTACCCGTTTCCGAGTTCTGAAGAGCGACGCAGAGTTGGCCTGCTTGCTATTCGACAGGTAAGTGCCAAACATGTTAGCTTGCTGATTTAGCGACATGCTAGGTTAAGTCACATTGACAAGGGTAACTCGGCAATATAGAACAAGGGTCCAACTTTTTTTATATCCTTATATTTACACCTGGCAATAAGTGAAGCTAAGCCAAAAGGCTGTAGCAACCATTGGGGGTGGGTCGCGGGTTGGGTAGTTTCCGACGCTCTGGAAGGGCCATGAAGGCATCACAGACTGTTTTTTGGGGAAGCTAAGCGCGCTATTGGCTGTTGTGTTGTGGTAGTTGAGCCTGCTCTTTTGTTCTTGAAAACTGTTGTTAGCTCCACACTTGTCCTGATTATTTCACCATCGTTACAAGGCGAATGTCCTTTTGAACTATTATCCCTGTCGGTGATCGTGGATCAGTAATGTGACCATTTGCAAGATACCTCGTCACTCACTCTCGCAGCCTGCTTGGCTGAGTGCGGTCAGAGGCGGGGGGCGTGAACGTTGAGCTCGTATGGGTTGAAGCATGGGAGGGGTTCGTTTTGAATTGTTTGTTGAACAACAGAATAGGTTTGATTACAAACAGTAATGGTCAAAACTCCGGACAGTGCCTTTAAAGAATAAAGTAGGAATTTCAGAAGAAAAATCGTAATGTTAACGAGAAGGTTGTAATAAGGTGATATAAATAGAAGTAAATAGAGTTCGAATGTGACGAGAATAAAGCTGTAAACTTATGAGAATGAAGCATAACGTTAAAAGAATAAAGTTTTTTGTTTTTTTTGTATGTGGGTGAGTATGTGTATGTGTATGTGCGCGTGTGTGCGTGCGTGCGTGCGAGTGTGTGTGTATTCGTTAGTTCACCAAAAACCTATTAAAAAAATCCCATACCGTTCACCGCCGTCAGGAGACCCGAGGAAGGACCAAAGAAAACAAAGGAAAGTGAAAAAAAAAAAAGAGCAATGGTGATGACATTACTGAATGAACAATACTGAGCTCTTTAAAAAAAAAAGAGAGAAAAAAAAAAGAATAAAGTCTGTAACGTTACGAGAATGACCTCGTAAAATTATGAGAAAGAAAAGTTGCTAAGTTACAGGAACAAGATCATAAATTACAAGGATAAAGTCGTAAAAATTATGAGAAGGATTGGGATAGTGCCTTCTCTGCCACAATTTGAACCATGAAATGCCCTGAAGCACTAATGGACTATTCGGGCTGCATTTGAGGTTGAAATGACAGAAAGGACTCTCCTCCACATGGGCTACATGATCCTTGCCTGCTATGACTCGTAAACATCTCCACTAAGTGAAATACTCTGATTGAATATGTGCACAGATGAAAAGAAGGCCCTGTCGTCACGATATCTGATTGACAGTAGACAAAAATAAAATGGAGCAAAAAGAATCCGTCGGCGTGCAACCACCCTCGACATAAAGCCTCTCATACGTGTCGTGACCTCGTGATTGAAGCACAAGAGAAGGCACGGGCGTGCTTCACAATCAGCTGTGGCCCCACGGTCAACCGACAGCACCTGCCTACCTGCGTCACCGTGGCAACCGGACACCTGGTCGCTCTGTTTGCCGACCTTTTCTGGATTACACGCGTGCCACTGAAATCGAAAGCGACGGCCTGCACATGGAGCATCCTGGATTACCTTTGCAGGGTTTTTTGCCCCTCCAAAATAGCAAGATTTTAAAAAAACAACAAATAAATAAAATATATTAGACTGGCAAATCATTTGTATAAACGTACTGCTTTTGAAAATATTACTAAAGCAAAGGAAACTATGGATTTTTTTGTTGTAAATGCTGTTGTTACAATCGAGTCACGTCGAAATCAATTCCTCGATGACGTCATTGCCCATTTTTTTTCCAGCGCAGCAGAGCGCCCGCCCCAAGTAGCGGTTTCATATACAGACTGACATATTGCTGTCACTGTTGAACTTTTTTACAATTGATTATCCTATAAGTTATTCTACAGACAGACATAGAAACAAATGATTAATAAAAACAATGGATGGGCAAGTACTGATACCAGTGGGCTGATACCAGGCCTTATCAATACTTGCAACAGAACATTGCCATTAATTCCATGCGATTTTTAAAGGTCTCATATTATTAAACTTTTCAACATACTAAAATAGTTTTCAAATGTGTCAAAATTTACTTTGGATCTAATATTTTTGCTGTCCCTAAATCAGCACAAAAAAAACGCTCTGTTCAAAACAGCCTGTTTCAGGGGTGTGTCACTTTTATGTAAATAGATGCACCAGGCCACGCCTAGGCCATACCCTTCTCTCCCGAAGGGGCAGTGATTTCGGTCATGGTAGCCATGTGCTAATGTTGTGAACGGAAACGACTGGCCATGGGAGCAGAAGAAAAGAAAAATACAGACATGTCTTTTACACATTTGAGAACAATTTTAATATTTGGCATAACAATTTACCATAAGAAAAAGCATAACGTTACTACAGAGATTATGTTGTAGCGTTAGTTTGTGGTTGTTTAGGCAATGGTTATTTTGCCATAACCGGCAAATCTCCCGCAAATGTTATTTAGCCGTGAATGTCTCAGATTTGCCGTGAATGCTTGAAGACATTTACAAGCGGTTATGAATAACACAAATGTGCACATTTAGGCCACTGCGCGGTCGCAACGTGCAAGCCGTCTCGTCGAGACCACTTAGGTGGCGAGTTGCCTGTCACGGCAAATTAACCACCGCAGATTGTATCTTGACAAAACAATACGGAACCGCTTCATATTATCCAACCACCATCTGCTTTATCATCTCTGACCTCTTGTAACCAAACAACCTCCACACAACAAATGTAGCTCCCACTTTAGGCACTAAAATTACACCAGTAATATGGTAGAAGGTGTACATCTCTTATTAGAAAGGATAGGAAGGAAGGCTAAATCAAAAATGGTAAACTTACATCTTTCCCGTTTGCAGTCGAGTCACACTGGAGGGAGCGATCCATTATGTTTAAACATGTTGCAAATCCAGCTCTGAACAGGCTTTCACTAACAAAACAGTCCTTTGAGAAATGACACGTCCTTCAAAAATAAAATTAATCCACCGTCTTTTCAAAGACTTGGGACGAAGGAAGCAACCACTTTTTCCTGATCATTGTTTCCCCTCTCCATGGAGCATTTGCAAGCAGCCAGCTTCTCGAATTTCAGTGGGCGTGACAAACCTTTACCAGAGGTGGTGCCACTAACCCGAGGGGGCTGGGTCGAGTGCACTTTCGTGTCTTTTTGACGTCACTAAGTCACGGAAATTTAATCTGCCCATTTGAAGCACACATTTTAGAAAGGAGGAAATAGCTAAAGAAGTCGCGGCCGGGCTTTTTTCATACCTGGTTGGATTGTAGACAGGCTGGGGATGCATATTATTGATAGAAAACCCCACTAAAGTGCATTTTCATACTATGGGACCTTTAAGGAAAATTCTATATTGTGATATATAATGTAGGTCTTTCTTTAATATTATGTCATTGTTGTTTTGGGATTTCTTTTTGTATCATGAGTACTAGTGGTATTAGTACTTGGTATCGGCACTGATGACTACTCGAGTCAAGTAATCGTAGCTTCTGGTATTGGTCTGTGGAGTGGTATCGAACATCCTTTATAAAAATACAATTTACCATTATGCTGCATGTAATAAGTAGGGATGTAACGATAGCCAAACATCACGATACGATAATGATCACGATATTGTGCAGACGTTGGCGATACAAAAAAAAACCCACGATAACGTGTAAAAACTCACGATATTGCCAAAATAAATAAAAGTACATACTGTATGGGAGGAGCACAATATTGTGTTTTTGTACATAATAACAGCAGTGACGGCGAAGCTTGGCCAAGTCATTGTCATGAGTATCATGGTCTATGTAGTTCATAATGTTGTGTTCGGCTGAGGTATGTAGACGTAGTACATATTTTTTTAATAGAGATGTTGAGAAATATTTGCTAGTGTGACTGATTTATATAAGAGATAACAGCTGCAGTGGCCAAAACATTCCTAATTAAAATCAAAGTGCATGAATAAACAAAGCACCAGAGGGTGCTAGAACTGCACAAATGGTTATCGTTACGTCCCTAGTAATTAGTGGCTCTCTTCAGCGAAGCAGTCGTAGCCAGGCTCCCAAAAATCAAGCGAAATTGGCCGATTGGAAAATGAGATGCTAAAAGATTCATGGTGAGCCGAGCATTAAATATCGATGTGGATTGTGGAGTGGTAACTTTGACTTGTCGACCAGTTGACTAATCGGTTGCAGCCTCCAGTCAGAACACCTACGAAGAGCCCCATGAGAGCCTGTCGGCGGCTTATTTATTTGCATTTGTCTGTGGTCCCACTGTGCCACGCGTCCTTCCGTGTATGGCGCTTCCACAGTACATTTCTTTGGTATTGCGTCTCGACAACTGCGAGACACCTCTCTTTGTCTGATTATTTACAAACAATTACAGGAACAAACTTCAAGCAGCTTCTGTTTGCCGTAATGCGGCGCACATGCCGAGGCTTTAACAAGAACAGAGGACAACACCCGAGCACGCTGCGGCTTTGAAGTGGCAAGCCAGACAAATCCCGAGAAGATGCTCACCTGCACGAAAAAAAAAAGAAGGAAAAAAAAAAGCTTGTTTTCCCCTTTTGAAAATAACCTCATCTGGCTTTCTCACTCCAGTAAAAAAGAGTGCTACAACAAAAAAAGTCTATGTCCACAGCGATTTAATTATCCTAATTAGCACAACGCCAATATTTACAAGCCTGCTAATTACTGTCACATGCACACGCAAAGAGTGCGTGTGGCTCAATCTGAGTTGTTATTCTGTCCCAAAAAACGGAAGGCAGGCAGAAACAAACGGGAGCCCAGAGGAGGGATGAAAATATTCATGTCACATCATGTTGAGTAATTGAATCATGGAGCAATCTGGCATAAAAGCAGCACAGAGTGGATGCACTTTTGTATTGTTGTTGTCATTAAGTTAAAAAAAAAAACTGAAGGAAAAGATAACAAAAGTCTGACTTGTTGAAGGTACATGGACACTGAATGCTGTTCCCAATATTTTCCTGACCTCAAGCAGTTACATTTGAGAGTTGAAAACAGACAATACAGTACTACTGACTACTTTTACAAGTAAAAAACATAAAATTACTGATTACTAGTTTGGATACTATTAAAAAAAGACTTCCGAATGAATAATTACCATTACACAAGTACCTTGACTTACAAGTGTAACTTGTTTTGTGACCAAGCTAGTAACTGGATTTACTTCGGCATCAAGTCAATATTTTCCATTGGAATTAATTGAAATGCCAGGAATTCTTTCCAGCCAACAAAAAAATACAATAAAATGTCGTTACCATCTTTCGACATTGAAATAAATGGAAATGCCACCATTTGCATTCAAAACTCCAGTTGTTATATAGCACTCATATTTCAAATTGATCCTCTTAGATCAAAGGAGAAAAAAAAGGATGTCCAAAAAGTTGCATATCAAGGCACCACTGTTCAAGGTTGATTAGCATTTAGGGTTGTCATCAGTAGGGCCCGACTGATATGCTTTTTTTTTTAGGCTGATGCAGATACCGATTTTTGGCAGCAAAAAATACAGATTACCGAATAATCTGCCGATTATTAAAAAATATATACAATGCATAAAATTACCCCCGCTCCCCAATTCCTTTTCAATGAGTGTCACTTACGCACAAACTTCCGCTGTTAAGATTCTCAGATTTGAATGACGAGTCCATAGTATGACCTTATCAAAAAAATTCAGGAAGTATACAAGGTTATTGTATATATTTATGTGTCAATAATAAAACCATTCTTACTTGTTTACAACTGCTGTAAAGCATTAACCTTTTCTTTTATCTATTTTTATCTTGTGTTATTTTCTTGGGACTTACTGGGCTAACCTGGGGCCTCGGGAATTGTATTTCGTGCCATGACAAAAATAATGAAAATCCTTGGATGTTTGCATGCTTGAATTTTGACAACATAAAGTCTTTGAATCCTTGAAATATCAACTTTAAATGTAACTCGAAAGGAAAACGACAATATAAAACAATAAGAAAGTAAAATAAGTATAGAATAAATTAAAATAATAGCGTCTGAAAAAACGGTAAGAACAAATATTGACTGTTCCTGTGCGTTGTGATTGAATTCTATAACAATACCTCGTTTTTTCACACATTGGGAAGAATGTGTGCCTTTGCGTAGTGTTATCTCATCTGTGGGTATGTGTTCCCACAAGATTTGTGTGTGGATATTCGTTATTTGAAGGAAAAACACTCCTGAAGTCATAGCTAAGTTCCTGTTAGCATTTGAATGGGATGGGATCCTCCCTTTGCTTTTAGCGTGAGCTAAGCTAGCAATGTTTTAAAAACGAAGCATGTTTTGTATTTTGTATGTCGTGTGTTTAGTTTTACACTTAACTCCAACTGGGTTGTCATTAAACAGCTTAAAGGACGCAGAATAACATACGCCACACACTTTTTTTTTCATAAGTTCATAAGCTACACACTTGCTAGTTGCTAATGCTATGCGAGCAAAATGGTGCCATCAGGGTACTTTCACAGCGTCAGAAACTTCCGTTTTCTTCGATAACGTTTCTAATGTTTTAAGGGGAAAATAATCGGCCAAATTAGCCGATTGTTTTGGCCGATGCTTGAATCTGTGTTTTAGTTTATGCGCCGCAGCGTTATGAGAATAAAGTGTTATTTTTGTTTGTTTTTTCCGAGCTATCTTAACTTAACCTCTCCAATTTTGGTAGACTGTATTGTGGTCAATGTATTTTGTAGTTACTGCATTGATATTCTGACTGAGCTAGCCTGGGCCAAAGCGGTAATGCCGCATGGGAGCATTAAACTGGCACATGAACGACATCAGGAGGAGCCTCAAATGTAAAGCATGTCAAACTAACTGAAGCAATCCATACGGACTGCTAATAGGGCTGCACAGGGACTTTGCATCCCAGTGGTGCATCTGGCCTTGTTTTATCAATCGTGAAGGCAGTCAGGTGTGCATGTACATGTGCAGAATATGGAGGTGTATGATGGGGGGGGGGGGGGGGGGGGCGTACCCGGAAGTCGATGCCCACTGTGGAGATGAAGCTGCCCGCCAAGAAAGCGCCGTCCTTGAAGCGCACCAGCAAGCAGGTTTTGCCCACACCGGAATCTCCGACCAGCATCACCTGCACACCACACAGGACGTCAAGAAGATGGAGTTTGGAATAAAAGGTCAAGGTTCACTGAGTCCTTCAAGGGAATTCGGTTTTAGATTTCCAGCATCTTGAGGCAATGCACAAAGCCGACTGAAGGGATGTAACGCTGTTTCCAAATTATTTGTATCTGCGCCTATAAATAGTTGACTTTGATGTGTGCAGATGATCATCGCTTGCCTTTAAGTCTGTGCTGGCGTCTCTCTAGTAGAGATGGGCCTAAAAATAAAATGAAGAACTCGACAGGCATCCATCCATTTTCTGAACCGCTTATCCTCAGGCAACGTTGTGGAATTGAGGTTTTTATATCAACTTAATTTATTCCATTTGAACTCATTCACTGCCATCGACGGTTATAGACGTCAAAAATTCATTTGAACTATTTCTATTAGTTTAACATTTTCCCCACTTTTGTTAACAAGAGTATGAATACCTAGAATTTGTTTTTATTGTATTAGAACAGATATAAAATGTGTGATTAATCGTGAGTTAACTAATGCAGTCATGCGATTAATTACGATTAAAAATTGTAATTGTCTGACGCCCCTAATTTAAAAAAAAATCAAACAAAAGATTATTAAAAATTAGGGGCATCAGGTGATTAAAATTTGTAATCGTAATTAATCGCATTACTTCACTAGTAACTCACGATTAATCACACATTTTATATCTGTTCAAAATGTACAAAAACATTTCTAGGCTTTCATACTTTTGTTAACAAAAATGGAAAAAAAAAATGTTAAACTAATAGAAATAGTTAAAATTAATTTTTGACGTCTATTGCTGTCAATGGCAGTGAATGAGTTAAAGGTGCATTGTGCCGTTTAAAAAGGTCGTATTAAAGCTTTTTCTACATCATGCATGCTCCACCAATGCCCAGATGAGTACGAAGAGCCCTGACTGTTTTACTCTAACTGCACCCATCAGCTTTTATCTCCCCTTTATAGTAGAGTGTGCGGACGCGCGCACTCCACAGCACAACAAATCTCCTCTACTCAGTTCAAAATTGTTCCTTGGCACCAAGTTGGCAGCAAAACACTACTTTTGTCTGAATGAAGCTCGTATACTGAGTTCAACCTAGTTTATTGGCTCCGTAACATACTTCAACTTACATAGTTTCATAGTACCATGATGCCACAACTCACTTCACCATAATTCCCTGCCCCAAAGATGCCAGCAAAGCACTACTTTTGTCTAAATAAAACCTCTCAACTTAACATAGTTCACTGGCACCAAAATGACACAAGATGACAGCAAAGCACTTTGTTGGTGTAAATGAAAGTCCTTCACTCAGTCCAATATAGTTCCTTGGCTACCCCCCACCCCCCGCCCAAAAATAACCACAAAGCAAACAAAAACAATGTATATTAGCAGCTAACTTAAATTGCTAAATTGGACCGGTTTCATTTGTTTGTTGGCGAATGTAAGGGGAACATTTGAGTTTTTCTTATACTCCCATCATACAGTAGCTTTAAACACGCGTCTAGGTGGTGCAGGTCCCTGCAGACCGTTTCACCACTGCTGGGAGAAGTTGGAATGTTTTCCGACGTAGAAGACGGTGACACCTTTTTCTGTGTGCGTTGCCCGCTCGGGCGATTGCACACGACGTCGGGGTCAAGGCACAGTTTGCGCTCACAAGCAGCCGTGGTGTGTTGCTCGTGTGTGTTATCTGGCGGCGTGCCTCGCTCCACGTTATCGATCGTCTATTGACACAGCTGGCCACAGGAGCGTGCTGCTGTGTAATGAATAAAAGGTGCTTGTTTAAAAAATAAAAAAATAAAAAATGGGAGGGAAGGCTTGCAAAACAAGAGTGGAGTAAAAGCGTGGAAAAAGTCACCGGATAATTACATGAATAATTACATAACTATCTAAAATAATCCATAAATGTATATGATGAACAAATAAATGACTGAATGGATAAATACATGAATACATACATTTTTATATATTATTGTGTGTATTTATTTTTAAGTAACAAATTATGACTGTTATAATAATAATAATAGAAAAAAATAAATGAGACTTTTTTTCTCATTTAAAAAAATGATGTTGAAGATGATTAGAAGGTGTGTATAAAATAATAATAATAATAATAATAATAATAATAATTAGGGGTGTGCCAAAAAAAGAATCGCGATTTTCATTTAGTACGATTCAGAATCGATTTTAAATGTCCCAAAATCGATTTTATTTAAATGATTTTATAGTGTCTTCAACTGTCTTGTCTTTGTCTGTGTGTGCCTATATTTGGAACGCTGTTCATGTTGTACCCAGTTTGGCCACTGAGGGGCAGTGTGGTTCCACACGGTCTGATACACTGTTAAGTTGTAACCACATTAGAGAGTAGAAGGAAAAAGTCACGATCAAGTTATTCCAATAAAAGTTTTTTTTTCCAGCGTGGAGCCGTTCTTTTGAGTGATAAAAGTGCATTAGCAATTAGCAATTAGCATTAGTGAGTCAGTCTGGAGTAGATCATTACAATTCCTTGCACATCTATAGATTGAAGCAAAAATCCTTGTCAATCAAATCATTTTGAATCAAAAATCGTTCTTAATAGAAAATCGGTTCTGAATCGAATTGCAGACCCAAACATCGGAATCGAATCGTGAGACATTCAAAAATTCCTACCCTTAATAAGAATAATAATAGCAATAATAATAATTATGCATTTTTGTCATAAATTACAGTTGCTGCATGAAAAACACAAATAAATATACATTTAAAACACATGAATTAAATTAGTGTGCAAACAGTGCATATTGTACAATATTACGATTAGTAAAGGTAGCAATGATGACAATATGGTCAAAAGAACCGACATAGAATCTGATGATGAGCAGCAAGTGATGTAGAAGTGCACTGCAAAGTCTTGTGAAGCGTTTCTGATATTCTGTCCCTCTGAAGTAAACTGAGTTTGTGTAGCTAAAATGTTAGAAACAGCTTTCAGCATTTTTGTTGTTGTTGTTGTACTCGTCCACCACAATAGTAAAGCTTCTTGTCATCTTCGTGACACTAAAATGCCAACACATCATCATCCAGTCTTTATGAAGATGTCGTACTGTGTGTTGTGATATAAAGTGTACCTTAAAGGCGATGTCGTAAAACTCGCTGCTGTTGCTGATGGGGGGTCCGCTGGGATGAACCACCCCGTTCAAGTGCACCATGGCCGGGCTGCTCCTCGCACCTTTGCCGCTGCCTTTCCCGGAGGGGCTGCCCGCGCCTTTGCCCCTGGCAGCCTTCTTGCGAGACATGGCCTCCAAATCAATCAAACAAACAAAAAACTTCAACAATCTCAAAAGGGATGCAAAAGTTGAATGGAGCACCAGAAAACAAGAGGCTTTCTGGCTGTAGTGGCTTTCAAATATCCAGCTGGCTGTACAAAATGTGTCTAGTTGTTCCTCGTCGCGGTAGCTTTTGCTCCTCTGTGGGCTGCACACACTAACACAAACACTCGCACACAACACACCGCTGATGCTAGTGAACGCACCTTCCGCACTGACAGCAATATCACGATAGAGGACGCTGTTTGTCCACGATGGGGAGACGTCATCGGCTCACATGCACGTGCCAGACATGTGATTTCAATGCAACTCCGCTAGAGGGCGACACAGGAACCTTATGAGTTCTGTTTTCGTTATATCAGTTTACCAATGTAAACTTTTTTCCCTAATTCACAAGGTTGGGGAATCCAGGGCCAGAAAATAAAAACCCTCCCACGGATTGGCTTCAGCCACAGGTGCTTCTACTCTACTGGCAGGTACTGTAAATGATGAGCTGGTCTCCACCTGTTGAGTAGAAGCACCTGCTTGAGGGTTTTTACTTTCTGGAGCTGGATTCCCCAACCCTGCTAATTCAGCATGCCCAACCCCCCATTTCTTCTCCTCATTCTCCTCATCCTCCCCTTCTTCTTCTTCTTCATTAACACTTACTTAAACTATATTTGTATTTTTCTGTTAACCAATTCACGTTTCTCTCTCTTGAATATGTATGTTATGTTATATTATATGTTTTAACCAAGCACCAGCAACCAAGCTTCTTTTAAAAATCCGTTTACCATGTAATCTATTTATTTATTCATATTTTTATTCATTTATTTATTTATTTGAACATGTGACATTTTTAATAAGTAATTTTTTTTTTTTTTTACTAGTTTACCATTTCGTTTTTGTTTTCTATATTACCAGACCATTTCCCCCACCACCAATAATGTTTTTTTTTCTCCTTGTTTTTTTACCAGTTTAGTAATTTAAAAAAAAAATCTGTCATGTTTTTTTTTTGCTACAACCCCGATTTGGTATTTTTTATATATATATATATATATTTTTTTTTACAGTTTATCTCTCCGTTATCAACTTTGTCATTTTAAAAATTAATAAACCATGTGTGTTATTTCTTACAGCTTATCTTTTTTTTCCCCAGTTGACGATAGTAACCATGTTGGGGTTACCTGTATCATCATGTATTCATTCACTAATAGAAGAAAATAATGTTCATCTTAATTGTTTTCAGAGTAACTGATGATATAGTGGTCCACTTTCCTGCCTTTGTTGCAGTTAGTGTGGGTTCAATTCCAACCCAGCGATGCTGTAAATGTGAGAGTGAATAGTTCTCTGTCTGACGAGCGACCTATCCAAGGTGTAGTTGGCCTTTGACCCGAAGTCACCCGGGCAAAGCTCCGGCTCACTGCACCCCTCAACAGGATAGGTAGTGTAGATGTTGATGTTAAAAGACAACATTATTTGCTAAATTGACAAGCCATCTTGCTTTTTTTTTTTTCTTGCTCGATGAAGCCCACAAATTGAAGGTTTGCATGAAGGCGACTGGCTTTATCGGCGCGGCAACGATATCCCGCCTTCCCTCCAAATCGTCCAGTAACCTCTGCAGCGCATTCCGGCTGACAGCTGAAATTGGTTCTGCTCGCCCAGGCAGCTGTCACCACGGCAACAGCTGGACGTTTAGGAGGGAATATGGCAACGACAATCCGCTGATATGCTTACAGCTCATTTAAGATGAACAACATTAGTTAGTCTTTTTTTGTTTGTTTGTTCCAAATGAAGGGCAACATTGGAAAGAAAAAAGTAGAACGAAAGTTTTAAAGTCTCACTCTCTCTCTCTCTGGACTTTGCAGCTTTACCGGTTCAATACGTTCTTTTACCAGTTCAGTTTTTCTTTGAACTGATTTTAGAAAAAATTGCCCATACATTTCAAAAGAAGGGCAATGTTGGAAGGGTAATGCAAAAATAAAATTCTGGCAAAAAAAAGAGAGCACAATTTAAAGAGAAATTAAGTCTTTTTTGTAATACATATTTCAAAAAAGTCACGCTGGAAAGAAAAAAACGTAAAATTGAGAGAGGAAAAATTCATAAAGTGATGAAGAAAAAAATAATTCTTATAAGAATGATGTTGATTTATTTATTTCTCTTTGGCTTTCTTTATGATGCATTTCAAAAATAAGGGCCTCATTGGAAAGAAAAACACTTTCAAGGAAAACAGTACACAAAAATTAGAAGAAGGAAAAGAAAAGTCATTTTATCATGAGAATAGAATCATTTTTGTTTTTTCCTCAGCATTTTGCATGATCTGGCAACATTTCTTTCAAAAGAAGGAAATAGAAAGTCAAATTATGAGGGAAGAAAAAAGTCAAAGTTAATTTTTAAAACTAAAATCAGGAAAGGGAAGCAAATGCAAAATCCAAGATTTTATCATTTATATTTTTAAAGTTTATTAAATGTGTAATTTTTTTGTATTATTAACATTTAAACAAAAGCTCCTCCTGTCTTCTAGCAGCTCAAGCTGAAAATGGGACTTTTGAAAATATAATATATCATTATTAGCCTAATAGCATCACTGCATAAGTCTGGTCAGTTGTCCATTGCAGAAAAACAAATGCACTCAATTCAACAATTCAATTAGAACATATAGCACTTGAAAGCTCAATCAGAATCCTACCGAAATAAATGACTTAAAACAAACTGTTGCGTCAGATCAAATGTATTGAACTCAAAAGCTAAATACAACAGAACTGTAATTAGGCAGTGATTATTTTTGCGTACCACTAGAGGGAGCCTGCGTTTCACACGTCGAGAACCACTGACTTCAGCAATTATGTTGTGCTTTTGGTTATGTCAAGCACATTGAGTCGCCTTGTGTATGAAAGGGGCTATATCAATAAAGTTGCTTTGCCTTATGCTATTAGGCTAACGCTATATAAAACAGTGCATCAATCTTACACTAAAATCATGTTTGAAAGTGTTGTTTTGGGCTGCCGTTTGTTGAAGAGTGCGTCCATGCGTTAAATGTGTGTGAGGCCATCAGTGTGCAGGCCTTCACTCGTCGGCATTTGTCAGTTTATGCGGGGTCAGGTGCAAAAAAATGTTGGACGTGGTGGCGTGCAGCCGTCTAACCACTCGCGCAAACCAAACCGGTCCCGCCAACTGTTGATCTATCGGCCGCCTTCACTCGCTCGTTCAGCTGCGTGTGTGTAAAGGGGGTGGGGGTGGGGGGGTGGGGGCATCCTGCCAGCCAGCCAGTTTGCAAGGCCCCTGTTTGCTGGGCCTTGGCAAGAGCAGCCATTGCTGGACTGGTACTGCCTGGCGCTTAGTCGCTCCCAGAGGCATCATAAAATGTGCGCGTGTGAGTGTGTGTGTGACTGAGAGAGAGACTGCACACTTAAAGACGGGGATACTCAAAGTGTGGTTGTCCAATACAGTTCAGTTGTATTGAACTTTATTAAAGGCCAGTATAGTTGCTGATCATATTTGACAACTGCTTCTTTCCATTTAGATATTTTATTTATATTTTTATTTTATTTTATTTATTTTATTATTTCAGTTATTTTTGCCCTTTTTTTTATTTTCCTGTATTTAACTCATTCACTGCTATTGACGGCTATAGACGTCAAAAATTCATGTTAACTATTTATTTTAGTTTTATATTTTTTCCACTTTTGTTTACAAGAGTATAAAAACCTAGAATATTTTTATTGTACATTTAGAACAGATATAAAATTTGTGATTAATCGTGAGTTAACTAGTGAAGTCATACGATTAATCACAATTAAAAAATGTAATTGCCTGTCGCCCCTAATTTTTTATAATTAAAAAAATTAATAATTTATGGCAGTGAATGAGTTAACTGGAGTGCTGTGTTCAAACAGTACTAGTATTTGTTTTGAGGCAGCGGTATTGGTGTTTAAGAACCACTTGGTAAGTAAAAAAAATAAATTGTAAGGAAAAATAGTTTAAAGTTCTTAGAAGAAAAACCAAATTTTTATAGAATGTTTTTAGTTGACTTCGTTGCTACACTTGTTTCAAGGGAACAATCTAACTAAAAAGAAAAAAACATGATTAATAAACTTCAGGAAAAAAAAAAAGGTGTATCTTGTATGAATGAAGTTGAAACATGTCCATGTCTGTCTGCATTTCTGTATCACGCTGCCCCCAGGTGGCCAATGTGCGCACATCAGAAAGAGCAGCACATTGAAACAAAATATAAAGTCATCCTTATTTATATAGCGCCGGGTTAGCCAATTCCAGTTCAGCAGGTTTTAGATGTTTCCGCCTACCAACACACCTGATACTAAAGATCAGCATCGTTATCAGGTATGCTGATGGGCTGATTATACGAATCAGGTGTGCTAGTGGGCGGTCACATCTAAAACCTGCAGGACTCCAGACCTCGAGGACCAGAATTGGTGAACCCTGATATCGCGTTTTCAAACAGCTGAAGATGTGGCAACATTTTTATTTAATTATGCTATTACTGTATGTTTTGAAAACGGAAATAAAATGGTGAACAAAACCCCACGGCGCACTACGGGCAAACATGGCTGACGCGGGCGCCGGGAAAATTGTGTAAATGTAGCCTTACTGGCAAATTGCTTTGGCATGCTCCATTTAGCCACATTTTAATGTGTTCCACCAACAAATCCAAGGCCTCAACATTTGTCATCGTGTTGAATTTTCTTTGCGCCGCGTTGTAAAAAGGTGACACGCTTTATTATTACCGAGTTTCCACATACGTCATGGCAGCATCGCAGCGTTTCACCTTCTCAACATGTTTAATGTCACTGTTCCCCAGCTGGGGGTCCGTCTGCAGTATTCTAAAGTGTTGCAAATAATAATACGTGCCCAAGTCTCCCTGGAGCCTTTAAACTATCCAGACGTATGCGTGTGTGCCAGGGCTCCACTACGGAAATAAGTCAAGCGCTGCCATAATCACCACCAAGAGTCCAATTTAAACCCCCAAACACCGCCTCCCAATATCTGCCCCATATTCCAGTCTCCGACTTTATGTCCGTGTAAAGCGCGTCGGTTCAATTTTGACTGGGCAAATTAGTTTGGCTCAGATGCTTTCTTTGCTGTGTTTTGAATTTCTGCTTCTTTTCTCCTTTGTTGGGCAAGAGCATTATCGGCCTCTAGAGTAGTGGAGTGGAACTGCACTTGATGGGAATCAATTATTTTGAAGAAAAATGAAAGATTTATTTTCCATCTATTGATCTATGCATCTAACTATATGATATACAATATATAATATGAAACAAAAAATATAAAAAAATTATGTAATTTTTTTTTGTATAAAGTAGGCTTGTTGTGTGTAATTTATAATTGTCTGAATAATATATCCTCTTTTCTCTCTTAATTAATCTCATTGTGTGTACTAGACTACAATATGACTGGAATTATCTCTCTAATCTGAAACGCTTCCCAAATGCATTGGTGACCTCTCTTTGAAAATTAAAATGAATATACATGTATAAAAAATAAAACTATCATAATGCGGATTATTATTTTCAAATAATCTCTCTAACCCTAACCCTAAAAAAACATGGAATAAAAATACTTTATTGTCGAGCGCAACTCGCATCACGACCACGACTAATCTGTCTAATCTGTGATGCTTCCTGTGGGCATCAGTGTCACCGGATTGTGTTGCCGTGGTGATCAGATTTATGACCTCACACATGGTGTTTGCGGGGCGAAAGGAGACATTTGTCCTCACTCGCTCGCTCGCTCACTCGCTCGCTCACTCACTCACTCACTCACTCACTCACTCACTCACTCACTCACTCACTCACTCACTCACTCACTCACTCACTCACTCACTCACTCACTCACTCACTCACGTGATACTATCTTTGTGGGGCCATCCTATTGACATCATGCCTTTCCTTACCCTAACCGTAACCATCACAACTGATTGCCTAACCCTAACGCCAACCATAACCCAATTCAAAACTAAACTCTAAAACCAAGTCTTGACACTCAAAAAGAGATCTAAAGGACAAGTGGGCCCCACAAGTCTGTAAAATTCTGGAATATGGGCCCGACCATGTAGCAAAAAGCCAAAAAAAACACACACACACACACACACACACCTATTAGGGTATATTAGTCACAGATCTCAGCAAAATGACTGACTGGCCACATGTGTCATTTTGCTGCAAGGAATGGATGCCGCATGTCAGATAGATCAACGACAAACACACACATACTGTACATACACACACACACACAAACACGCAAAGACACACGAACGTGTCGTCGCGAGTATGCACCAACTGGAGCCGGCCGTTGAGAGCGGGAAAAAGGTGTGAGCGGGAAAAGGGCTGTGCACGCGTGTATGTATGTGTGTGGGTGAGCGAGTGCGAATGTGCGTGTGTCGTGGAGTTGCGGAGTTGTTGCAGTTGTGACAGCTGGGATGAAGGAGTGGAGGCGGCGTGTGTGATGGGAGGAGGTGCCAACAAGAGCAAGTGTCTCTTTATTTTCACAGAGCACGCGCGCGTGTGTGTGTGTGTGTGCGTGTGTTTCTACTGTACGTTCACTTCCATGATGTGCATGTGTGTTTATCATCTCTTTAGGGTCTGATCTTATACAATATGGAGCTTTGTTATATAACGTATACAGTATGCAAATGATTGGGCTGTTTATATGACACATGCAGTTAATTGCTACTGTATGTTCACCAAAACAGTCAGCGATGACTCAATCCGTTTGGCTTTAACGTACATAAATAGGCCTAGCGCAATGCTTTTTCATGGCAAATTCTCCAAATGATAATTTTGATGCTATGCTTTGCCTAAATGCGACACAAAAAAAAAAGTACACACACATCAGGGTTATTTAGTAATGCTCTTAAATTTGGGCAAATCTCCAAGAAAGAGTGTGTCATATTGGGAACCTTGGAATTGCCCCAAAATGGCTGCTTTCATAACAAAATGGCTGACTTCCTGTTCCTGTTGAGACTTTTTCATGTGTCTTGTTATACTAAACATGTACACTCAATTTTGTGTGGAAGGGCTGATTGGTTTCTTTCTTTCTTTCTTTGGCTTCATACTTATAGCTCCATCCACATTTGATCCACAGTGGACACAAAACAATCTTGACAGTTTAACATTGCATCAAAAATCTGACAATTTAGCATCACGAGCCCTGGAATTTAGAGAATAGTTGCTTCAAACCCCAAAAGCTTTTAAGTCGCTAAAAGCAAAACGTGTGGTCACAAATGGGAAACATCATCGTAGCAAAGTGTCAAAAGTCATCATGATTGGCGCCCCATTATGAGGTTCTGCCTTGTGGTTCTCCTGAGGAACAATTTGTGGTTCCGTTGGCCCACTCAGCCCCATCCCCATCCCAAGCTCACTTGCATACAGGAATTTCTCATCATCCATTTTGTTGGTGTCCTATTTCCTCATCTGCACATGGAGAAAAAAATCCATTCTAGATGAAAACCCTGTCCTTCTTTCATTGCAATATGCATAGGTCTTTATTTAAAATGATCTGCCAGTTTTTTGGGGGGCAATTTTATACATAAAAAGTGCTAGTGATATCGGTGACTACTCAAGAGTTAATTATACTGATGAAAAAAAAAAGTGGTAGTGAACATCCCCACATGTTATCATATTGTTAAGTATGCGATGTGAGGTTGAGGGGAAGTGGACCTAAAGGGGTTTTCTTTAATTAAACAAAAACAAGGTGGTGACCATGGTACTGATCGGCAAAACCGTCCACAATGGGAAACAAAAAACAGAGAGAGACTTGACTTAACTTCGCTACGGCAGGACATGGGGGGAACATTACAACAACAGGAACAGCAGCAATGGATCGACAAGGACAGACAGGAAACTATTCGTCAAGACGGAAGCAAAGCAGGCTTCGTTCCTCAAACGAATCTCGTACACACAGAAGCATTTCAAGACTTGTCCAAAAGAAGACGCTGAGGACGTTTAACGGCTGTAGTGTATATGCCAAGCCTGGAGTGGCGCTGTAGCGCAGCCACAGGGAGTTAACGGAAAGAGTAGAAGAAGAATCAGCGAACAAGACGAACACTCTTTTCTATAACTTTATTGCAATCTACAGAACAAACATGGCTTTGCGTGTATCAAAACATGAAAAAGACGAACACAGGAGAAGTGACAATGGCGGGTGATTCAAGTACAACACCGCTTGTTGAACGTGGGAATAAAGAAGCAAAATATTTTTGCTGCAAAAGCATGAGCAAGCTAAGGAGGCTGCGCAAAATGAATACGACACGGCTATCCGCCATTGTTGTTGACAGACTGACGCTTCGCGCGCAGTCACGCGAGAATTGGCGACTTCGTCATCAATCTGCGTTAACGCGTCGTCATCGAGCGGCGACCATTACGTCATCACTGGAGGAGTATCCTGCATATGGCGTCCAGACGGACGCGCACGAGGCGCGTTTTGAAATCTTTCCACTCTGGAGCCCGGTTTCAAAAGTGATCTAGCTCCAAAACCGAGCCATCGTGTGGACGAACGGCCTAAACGCTAAGAAACTTGTGAGGATACATTGAAACTGGCTTTCGTGTGGACGGGGCCTAAATAAACAAACACTAATTGCCATAACGAGACACACATGGGCAAGACACAAGTGACTGAGGGCACTGATTGGTGGACACACGAGGAAGTGCAGGCAAACACAGATGGCTTTATAAGGCTTGACGAGACTGGGGCAGACACGCAAGGACAACGTAACAAAACACAGACCATGACAGACTAAAAGAACATGACACCAAATCAAAAACAACAAAAAACTAAATCCAAACCATGACACATACATGTTGCATTTTAATGTAGCAGGATTTCAGACAAAAAGTATGACAGAGTAGTAAATGTAAAAATAATCAGAATGAATTACAAAGTAATAATAATTAATTTTTCTGGTAAAAGAGTATCATTTTCTTGAATCAATGATTGTGGAGAAATTAGTGAAGAAAATGAATGTAAAAAAAAAAAATCAAATTGAGATATTCATATATTCAAATTCTACACTTAATTCCTTTTAAAATGATATATAATACGTGGACGTACCACAAAAATTACAGCAATTTTAATGTTGGCAGGTTGAAATCTTTTCAAATGTCCATAGAAACCAGTAGGCCTACTTTAAGAAAAACACATTAACCCCAAACTTCTCAGGAATTGTTAAAATATCACTGGGAAGTCAATTCCAATCGCAGGTAAGGACATCATCCGAGATTTGAACCTCTCAACAGATGAACTCAGCCTCAACTTTAAAGATCACATAATGTAATTTTGTGTGTTTTGCGTTTTCAGCAGAATTTTGTTTATTTTGTCATTTTTTGAGACGCACAAAATAAAAAAATACAGGAATACATGAACCCAACTACAGTGTGTATTAATGTGAGAAGCCTGGCGTTTTGGTTTGCTAGCCTATGGGACATTTACAGTTGAGCCCAATGAACCCTGCCTAGCAACAAGAAACATAACCAAGAGAAATTTGTAACTGAAAATCTGGCAAATATATGTCAAACTGTTCCAGTCATTTTTGCACAACTTTCTGTTCTTGTGTTTCTTGCTTCTGATTTTGAGTAGGTGAGGTCACCCCAGCCAGCCATCGAGGCGGCCTGGCTGTGATGAGGTCATCGCGCCAGCCGGATTAAGGCGGTGACAACTGGCGCTGAGGCCGCTGCCAAGGCCGACCGGGTCACTTGTGTCCAGGCCGTTCCTCCATCCCCTCCTCGTCCTTGTCTTCCTCCCGGCCGGCTTGGCTCGCACTGTTGTCTTTTCATTAGCCGCCCACTGGCTGCGCCCCAGCGTGAAGCTTGCCAGAACCGCAGCGGGAAGCCGCAGTTGTTGTCGGGATTTTTTCACGGGGGCCCTTTCACTCTTCGCCTCTCGGCTGGGAGCGCAGTAGAAGAAGAAGAAGAAGATGGGGAATAAAGCAGATCGGGTTGCCGCACAAACACACTCATTAACTCAATTATGTAACACTTTGATGATAAATTGAGATAAATTTGGGATTATTAGGCAGACAGATGCCATACGACCACTGACATGTTGCCACATGAGCAGATGGACTAGGCAGGCTCCGGACAAGGAACATGCAGACATGGAAGGTATTTCACAGGCGGGCCACAGCATTGCAATTTGTGCCTTCCAAAGTGCACCAAAACTTTGGGGTCTACAGGGGGGACACCTTCAAAGGCGGCCTTGAGATTTCCAGGAAAGCAGCAGCAGACGAATGAATTCTGAACACAGCCACCAAATAATTGATCTCAGCTCCTGAAGCAGATAGAAACATAATTCCAAAGCTACACACGTGGCGTTCACACAAACCTACGTTTATTTTGACAAGCCTTCAATATTAAAAAACAAAAACTGTCGCATCTGCGGGTGTGTTTTGAGACACAGTTGTCATGTTGCCTATGTGAATGTCAGTCTATGTTAGTCCATGAAAAGGCACCGTTTACTTTTGTTTTGTTTGTTTAATGTTGAGTGTTTTGAACAAATAAATGTGTATAAAAGATGATATAATAAAACAATTAATAAATAAGAACTACAGAAAACAATATAATAAAAACAAACCATTGGTTCTTTTTAACGTGTATTTCTTGTACAAAATGGTCCATTCGGATATTATGATTGTATTCAATTCTGAAATCAAATACACTTGTAAAAAGCTGTAACAATATCAAATAACATGAAACAAAGACCCTGACAGCCACATTGCCAGTTTGGAACCAAGTTACTGTAACTGTCAGTTACAGTAAGTAACTAAGAAACTGTATCCAAGTAATTGTAACTGTAACTCACTGCAACTATGTTACTACCTTGTAACTAACTGTAATGAACTAACTGTAACTCACTGTAACACAGTTAAAAAAAAAAGTAACTGTAACTACATAACTATAACTGAACGTAACTGAGTAATCGAAACAAAGTAATCAGGAAAATGTTATGACAAGTACCTATTAGAACAGCTGAAATTTATTTGGATTTAATCTGAGGCATTTGAAATGGTGGCAGATGTGGGCTGTCTCCCATTTCACACGAGTTTGACTTCTGAGCACATCCCCAGGAGGGTGTGCAGACTTATGCAACCACATGATCTCACTTTATTTGTGCTTCCCCTCGGAAAATTATTTCGTTTTTTTCCCCAATTAAGTTGTACAGTTTATGTGTTACATTTATGGATATAAAAAAAAAGGTCGCAGGTCCTAGTCAGTTAATGTCTTCCGGGAGAATAGCGTGGTCATGTCGAGTCTCATGTGTTGCAGGGTTGGGAGGGTTACTTTTAAAATGTAATCCATTACAGTTACAAGTTACCTGCAAAAAAAAAATGTAGTTAGTAATGTAATCCAAGTACCATAATATTAAAGTAATGTAGCTGGATTACTTTTGGATCACTCCAATATTGAGTATGCTCATGAAGACAAAATAAAAATAAATATCACCACAATATAGATTCTATACAATGTGCCCCTTGCTATTTGCGGGACCCGGGCAGCCTACAAATAGCAAAAATCCTTGTGTAATTAAAAAGCATGTAGGCTATTGATTGATTGATTGATTGAAGGCCATATGGTGTTTTCTGTCACTTAAAGCAACCATTCCTCACAGTTTGACAGATAGATAGCTAGATAGCTAGACAGATAGAGTCATCTTATCCCAGTCACAAGTTTAGCCGTGTATATGTTGTGTATGATGTTTAAATAGTGAATTGGTGGGAGGAAGATTTGTTTGGAAGGTGTAACTCACATTATGGTTGTAGGCTAGCGGGCTAGCTAGCAAGAAGCTACAGCGCGTAGCATGCCGCTGGACTCTCAGCTCAAACTTTCGCTCCGAGTAAGTTCCAGTGAATACCGGTCGCCATTTCCTCCTCCCGTCCGTGAAGCTTTTTTTAAACTGCCCACGTGTGGAGGACACGACTCGTCAGTTCGTTCGTTCCCACCTCCCCGACATGTAGCAACAGTCCCACTCGCGCAGGCGTGCACGTGCTCTCTCTCACACTGTCCCTCTCTCTCACACGCGCTGTCCTTCTCTCTCTCTCTCACTCACGTGCTCTGTCTCTCTCTCTGTCTCTCTCTTTTGCACTCTCATCATAGAAATTGTAATCCCTCGAAGTAATCCCCATTTTTAATAAATGTACCTGTCATCTGATTACATGTTTTTTCCTGTAACTGTAATGGAATAGTTACATTTTTGCTTGTAATCTGATTACGTAACGGCGGTACATGTATTCCGTTACTCCCCAAGCCTGGTTGCAGGTAAGTGCTAATTATTTACAAACGAGCTTCATGTAACTTTATTTTTCTACTTTTTTACTCATCCCTTGTTGTTTAAGCTAGTCGATGTTAGCAGTTGTAGCTAATTGATGCCTTCCAGGAGAATGGCGTGGTCATGTCGTGTCTCGCGTGTTGCAGTGCACGTGCGCAATTAAAGACAACAAAAGTACACTCTCTCTCTCAAGTGTCATCATCCAACCCCAAGTGCTACACTGACGACTGTATGTTTAGTGCTCAGTTCATGTATTTTATGTCAGGCATGTTGTTAGACAGCTAAGCAGCCCCAGGGAGTGAATAATGAGCAGTATTCGCGACACTTAAGATGGTATGCTCCTACTACACGGCAACATTAGTGAGGAAGGAATAGAAAAGGAATGTAACAGACAGTATCAGGTGGGCTGGGTGAGTTATTGAAGCTTGTAAATATGATTATGAAATATGAGTCACCATGATGGCAAAACGGTGGTTTTGTACTGTAGCGCTGTAACCACACTGCTTGTTGGAAACAACACCAAAGTGAATGAAAGCTTTTTGGGATGTGTGCAAAGCCTAAAACACGGCGAAACAAATGACTTCATTAAACATGTGTTGAAGGCGTAGCGCAGTGATTTCACTTTCCTTTCAAACATTTTCACCACTTTACACTCTCCTCCACTTTTTCGCATTAGCACGATGATGTAAATGCATACACACAAACGCACAGTCCTTCATTAAGTTTCCACTCATTCCTCAGTGACGCTCAGGCATAAACCTTAAAACCATTAGCTGCACCGTTGAGACCAATTAGCAAAAAACACCAGCAGACAAACTTTCCTTTTCTTTTACAGCATTTTCTTTTTTAAACTTTCTCTTGTTTGGTCTGAGACGTGGAGTGAAGTGTCTCTGCACTCTTCTGGCCCACAGATGAGACGATCATGACAAGATCATGTTGTAAGTCTCTGGAGCTGGTCTGTGGGTTGATTTTGACTGATGTCGCCATCCTTCCCTTCTGCTTACCTGTGGTTTTTCTTGGCCTGCCACTCTGGGCTTTAACTAGAACTGTGCCTGTGGTCTTCTATTTCCACACTATGTTCCTCACAATGTAACATGACAGCTGAAATGTCTGAGCTAGCTTTTTAGATTCTTCCCCCAAACCATAATGTTTAACAGTCTTTGTTTTGGGAGTTATTTTGAGGCTCCCATGTTGTCACTCTTCAGAGAAGATGCAAAGAGGAGAAACACTTTTCAATTGGCCACCTTTCTCATGATTGGTTTCACTTGTGTATGTAGGTCTATAACAGGCTTCACTTATTCCTGCAGGTTTTAGATGTTTCTGCCTACCAGCACACCTGATACTAAAGATCAGGATTGTTGTCAGGCATGCTGATTATATGAATCAGGTGTGCTAGTGGGCGGAAACATTTAAAACCTGAAGGACTCCCGACCTTGAGGACCGGATTTAGTGAACCCTGGTCTATTGGGTCAATAAGCTTACAAAATAAGTTTTGTGGTCCAATAATTAATGCCAAAAGATATTCAAATCAAATACATTTTTAATGGGTCGGGAAAAATGATTAAATAGCGCTTAAATATGGGGGATTTGTTGGGAAGTTTTACTGCGTGGACTTTTGTGAATGTAGGAATGTGGGTAGTAATAAAAAGTATGAACAGGTTAAAGCTACTCAACAAAAATATAAATGCAACACTTTTGTTTTTACTCCCATTTTTTTTAGATGACCTCAAAGATCTCAAACTTCTTCCATATACACAATATCACCATTTCTCTCAAATATTGTTCACAAACCAGTCTAAATCTGTGGAAGCCAGTTTCAATGTATCCTCACAAGTTTCTTAGCGTTTAGGCCGTTTGTCCACACGATGGCGCGGTTTTGGAGCTTGAAACCGATCACTTTTGAAACCGGGCTCCAGAGTGGAAAGATTTCAAAACGCGCCCCGTACGCGTCCGTCTGGACACCATATGCAGGATACTCCTCCAGCGATGACGTAATGGTCGCAGCTCGATGACGACGCGTTGTCGCAGATTGATGACGTAGTCGCCAATTCTCGCGTGACTGCGCGCGAAGCGTCAGTCTGTCAACAACAATGGCGGATAGCCGTGTCGTATTCGTTTTGCGCAGCCTCCTTAGCTTGCTCATGCTTTTGCAGCAAAAATATTTTGCTTCTTTATTCCCACGTTCAACAAGCGGTGTTGTACTTGAATCACCCGCCATTGTCACTTCTCCTGTGTTCGTCTTTTTCATGTTTTGATACACGCAAAGCCATGTTTGTTCTGTAGATTGCAATAAAGTTATAGAAAAGAGTGTTCGTCTTGTTCGCTGATTCTTCTTCTACTCTTTCCGTTAACTCCCTGTGGCTGCGCTACAGCGCCACTCCAGGCTTGGCATATACATTACAGCCGTTAAACGTCCTCAGCGTCTTCTTTTGGACAAGTCTTGAAATGCTTCTGTGTGTACGAGATTCGTTTGAGGAACGAAGCCGGCTTTGCTTCCGTCTTGACGAATAGTTTCCTGTCTGTCCTTGTCGATCCATTGCTGTTCCTGTTGTTGTAATGTTCCCCCCATGTCCTGCCGTAGCGAAGTTAAGTCAAGTCTCTCTCTGTTTTTTGTTTCCCATTGTGGACGGTTTTGCCGATCAGTACCATGGTCACCACCTTGTTTTTGTTTAATTAAAGAAAACTCCTTTTGGACTTCACCTCTGCCTGCTTGCTCTGCTTCCCTGCGTTTAGGTCTACTTCCCCTCAACCTCACATCGCATACTTGACAATATGATAACATGTGGGGATGTTCACTACCACTTTTTTTTTCATTAGTATAATTAACTCTTGAGTAGTCACCGATATCACTAGCACTTTTTATGTATAAAATTTCCCCCCAAAAAACAGTGGCAGATCATTTTAAATAAAGACCTATGCATATTGCAATGAAAGAAGGACAGGGGTTTCATCTAGAATGCACACACTTGCTTATGCTTTTGCAGCAAAATATTTTGCTTGTTTATTCCCACGTTCAACAAGCGCTGTCGTACTTAAATCAGCCGCCATTGTCACTTCTCCTGTGTTTGTCTTTTACTTGTTGTTTTAATACATGCAAAGCCGTGTTTGTTCTGTAGATTGCAATAAAGTTAGAAAAAATGTGTCCGTCTTCTTGGCTGATTCTTCTTCTACGCTTTCCGTTAACTCCCTGTGGCTGCGCTACAGCGCCACTCCAGACTTGGCATATACATTACAGCAGTTAAACGTCCTCAGCGTCTTCTTTTAGACACACGCAAGTCTTAAAATGCTTCTATGTGTACGAGATTTGTTTCGTGCAACACACACATGTGCACTAATCATGGTGTCTAATCAGCATCATGATATGGCACACCTGTGAGTTGGGATGGATTGTCACGGCAAAGGAGAAGTGCTCACTATCACAGATTTATACTGGTTTGTGAACAATATTTGAGAGAAATGGTGATATTGTGTGTGTTGAAGACACAAAAAATGGGAGCAAAAACAAAAGTGTTGCGTTTATATTTATGTTGAGTATATTTCTATTAATTTCAATGGGGAACGATGATTTGAGAAACAAATGTTCTGAGTCCTTGTACGTTGTATCTCAAGGTGCCAAGGTTATGTTAAAAGTGTACAAGGACACGCAAAAAGTGCACCACAACGGCTGCTCACATGTCCACAAGGCCATAGTGACCACCACCAGTGAATCACCTGCTCTGCTGTCCTCATTACACAAGAGAAAAATATTTGGTTTCCATCACACAGACAGAAACATGGACACATTCACGGGAAGCTTACATCTTCTATAACACTGCTGCCATCCCTGCTCAACATCTAAGCGCGCTTATGACATCTTCACCTTCTTCTTCCTTCACATTCCTTCCCTTAAAACTGCAGCCAAGCGCACAACAAAAGCTGTCTTTTCATAACCAGCCCCAAATGGTCGTCCTGTGAAATGCATTCAATTTCATGCAGACTGAACCCAGAAGCCTGATGTTGAGTTTCCTCCAGCAAAATGAAATCAGAGACATATTTAAACGACGGACTGTATGTAAATGTATCAACAGTCAAAGAAATGACAGTTATTTGGAAGGTGCTGAAACAAAGGGAGATAAAAGGAAGGGGCAAAAGGTGAGCCTGGAATCAATAGTCACATTTTTTTCTCTTTGGGTTTAAGCAGAGAGGGGGGGGGGCACACATCTTTTCTTCCTGGAAGGTATCATGGGGACAGGAATCGCCACTGGGAAGGGGGAGATGGGTTGGAGAGCAAGGTCACTTGGCAACTTCCTGTCAGGGTCACCAAGGATCATGGGATAAATACATCCAGGTCAAATGAGGAGCAACCTGCCTGTGATGGTCTCCCTCTGCTTTGGGTGACTTTGTTAACCTCAATGGCAGCCAGGTGGGATTGTGGGAGCTAACTAGAAGGAGGTGACACCTTGGGGGCTAGGACGGCGTCATCATTGTGTCAACCAGCCAGGCATTCGGCAAACAACAAAAATGACTGGGAATAATGCAATGATGGCTCGACCACTGGCATATCCCAGAATATACATAGATCAGAATACTGTGGCATACCTAAAAAAGTTTCTGCAAATTTCTTTAAAACAATATTTGATTACATTTGCAAAAAGTTGCAATAAGTGGTGGTTGTGCAGGTTTATAATAATAAGATATTTTGTAATAAGATCAACAAAACATTTGAAAAAAGTGAGATCTGCTGTGAATGCTTTTCAGATGCACCATATCGGCTTGTATACTGGACAGGATATACTCTAGGCCCAAAATAGTGTAACCCCCAATATAAAGTAGTCCCAGACTAGCCCTTAAAATACTCCAATGCTAAATCATAAACAGGATTTATACAGAAACACTAACAGTGTGCACATTGTGGACTATCACAGATCTCTGGGCTAACCTAGTAAACATCATAACCCCTGGAATTAAATAGACTATTGGGATATCCCAGTATACCGTAACTCAGGGAGTAAACTTTCAGGCATTAACCTAGAATTTATTCTACTCCAGACATACATCCAAACCATGAGGTATATATCGGACAATCACAGATAGTCCCAGACCATAAATCTGGGGCTTCTAAACCGGATTATTCCGGTATTGACCCTAACATTGAAATATATTTGACAAATCCAGAATGTCATAATCATGAGAACAAACCAGACTAATCCAAAATATACTTCAAGCGTAAGGTTGGGTTATGCACTGGACCATGACAAAATATCATAAACTGTGACAGGAAGAAGTGATCTGAGTTAAACTGATCAGTGTGAATGCATTTAGTGCATTTACGTAAGTGTGCGTTTGAGAACGTGCCAGTCCTTGTGAGTTTCTTTGAGATGAAGCGCCTCGCCACTATCCCGACGGGGGGACGGGGCCAAATAAACCTCAGATGTGCATCAGAATGTGCGACCCCACCTCCTTCGAACACACAAGGGGTTTTGGGGTGGGCGGGAAGACCAGGGCTGAGAGGAAAGGAAAAGTTGTCATCGCATTCAACACAGGGGAGGTTCGCAGATGTTTTGTAGTTCCAAAAAAGGACATCGGAAATTGTTCCATGATGCATCCTAGGTCAAAAGTTCAAACCCATCAAGTGCATGAATGACTTTGCTGTGAAGTGAACCCCAAAAGGCTCTTTTTTGGTCTGCTTTTCATTCGGTCGTTGCATCAATTTCCATTGTTTTCCGATTCAACAAACAGGTGGTTGGAATGGGTCAGCAAATTTGAAAGATTTGCTGTACGGTCAGCAATATACTGTCCTTGTCTCAAGAAATGTGCCAGAATATTCCCAATTATAACCAGTCACTGGACACTGGACTAGCAAAGAACATACTTAACCTCATAGAGTATATACTGGACTAGTCCCAAAATGGACTAGCCTATATTACCGTATTTTCATGACTATAAGGCGCACTTAAAAGTCTTAAATTTTCTCAAAAATCTACGGTGCGTCTAATAGTGAGGTGCGCCTTTTGTGTGCACCGAGTTCCAAAATCTGTAAATGTTGGTGTGTGACTTCGGTAAGCGCTCCAGTCTGTGTGGGAGCCTTTCTGCTTATATACAGGAAATCTGACCCTGGTTGAAGACTGGCAGGCATGATAACCCGAAAGACTCAACTGAAAGATGACGTGGGTCTTTTGTTTTCTCATGCCTGCCAGTCATCAACCAGGGCCGGGTTTCCTGTGTACAGTTGGACGTCTTGGTGCTCACTGCTTTCGCTTTATGGAACTGCTTGAGCGAGTTACGCCACAATTTGTGAATTGATTGTGCATGCTTGGGCTACTCGTGTCTGCTTGCACTAATTAAGCTTTCACAAAAGCTGTCATCATTTCTGAGAAGCCGCACAGGAACGAGACTGACTCTAATACTACAATGACAAGAGGGAACCTGGTGTGTTTGAAGGAGAACTAGCTCAGCTGTTCATTTCAGATACAGAAGATGAGGACTTTAAGGGATTTGTAGATAAGGATTGATCAAAACAATGTGAGCACATTGTTAAAAACTTCAATAAAGTACAACCAAACAAATTTTTTTCTCCACTGCCTTTTTAAAAACATATGCGTATGTTTTAGCGTGAAAGCACGCTATTACCATATGTTTAACCGTGCCTGCGCCAAACAGTGCAGTGCGCCTTATGTGTGTGTTAAATACAGAAATAGCACACATAACTGAGACTGCACCTTTTAATACGGTGCATCTTATGGTCGTGAAAATACGGTACACCCGATTTTGTGAGTAGTGAACACTGGACTAACCTATTGAAGTTAACCATTACACTTCAAATACTTATAGCCTGACCTTAATCAGGGGCTGTATACTGGACTATCCTAGTATATACCCACAAGACATCCTGGATCATTAGTCCCATTGGCATGAAGTTGAGCGATCAACGTTGACAGTCCACAGAATGCGCAGAAGGCATATGGTTCATCACCTGTTCATGTCGCCACTATATAACCACGGGGAGTCTGTCCTGTGCGCTGGCACGCATTCAGGGAATGCAGACACATTTCCTCTTTAAATCTAATACAATTGTGTTGTGTCAGATAATCAAATTGAATTGTCAGTTGGCGGACAAAAAAAAGTAGGGTGAAGCAGTGTTTTGGTTGAGTATTTGGACTTGGGTGTCTTTGCTTCATCCTCGGAGCATAATGATAAAAATTTTGCATTTTTGTTGGAGTTCCAGAAGACGCTAGACCAATGTACAAAATCGCAACAGCGCATACATCCATTATTTCCCCATACTTTCTCGGCTCTGTTTTTGCAATCATCATTTAAAGGACCAGCACCAACAGTAGGAAGAATATCCCTTACCAACTTACATGCCAAGGCTCGCTGTGGAAATTATCTGTGTCTCCTGCGTAACATGCCAAAAAGCTGCAGTGTTTCCATTATGCCTGTTACACTAGAAGTCTCAATTGAAGGATGGACTGAGTGACAGCATTGAGTGGTTTTCCACGGCATGAGCAGGTACAGCGGGTGTGAGGCGGACGCACAAAGTGTTCTATTGAACGCGAGTGAGTGCGATCGGGCGTTTTGCCAGACACCTTTTCGCACCTCACTCTTGAGGCTTTAGCAAGCGTACGAGCCGTGCCTGTCATTGCCTGCTGTGCTGATACCGCCATGTGCGTTTAGAGGTGCGTCTGTTTTTGCTTCTGTCTAAATCACTTTACACCATTACGAAATCACCTGCTTAGGGTTTCTCCGTGGAGCAGCAGCAAGGTCAACCAAAGCAGAGTACACACGTCGACAATCATACTGAATCTGAGCATTTTCCTTCTCTCATGGGCAATTATTTTTCAACTTCAATTACCGTATTTTCCACACAATAAGGAACATCGGATATAAGGCGCACCTTCAATGAATAGCCTATTTAAAACCTTTTTCCGTATATAAGGCACATAGAATAGAAGCTACTGTAGTGGCTGGGGTTGCGTTAAGCATACACTAAATGGAGCTGTGCTAAAGGGAATCTCAACAAAACATACAAGTCAGTCAATATTTTTTTTTTTTTTTTTTTTTCAAAATCAATATTTTGTCAATATTTATTACTGGTAATAGAATACAAACCAGCGTTCTGACAACTTCCGTATTAACAATATAACAATAACTCAACATTGTTCAAACGTTAATATCCATATTTACAATATCTCCCAGCCTTGTTCAGGTGTGGGACTACCGTTCTAACCACTGTTACTTTGGTGATGCCCCCTGACTACGGTAACCGTACTTAACCAATAGTGATCCACATATAAGGCGCATCGGATTATAAGGCACACTGCCAGATTTTGAGAAAATGAAAGGCTTTTAGGTGCGCCTTATAGTGCGGAGGATACGGTAATACTTTGTAATTTTTCAGATAATTTTACTTTCAATTTACTTCATAAGCATTCAGATTAGCATTCAGCTATTAGCTATCAGTTTTCCCACGTAATTTCTCCAGAAATTGCACGTCTAGTTCTTCTTGTAGTACTTCTCTTCTTTGTATTTTCCGGTGATGTGAATGCCCTTTGGAGGAGTCTTGGGACTACAACGGACATTGTGTTATAGATATATATATATTGTGTTGGTCATTTTGAGAACACTATAACACTATACAAGCAGTGAACAGACACAGAAATGTTTCTCCTGCTCTCTGTGTGCGGTCTCTGACATTCAAAATTGTTAAAAATCAGTACTTGTGAATTCTACATAAGATGGTGACAAGTTTCCGGTGCCCATGTGGCGGTGTCCGGCTGTGCCACATCACACACTAGCAAAAAGAGCAGTTGCCGTGGTGATACGGCCGCAGTGCAGACAATCGCCAACACTTGCAGACAAACCAACACCTGCGAGTATTCACAGGCAAAGCAGACTTGGCGGCAAGCGCAGTCCGACTGGACTGGTGGTGGTGATACTTCCCCGGCCGGGTGACACCATAACAATAGGGTCCATTCTGCGCTGTCCCCTCCCTTCCACACTTGTGACTAATGACCTCGGGACAGGGGTGATTTAGGGGTGAGGGTTGCCGGTGATAGTGTCACTGAAAGGGATTTTCACAAGTCACCGTTGTCGACTAAAATTGTATAAAAATCGTCCGTTCTTTTGAAAGGCAGACTTGGAAAGAGGGTTAGGCCTGTCTTGTGGTATCTACAGACAATTATAGTACAGTGTTATCATTTTTACGGTGGTGTCACCTACTCTCAGATTTTTGCTGTTTACAACAGTGCCTATACACTGTTGTGTTGGGTTACTGTATACATTTTAATCCCCCAAAAAGTTGAACATGCAAATGGTGAATATTTTTTTCTCAAAACTACGCATTTATTTTATGTGCACATGGTAGTTATGTTTAATTGTCCATGAGATTATCAAGGGGTCCTTGGAAAAAAGTTTGAGACGCACACATGATTGTCATCGTCTAATTCTTCTGTCGAGCACGGTTAATAACTCGTCAAGAGCCATCATATCAAAGCAACCGTATCACGTTTCCTTCAGGAATAGCCCAAAATAGGCCTGAGGCAAGAGTGTAATATAACTGTGTGAGGTTAGCGCATGTAGTGCACAGCTGAGGGTTGGCACAATGCCAAACAAGCGCAGTGGAGATATCTATGTGTGTGTGCGCAGTGCACAGATGTGGAGGCACTGACGGATGTATTATGGACAGATGTACACTGTGTTTAAGCATGTGCAGCTGTGTAGACATGCACATGTGTGTTCAGTGCGTGTTGGGTGTCCGTTGTCAGCTGTATTGTGTGTGTGTGTGTGTGTGTGTGTGTGTGTGTGTGTGTGTGTGCGTGTTAGTTTCACCCTCGCCTTCGCATAAGAGGCAACGTGAGTTCTCGTTATTTTATGGTAAGTTTTTGCTACTTTGCAGACATTAAACACAAACAGATGACAGAGAAAGTTGCAGGCACAAATACTGAGCCCAAAAACGAGTGATAAGAATTTAATAGGAAATAGAAAAAAAGTCAGTTTATTTAAGCCACATGTATATTGGCTTATCTAGTTATTATGTCATCATAGTGTGTGCGCTTACCATCAAAAAAGGGCATATTTACTTCCCATTTGTATATTGAAGCATAATTTAAAAAAAAAAAGTTTCCAAATGATTGTAAATGGAGACTAGTATGCGCCAGTAACAGTCATCTCGCCATGCAGCCTCCTTGTAAGTAGCGGGCTTCCCAGCCTCATGACAAGCTTCACTGCTAACAATTACAATTGGCACCGCAGCCTAATTAAGACCGCACATCCCCCACTAACAGCTTTATGGGCGAACGAAGTGTCACTGAGGAATGGCTCGGCCTCTAATGATGCTTAACAGGCTACATGTTTTACAGCTGCATATACAGATTTCAAAAATGTAATATGAATCACCTTTTTTTTTTTAAGATATTATATTAGGAAGAGGAGGAGCTTTACCTAGACAGGAAGTGATTTTACAGGGCAGGGGCACCCACAAGTAATTACCTGGAACACGGCTGGAGCTGTGCAAGAAACCATTATTGGGATTCCACCAGCGTAGAGCCTCATAAACGCTCTTAGAGGAGACTGCACCTGAAGTCTGTCTGCAGCCGCTACCTCAGCGGGCAACAATGTTGGGCAGATTTTGCCGCCGTGGACGTAACTGAGTACAAATACTTTGGTACTGCATTGAAGTACAATTCTTTACACATATACTTAAGTATTTATTTGGCACAGCTTTCCTTTGAAGGTATATGTCAGACTGCTGAAGCAGTATCTGTGTCAGAGTCTCGGAGCATTTTTACGATTATGAGTAATGTACAGAAATACCAGATAAATGCAAGTGAAATGTTTTTTTTCCCAATTTAGATTTTGTTTCCTATTGAGTCCAAGTAAGACAATAAAAGGATTGATAATTAATTACATAAATTGATAATTGACAGTAGTACCGGTAATTCTTTTTTTCTTTTGTATTTCAGAGTCAAAAAAGTACTATTTTTCTTTTTAACCTTAAATTAAGTAGAAAATCCGTAGTTGTACTCCACCCCCAACACCCCCACCCAACCCAAACATATCCCCGTCTTGTGTCTGTACTTCTACTTAAGTAGAAAGTCTGAGTAATTCTACCACATGTAAGCTTTTGGGCTATAGGAAGTTTCATCACCATAAGTGACTAAAGATAAGTAATACTTTTGTGGCGAGTTAAAATGTTGCTTAAAATAAATATAATTTTTTTTTGTCTTGACATAACAAAACACTTGTTTTCCATGCACCCACAAAGCACCAGCAGCAGTATCTTCGCCATCAGTCACTGCCCCGGAGGCTAATCGCTTCAAATAAATCCAATAACAAAACGCAGACGCTAGCATTTAATTACAGCAATTTGGGACGATTATTTTTTTTGTCTGCCAACGGGCATATAGTACCATCTTTATTGACAAGCATGCTCGGCTAATTGCAGCCTGTGTGCGATGATGTAATTTAACTGTATTTAACCACGTTAGCGGAATGGCGGCACTACCAGGAAAGAAGCATGTGTATGTAATTGGATCATCTCATGAGCTGATGAGGAGAAACAAGACGATCGGCATTATTAATCACATGGTTTCATGTGGAAAAGTTTGAATGAATTTGGAGTTTTTGACTGATGCTGTTTTTTAACCAGTTGCAATAGATATAAAAAATCAATATGTTTTGCAGCGAGAGATTTGACCCAAAATACTTGAGACAGTTACGTCCAGTATAAAACAAAATTAATACGTTTTTGCCTAAATTTCAAAGGGAATTACTGTACAGTATGTGAAAACAAAAATCCGCTATGCGCGGCCACGTAATGTGATACGTTTTTCTTGCGAATGTCTTGTATGTTTTTCCCCTATGCTCACAAAACAACTGAGTGTATCTTTTTTTGTTACTTATGTTATAGTCTACACGTTTTATATTACTGTCAATAATTAACCAATGAATGAAATGCAAATATTGTAAAACAAAACACACACTAAATCTGAAATGAAAAAACAGGTAACAATAAATCACATCAAATTATTCTTGAATGAGATATCATTTTACAATATAAAATATAGAACAAATAAAATACAAATATAAAATACACAAAAAAAAACAAGATCTATCATATAAATCATTAAATAAAAAAATAAATATTAAACAGGATTATTATTACATATGAAGTTTAAAAAAATTCATAATCAAATAAATGGAAAATATTTGCTTATTTGTAATCAATATTGTTGTTACTAATATTATTATAAGTAGTAGTGAAATTAGTAGAAACCAAGAAGCAACATACTACCGCTCCACTATTGCTACTTTCACTAGTTGATACAGAACCAATTGAAAATGACTGAGAGGTTTCAAAGAAGAGGAGATTGATGATGATGATGATGATGATGATGAAGACGCCTCAGAGGTCCAGAAGAGCAGCAGAGAGGCCACGAAGGAGGAAGTGTGGGTGAGCCGCGAGGAGACCAGGACATGTGGTCAGGGTCAAGGTTCATCTCACCCCCATTATGTGCCCCCCACACCCATCCCGCTCCATTGCACGCAGGAAGTCCCCCCCCCCCCACCACACACGATCATATCAGTGTAACATTCCATGTTGCTCTTCCAGGCTTGAGCCAGTAAGAGTCCCCCTGCAGCCCAGTGATGACCTGCAGCCCATAAACTGCAGCCCACCCACCCAGAGAGGGAGAGGAGGGGTCGGCGGTGGTGGTGGGGGATTTGAGCGGGTGTACTGGAGAAGCCTCTTCTCCTTACAGAGTGCACAACATCATAATAAAAGTGAGCCCACGTTCACATCCGTAGTGTGATCCTGTGTGCCAAATTCAACAAATCAACAGCAGGAGTGCTCTATTACCAGTAGAGGTATAGTAAAGCTGTCAGGCTTTTCAGTGTATCATCTCCTCATCATATTATTGCACAATTGTGTCTGTGATCAATGATTCATGGAAAAAAAGGACAAGTCTGGGTAAGCACGTATTTAATAATTTACTGTATAAATACAAAATAATTTAAGAATATAATATTAATAGGGCCTGACCAATAAATTGACGGATACTTTTGGTATCTTGTAATCTGCATAAAAAATATATTCATATACCGTATGTTCACAACCATAAGGCGCACCGTATTATAAACACACCCATAAGGCGCACCGCACTATTGGGCACACGCACGGTTAATCATACTCTAGCTCAAAACATATGGTAGCAAGCTATTTTGCTAAAACAAATACTAGTGCTAGCGCATTTTTTATAAAAAGGCAGCAAACGGAACAAAACTGAGTTCGGTTGAAGTAACAATGTAAACAGTGAGTTCAGTTGTACTTGAAGTATATAACAATGTACGCACGGTGCTTTTGATCAATCCTAATCCACAAATCAGTCATAGTCCTCATGATTTTCTGTATCAGAAACAAACAACAAGTTCTCCGTCAAACACGCCGACTCATTGTCAAGAGTCAGTCTCGTTGTCGTGTCCTCAGAAATGATGTCGGCTTTTGCGTTCGCCCAAGCATTCACGATCCAATGACAAATTGTGGCATAACTTGCACGGTGCTGCCCAGAGAAAAATGTTATTGCTCAAAGCTTGTTCGTCTATGTCTCGTGAGACAAATTTGAGAATCTCAACACAGTCTCATTTTACTCTCTCTTTTGTTTCAAACGTTTCTCATTTGTTTCTCCTAAAATTTACTAGGAGAAATAAGGGAGACATTGCAATTATAGAGGAGAGTCAAATGTGAGACTTACTGGAGATACCTTGGAGATCTCAAAGGAGAAAATGAGCAATACTGAAATACTATTGAGCAAAATCTTAGAAAAAAATGTTACTGCTCAAAGCTTATATTTAAAATCAATATCAAAGGCAAATGTATTAAATTAATAAATGAAGGACATTTTTCCTTGAATTATAGTTTCAGTAAGTTGTTGTTTTTGTCATTTTATATTGTTAATGAAAATGCTTTTTTAAATTTTAGTTTTACTTAACTAAAACAACGTAGGTAAGGACGCAGACATATAGTCATTTGGCTTTATAATTCTATAGATAATGACAGACAAATGAATTTCCCTTTTGGGGTGAATAAAATGTTCTGGATCCAACTTAATCATAATATTCTTTAGTGAATTCAACAAAGCACTGAACAAAAATAACTTGAAAAAGTCACATTTTATATACAATTACTGCAACTAAAATTATCATTATACAAACAACAACAATGAACAGTTCATCAAAAATGAAAATGTAACCTTTATTCAATCACCCTCATGCATGTGAAGTGTTAGGAGAGGTTTCTGTATCATCCGAAAACCTAGGGGAGCTGACGGTAGTTGTGTGTTGGGAAGATCCAAAAACCTCTCAGAACACTTCAACTACATGAGGGTGAATGGATAAAAGTTTCATTTTTGGCTAATTATGCTTTTAACTACAAAGTGAAACAGATACTGTATCTGCCTCCTAACATTAATAAGTCTATTTTAAAGTTTTTTTTTATTTTTTATATGAACAACAAATGCTGCATTTGTTAATGAAGGCTTTCTTAATCTTACTTTTTTCAACTGGTGTCCATCCTTCCATTATGCTACAGCGCATGATGCAAGTACAAATAAAAAAATTGCATAATTTGTAACAGCAGTTTGTATTAAGCATATTAAGAGCTCTTTAATTCCTGATATCACAAAATTCACATTGTAATATGATATATATATAATTAGTTTCATAAATACAAAATGTGTCTTTTAATAAATAAAGGCATGTATATATATTAGGGATGCACCGAAAAAAAATGTGGGGGCCGAAACCGAAAAACCGAAAATGAGAAATGCTTGGCCGAAAACCGAAACGCAGAATAAAAATTATGGCAATTTTTTTATTATCATTGCATTTATTATAATTAATTAAATTTATATTATTATTATAAAATATTTAGGCCTATTTAGCACGGGCATTTTAACAAAGCACAATATAAATTTAAATGGGTCCACACCACAGACATGTTGGCGAATGGTACATTAAACACCGAACGCGGGGTGAGCAACTGAGCATTTTCTGGCGGTGCAATTGCACTTTATAGTCGATGTACAGTACTATGCACTGGCGGGTACGAATGTGCGTGGTGCCTTGCGGATGACGCATTTGTAGCCTATTTGGAGCGGGACACGGTGCGGCGCACTTAAAATCGGCACATTCACATATTCACCAACGTTTAAAAATAAATACATTTCTTGGCACCAGCCAATCGGCTTTGGGAACGGACTCCAAAGTCACACACGGTGTCCTGTACAGATCTGTAGTCAACCGGAGATAGCGGTAAGTGTTTACTTGTTTAAAACTGTTGATAGCAATAGTGCTAACATTAGCTAAAGTATTTAGCACGGCCACCAGAATGCAAGTGAAAAAGTGGAAGTGCTCGAGGGGCTCTCATCAAAGAAAAAAAGTAAGGCGCTGCAGGAGCAAGAGCTGCTTACCTTTAGTGCAGTGCTCTCTTTTTTTACATCTGGGTGCGACCCTCTCCTTCTCCGGTGTGCACAATGAAGCTGCCGGTACTTACACACGCCAACGAGCAACAAGGCAGACACTCACTCCCGTGTTTGGTGCTTAATTCAAACAGACATTTGCTTGCAGCAGGGTTTTTATTTTTTATTTTTTTGCTTGCGTCACCACAACATCTTCTTTCGGCCATATTTTTTCGGCTTTAATTTTATTTCGGCCGAATGCCGAAAATGTGCTGTTTTGCAATTTTCATCGCCTTGTTAAGTATTAACTGTATTAGCAATTGAATCATATTGTATATATTAACTGGCCAAAATAACTATATTAGTTCCAGAAATCCAAAATGTGTCTTTTATTAAAGGCATGTAAAAGTGCAACATTACAATTGCTTTGATTTTTATTGAACATATGGCCCAAGTGAATCATAGTGTAGTGTGTACATTCCTCAGTGATGTCATGAAGGAAAAAAAAAATCAGGCTTACTGTTATCTTCCTCTTCTCGGTGGTGTGTGTTTCAGGTGCTCCCCAGCATGTTTGCAACCTTTCCGTTTACCTTTCGAGTTGAACGCTGCTGATCAGAAAACAATGTTGGAATATTTATGATGATTGGATCTTTAAACAACAGTGACATGAGGAAAACTTATCAACTACGGACATTTCCCTTTCCTCGTCTTCGACCCCAAGCTCCACTAAAAGGTTTAACTGTCATTGCCTGAAACAAGCAGAAGACCCTAATAAACATTTTTGGGGGAGGTGCATTTTGATTATTGTGTTCTTTGATTATTATAGTTAGCAGTTATTATTATTTTTTATTTTTAGAGAGAGCTCAGTATTGTTTATTCGGTAATCGTTATTATTACTCACAAGTTAAATTAACTATAGGTCTGGGTGCACTGTTGTTGAGCTGTAACTGTGTTTGTGGTTTTGGAAAAGGGAGTTGTGCACCTAAACAATATCAACAACACAGTATGTAAGTTTCAAACATACTGTAAAAGACAGCAATACAGCATTATCAAAATTAGGTAGTGTTCAGAATCATTTACCTGTTCTGCTCTCCTCCTCATATTGGATTTTGTGGCCAGAACATTTTGGGGAAGAAAAAAAAAACATTCACAGCCTGAAACCTGAGCACAATTGACATTCTCTTATTATGAACTTTGAAAACATACCAACGTTAAAATGTTCCTCTTTGCCACATTTGTCTTTATGGGTAAGCCCTGCACATCTTCTTCCTCCCCATTAAGCCTGTGCAAAGTTACATCCCTGTCACTAGTTTAAACACTTGGATGTGGTGGAAGTTAGTTTACCTCAGCTCTCTTTGGATTCTTCTAATACTTTGTGGGTGTTTGTTCACCTGACTGTTTCCTTTTCATGGAGTTGACATCAAGCTCAGGACAACGTACATCACGCCTTTCAAGTTTGGATAAGTAGTGAATTCATAATTAGCCATCTTGATTTGAAGACGCCGCGACCACCCGTACGCCATTTGGCTCGTCAAAACAGTACCAACAACCTGTACATGAACAGAAAATATATTAAAAGCAACAAAGTACATTTACATATTTGTTATATGACAGTGTGAAACTAATGCAATGTTCATCATTAGCTCAATAATTAATATAAAGGTTCTTACTTGCCTCACCAACTGAAAAACCTGCTGCATGACAGATGACACCTCTCTGTTTAGTTTGCTGATGAAAGGAGTTACAGTGATAAGAAAAACAAGTTACAGATCAACTTTATTAATACATTTCTACACTATTACACTTAATTTACGATAAAAACTAAACATAACAACATGTAACATATTCTACCATTGTTAGTCAATGTTTTGTCTTCAACAGTTATGTTAGCATGTTAAAAAAAATAACTTAAATAAGCTCCATTCATGTACTTAAGCACTCATGTCCCGTTTCAGTGCAGTTGGTTAGCTTACTAGCATATAATAGCAAAACAGCACACCTTGCTTTCATTGCTAACAGATGATTAGCAACTGAGCTTCAACGTTTAGGATGATTCGGAATAATTTCTTCAGTCAAACCACTTCTAAAGACCACGTATGCTAAGCTACAGGAGTGAAAAATGACAGAGTGATACACATTCTGTTTGTTTGATTTTAATGTACATTTTACCAACCTGAACGACTGCCACTTTTGCATTCCCGCTCACAGCCACAGATTCAAAAACAGTACACGGCTGTTGACAAATCGAGATTCTTCTTCTACGCAGTGTGTGTCTGTGTATGTCTGGTTAGAAACATGGCGCGCCTCCTGGTGGCGTAACTGTGAAACAGTGATCCAACTGAGATATTATTCATTCATTTGCTATTCATTTTATTGAATTGAAGCAAAACTCTGGTCGGATGGAAAAAGATTGCCTCGACAGCACCTAACAAAATATTATAGCATTAAAAAAATAACTACTGAGGAAAATTCTAGATAACCGCAAACAGCAATGTCTTTGTCAAATAGACAAGACCAAAATGTATATAAAGCTATAAAATATCAAATGTAAAACGAAAGGGAAATAATATACATACTCTTGAATCACTACAAAAATCGGACACTGCTGTTTACCTTTGAAGAACTTCTCACCGGCACGTGACATGCACATACTTTGCACATTTAAGTACAATAAATAAAAAGTCAGATTGTTTGAGCAGAAACTATTGATTGGACCTGAAAACAAAATTAACATAAAACTAACACTGTCAAATAGCAATAGTATTTGTAGTAGTGTAAAACAAACAAACCAGGAGCATGCAATTACAAAAAACACTCCTCCAGAAGATGAAAGTGAAACTATATCACACGGCTAATAATTGATTACCTTTTTCTGAATTAGGTTCAACTGTATTTTCATGATATGCAATTGCGAGTAGTGCAGTTCTGATTCAGCAAAACCATCCACAATTTGTTGTTTCCCAGAAACAAGTGTTTTTTCTTTACTTTCTTTAAAATCTTTTTTGCACTGTACATTATATAAGTAATATACAGTAAAATATATAAGATATACAAAATAAATATGATTTATATATCGCTATATATAAGGTATATAAGATATAAATTAGTGTTGTATAGTATAACTATAGAACTAATAGTACAAACAAATTGACGAGACGAAGTGGACAAGACACAAGCGGCGAGCTGAGAGACACTGAGAAATATGTGAGAATTTATCGAGATATCATCTAAAACTCCAAAGGAGACTAATTTGAGATTAAGTGCATGGTCTTGCTCCTGAGAAAAATATGAGACACAGGAGCAACACACCTTAGTCTCAGCCTGTGTTGAAATTCACAAGGAAGTCTGGTTCCTCCAAAGGCCGAATTTGTCGGCTACATGACGTCACTCATGGCGCGACTCGACAACACGCACAGACTGGCACATGAATGGAGAGTCGGTCAATGCGCTACCGATAAGCAGCAGTGACAATCCATTCATATGTAAGTCCGTGCGTGCTGTCGAGTCGCGTCGGGAGTGACGTCATGCAGCTGACAGATTCGGCCTAGATACAAGCTCAGTTTGGTCTCACACCAATCTCAATGTTGTCTAGGAGAAGTAAATGAGAGATGTTTGAGATCTCAAACATCTCTCATTTGTCCATTTCGTTTCCTCTGGGCGCCTCCCAGACTTGGTAAAGCTGTGTTCGCCAGTCTCCCGGAAGGATAGCAAGCTCTGCATTAATTTGCCGAACTTTATTTTTCAAAGCGTCTGAGAGATGTGCGCATTTGAGCACAGAGATAAGGAAGGAAAAGTGATGTGTGTGGGGTAAAACTAATCTGGTGTCTTGAGTATGTGGTGTGATCTGTTTAGCTACACTTTGTAGACTTGCACTACTTTAAAGTGACTTTTGCGATGTCTGTTGCTGTAAGTGCACGTTGTTCAATAAAGCATTTAAAAAAGAAAGAAAAAAAAAGCTAACAATACACTACTGTATGTAGTAGTGTAGCCTGGACACCCCTTTGCATTTGGTATGTTCCAACTCCCTCACTCCCTGCGCGACCAGACCGCTCTGTTTAGGAGTGAGCTGTCAATCAAACAGTTAACTTGTAAGTGGCTCGTTAAGCTCTGAAACAAGCTAAAAAGAAAAACAGAGGACACATGCTCACCGAACATGCATCTTTTAGCGCCATGGCATAAGTTTGAACACAACAAAGCGAACACGTGGGGGGTGGGGCAGAGGGAGAGGGAGAGGAGTTGACTCTTCCGGGGTTCGAGGTGGGGGAGTGGTACCGTCCCTTGCCTACATTGCAGGTTGGCGTGGGTTCGCTTCCCCGCCTCGGAATTGACTCTGCTGTGCTCAATTCAAAAAACACAAAACAAAACAACATAAAGTAATCATTAACAAAATATGAACAAAAATTAAAATATGAAAAAACACACAACAAAAAAAATGGGGTTTTGTGTTTGCACGCTTACCTTTTTGTGCTCGTTTTTGTTTTGTTTTTATTTGTGTTTCATATTTTGTGTTTGTGTTTTTTGATTTGTTTGCGATTATGTTTTGTTTGGTTTTGAATTTTGTTTTTTTAAATATGCGTTTGCGATAACATTTTTGTGTATTTGTGGTTTTTTATTTGTGTTTGCGATTACCTTTATGTTTTTGTGATAAAAAAAATGCTGTCGTGTTTTTGTGTTTTTTATTTAGTTTGTGTTTTTTGATTTGCAGTCCTGTTCACTTTTTTGTTTTTGCGTTTTGCACTTCAGGCCACCGTACACCTCACTATTAGGCGCACCGTCGATTTTTGAAAAAATGTAAGACTTTAAAGTGCGCCTTATAGTCGTAAAAATACGGTACATCTGAATGTAAAGATTGGAGAGTTTTGTCCACTTTTTTTGGGGGGGGGGGGGGTCACTGCACAGGTGCTGGCGTATGCACCTTGGCCTCTTGGTGGCAGCGTAATACAGACATAGTGACACACATGAAGAAGAATTTCACAACTGACTCAGTAAGCTGACGGAATGTTAGTTATTCTTGCAACCACATTGCTGTGGGTATTGTTATATTGTCTGTCTCCATGTGTGTTGTGTTTAAGTATTTGTTGCTTAAAGGGTCTTAACAGCGCAACACCCATGTTAGTTAGCATTACGCTAAATAGCCTTGTTGTTTGTTGTTGTTTTAAATACAAAATGTGCAGTTTTTCATTATTTCTTAAGGATCCCCATTAGTCTCTACCAGGGCAGAGATTATTCTCCCTGAGGTCCATTTGCAATTAATATAAAACCTCAACAATGACAATTAGCAGCTACATTAAATAACTATTCTCTTTGTTTTATATTTAGTTTGACAGTAAACTTCAACTGAGAGCGCTTGAAGTCTCTTTTTTGCCAAATTGGTCAATATCTGCCAAAGTGCACAATTTGTGAAATGCAGCCTGTTGAATCTGGATAACGTTACCACACTTGACATTGTTCTGAAGCTTTGGCTGGCCATAAAACTCGAATTTGGCAAAACCTGCAACGTGATCACAGCGGAGTGTTGCTTTGTGATGCATGTTAGCGGCTCGGATGTTTGTTCCTCCTTGGCAAGCTCATGCAAATATGCCGTCGGATGAAGGAGGAAGTGATCAACTGCTTTGCACGCCGTGACTTTGGTCGCACGCCAATCACGGCTCATGATGCATTTATATGCCTATTATTTGGACTGGCTTTAGTTTTTGTTTGCTCTTTCCTGTAAGAGATGTATTAATGTTTTTTCCAAACCTTTATTGAACAACGGCACATATTTTGCATTCAAAGAAAATCTTACGGGAGAACAAGTGTATACTGTAATTGTGAAATAATGATGCTCTTGTCTCGTTTTACTCACAAATGTCTGTGTGAAATCTGGGCCTGTTTTATTAACACTTGCTATAGAAAAACACTGTGGGTAATTAATCCCACCTCAATAAATGTTTCAATTTGTCTATATTAATAGTTTACACTAGGTGGGTTTCCATCCACCTATTTTCATAAACATTTTCAAGAATTGCAAAAAAGAAACTAAATGGAAACGCTAGAAATTCGAAAAAAGCCCCAAAATTCGCAAAATAGTTTTTACGCTTGGAGGGGGTGGTTTTTGAAGCCTATCGATAAAAGGAAAATTCGCATTTTGGCGATGGAAACAGTTTTTCTGCGAATAAGCGACTACAAAACCGGATATACGTCGCACGGTTGTAGTCACAATAAATGGTATGATAAAAAAGTAAAATATTGTTGGAAAGACGTAGAAACACGATTATTTTTCTAATTAATTAAAGAAAAAAAATATCAATGCAATTTTAGATGGCTTTATTAACATCAGCTCTCAATGTAGCGACACACTTCACTTACAAGCGGGAGGGAATCCAACAAGACAAACTACTTCCGTTCAGTCCGTCAAAACCAACATTCCCACCTGGAACTCCCCATTGTCCCAAAGTTCCGTCACTACAACGTCATCTCGCGGCGCATATTCGCAAAAGATGAGCGGATGGAAACGGGCATAAGTCGCATGTCCGTTTTGCGCATTTTCACAAAATTCGCATAAACATTTCGAAACATTTGGATGGAAACCTGACTACTGTAAATACTCCACATATTACGATACCAAATCACTTTAGGATAATTTCAACTAATCTTACAACATCATCGAAAAAATAAAAAAAAGGCTTACAGAGAATTTGATTTCGGGGGGGAAAAAGCTAAGCTAAAAAGATACACTTGGGGTGAATACACTCTGTAACTTCGTTTTACAACCCAGGTATAAAGATGTAGGCTATTGCTTCAATGTACGTATTAAATGAATAATAATTTTTAAGCCAACTAAGTGGCTTATTTTCAGATTACACACCACTGAATCACCACTTTACACAATCAACAAATGTTCCCTTAGCAAAGAAAAATGTTTCTAAATGGCCTCCTTTCAGACAAACAGTTTTTTTTTGTGGTTGCACTTTGCTATAACAGAGCTCGTCTTATCCGCGAGGATGTGTTTGGTACGGGAAGATGCCTGGCGGGTTGTTGTCGATGAAATAACAGTGTGACGACTGTTCCGAACTCCGACCCAGATGCAATTAATGACTGGGGGTCTGGTCATGAACTTGTGGCCTGCTCCCATAATGAATGTGCTGGTGGCCCATTTGGTGTGAAGGGCAACTTGTTAGGCTTGCCACTCTTTTCGCGTCTCCATAGGGCCTTCTTTTAGCTTATCAGTGCGTCCGCAGATGTTTGCGAAGGCCAGATGTGTCGGGCACCTGTAGCGAGCCGTCAATAGTGAGGAGAAGGTCGACGGGACAGTAGGGCCTGTCCGCGCAGATGGGTCACACAGGCTGGCCATTGTACATACACACACACCTGGAATGGAAGTGGTACGTGTTAAGGCAGCAGTTGTCTGTCTCGCTCTAACTGACCCATGTGTGTGTTTGGTTTTATCGCGGCTGGGGTTGGACCGCTGGCATTGTGCTGTCTGTCCACTTGCCTTCCCAAAAAGGCATCGATGAAATAATTTTTGTGCAATGAAATGTGGTCATTTTCCATATGAATGAGAAGCAAGTGGTAGCAGGTAGCAAATACAGCGCCTTGCAAAAGTATTCATCCCCCTTGAGTTTGTCAACATTTTGGCACGACACGACCACACGCATAATATATGTTATTAAAATTGTATGTGAAAGTTAAACACAAAGTAACACACAATCACAAAGTGAAACAAAGTGGATATCTTATTTCAAACTTGTTTTACAACAAAAAAAAAGTGTGGGCAAAACTTATTCAACCCCCTTTTCCTTCACTGTAGCCACTTGTCTCCAGAGGTTGCCTGGTGATGTCTTAATTGATCACCTGTTACCCTCATGACAAATTGCAATGTGTAATGTGTGTAATCAAGTCTCAGCATAAATACAGCTGTTCTGTGATGGTGTGAGACGGCACAGAAAACAGCAATATGAAGACTAAAGAACACACCAGGTTGGTCCGGGACAAATTTGTGTACAGATTTACAGCAGGAGAAGGACACAAAAAGATTTCAAAAGCGTTGCACATCACAGAGTACTATTCAATCAATCATCCATAAATCTACAAGACAAGGCCGTTCCTCCAAAGTTTCCGACCGAAGAGGGAGGGCACTCATCAGAGAAGTACCCGAGAGGCCTTTGATCACTCTAAATGAACTGCAAAGATCCACAGCAGAGGTACGGGAATCTGTCCATTAGAACAACCATCAGTCGAGTATTGCACAAATCTGGCCTGTATGGAAGGGTGGCAAGAAGAAAGCCATTTCGAAAAGCCAGCCACAAGGAGTCTCGTCTGCAGTTTGCCAGGAGCCATTGTAACAATCCGATGATGAGTAGAAGAAGGTCCTCTGGTCAGATGAGACCAAAATTGAGCGTTTTGGCCTACATGACAAACACCATATTTGGCGTAACGCAACACTGCTTATCATTCTCAACACACCATCCCCACTGTCAAACATGGCGGTTGGAGCATCATGCTCTGGGGGTGCTTCTCTTCTGCAGGGACAGGAAAGATGGTGTGAGTGGAAGGGAAGATATATGGCGCCAAATACAGGTCAACCTTGGAAGAGAACCTGCGTTCACAAATTACTCTCCATCTAACCTAGCTGAGCTGGAGCTATGAAAAGTGGGCAAAAATGTATGTTCTTAAAAGTGCAAAACTGACATACCCCAAAAGACTTGAAGCTGTAATTGCAGAAAAAGGGGGTTCGACAAAGTATTAATTCAGGGGGGATGAATACTTTTGCACATCCTACTTTTCAGTTTCTTGGTTGTAAAACAAGTTTGAAATAAGATAAAGACTTTGTTTCACTCCACAATTGTGTGCTACTTTGTGTTCAACTTTCACATAAAATTTCAATGAAATATATCTGTTTGTTGTCGTACCGTGCCAAAATGTTGAAAAACTCAAGGGGGGTGAATACTTTTGCAAGGCGCAGTATAATTTCCCAATATGTCTTGATGAAAAAGATTTAGGCTTAGAGTTAAGGGTTTGGGGTGAGGTTATAATTTTGGTTTTATCTTCAAGGATGGGCTAGGGTTTGGGTCTAGGTCCAGGGATAAGGGTTAGAAAAAGCCGCTAGGGCCTAGGGTCAGACAGTTATCCAAAAGGTTCAGGGACTACATTTTAGATTTTGGGGTTAAGATTTAGAGGCTATAGGATGGGTTGGCCGCAGCTGTTGAAAATGTCTTGGTATGATGAGGGCCTACGATTTAGGGTTAGGGTTTAGCTACTAGGTGTGTGTTAGTCACACAATAGTCCAAATGTTTAGGGTTTGGGTCTGCAGTTAGACCTTAAGAGGTTATATTGAGACATACAATATTCCAAAATGCCTTTCTAAGATGAATAATTATGATATAAGGCCATCTCCAAACTAGGATGGAAAAGTCCGATGTCCTCAGATCGTATATTTTGGACGTGTGAAAAAGGAAAACCTAAAATAAAATCACACTCAAAATGTGGTACATCATCGAATCTTGGATGTTTTCTTTTTCTATAACTTTTTGGGGCGAAAGTCATTCTATATAGACTCAGTAGAAATAGTTTTGTCTCCTTTGAGCGTCCACTGAATACTAACACATTTCTAAACAAATGCCATTAAGTTGTCCATCGGTGATTCAGGACTCAACCCAAATCCAAGTCAACAATCTTCAAGTTAAACCTCTTCCATAAATTCTTACAATCATAAATCCCCCCATTTTCAAATCCCCAGTGCTATTTCCTCCACCAGCTATGCGTCCATAGTGAAGGTCGACAAGGTAAACAGCCCATAATGGGATTCCTCACCCGAAACCTGACAACAAATAAATCAGCCAAGATACGTGTGAGGGCTGATTGTTGCGCTGGCAGCCGGGACAGAGATATAGACGAGATCTGATTAGAGGTCGCCTCACACCATAATTTAACATATAATTCTTTGGCCATTGTTGCGATGGCGAGTTGATCCCGAAAACACGCAGCCGTGAGGGCAGTAGTTTGGAAAATGCAGATGTCAGATCGCCCCCCGGCCCATCCTCGCCTCCACTCTTCATCTCTCCTCTTTTGATTTATTCATTTTCTGTGTGCAGGCCAGCCAGGCCGGACAATGGCGCCTTTCATAATCCAGGCTGTGTTCCCACTAGCTGTAGCCTGGCCCGCTGTCCCCTGACCCCCTCATTCATTGCACCCGTTTGATTGGACCAAGTCATGAGGACTAGCTCGAATGCAATCATGGCAGTGGAGTGGATCCTTTCCACATTCTGTTTGTTTGTTTGTTTGTTTTGGTTGCATGAGGTACAATCGACCAGACTCACCAGTTTTCCAGATACGACATTGTTGGTGCAATTTTTTGCTTTGACTTGATACGAGATACGAAACAATTCTTCAAAAAAGAGTCTTCAAGCTGTTTATTGCCACTTCCTGTTGATATTTATTGTCAATGTAAACAAAGAGAACTACATGTTGTGTATTTAAAACAACCACAAAGATTGCTACGTTTAATGCTAACAAACGATACAAAACGCAAAATCAATAGCATCGGTGTCGATGTGAATAACACTTTCAGGAACTTTGAAAGGGGAGACTTAACAGATGAATGGCATTTCTATTTATTTCAACCACCACAATTGAGAGCACTGTGTACAAAAACATGAAACATAAAAAAATAATAATAATAATGACTTAAATCCTGAGCGCAATCTCAATAGAGGAAACTTTTATTTTGTACTGTTTGCATTACTTTTTGTACAAATCCCAATCAATTGTGCAAGTGGTAATTACCGCTTTGGGACATGTTGAAAGTGATTATTTCTCTCGGTATTATTCACGAGGAAGATTAAATAGGCAGCAAAGTGATTTGAAGCGGACAATCGTAGTGGAGATCGCACAACAGGAAACAAGGCCGTGTTTTCAGCTGACATGAACTTGAAGCAACGGGTGTGGGAGGAAGATATGGAATGAGAAAAGAGGAATCTGGGCTGCAGGGAATGAAGGAGGAGTAAAGTGCAGAGGCAAATGAGGAAGGGGGGTGTTCAGGGGTCATGTTATCCCCCCACCACCTCCATGTATTCGCGCTCAGAGCTGCGGGGAGGCTGACCGCACATTGCCGCATCTTAGAAAGAAGCCCTTTCTTTCCTGCAGGCCCTCGGCTAATGCAATTGAGAGAAATTAGTATAATTATGCGTCATATTGCAGACTGAGGAGGCAATGTGGCCGGTGGGACGGCGAGCGGGGAGGGCGACGCTGGCGTGGGAATTTGCTGACGGGAATAACTAATTCATCGGCTACTTTTCCATTTATTAGAGTACATTCTTGCATTGATGACATTAGGGCTAATCGAATAAAGGGCTCCTGGAATGCAGAATCTTTCTCGAAATGTGATTCCGCTAATGCAAAAATGGCCCCTCCCCCACGGCAACCTGGTGCTTGACTCCTGTCTCAACCGAGGTCCACACACTTGTGTTTTTTCTCTCCAATATCAATTCCAGTGCCGATGTGTAATAAGAGAGAGAGAGAGAAAGAGAGAGAGAGAGAGAGAGAGAGAGAGAGAGAGAGAGAGAGAGAGAGAGAGAGAGAGAGGGAGAGAGAGAGAGAGAGAGAGAGGATCCCTGATTCATTAAATGAGTCCACACGGATGACATTTTTTTTTGAACGCATCATAATTAAAATAAATAAATAAATAAAAAGATTCAAAATGGAGAAAGGGCTGAAGAAGGTTGTTTTGGTGCAAAATAATGGAGGCAGGTGAACTCCAAATCTGCACTAATGCAAAAATATATTTATTGTGTTAAAATGCTTATTAAAAAATGTGCCCTTATAGAAACAGGCTGTCAATCACAAGCCAAAGCTACAGGTTAAAACCCCGGACTGTAAGTCTACATTTTATCAGACAGTCACAAAAGATTTGCGGAAATAGCAATGTAACAAAATGTCAAAATGTTAAAATTTAGTTACCAAAATAATTTAAAAATATATACGAAAAATACACAAAATTTATGCATACAAGTTGATTTGGCTTGATTTTTGTTTTAAAGTCTGTTTTAATGTCCCTTTAAAGTGGAAACAAGCATGTCTAAATTTGACACACGGATTGAGTTTTGCTTAGAAATTTGAGTGGCTATTGAAGAAAAAAAAAGAAGCTTCAAAATCATGAAAAATGGAGCCACTGTATCTCCCCCATGAACTTATATATGACTGGAATGGCTATAGATGGAATTCATTGACATCACGGGATGACGTGATCACGAAAGTCAGCTCCAAATGGTGTGGCGAGTTTACAGCATTCTCAGCCGCGCTCATTGGGTTGAAACCAAATGTTATTTTGTTATTGATAATGTCATCCTCAGCTTCCCATAACATTCTTGTGTAAAGAAGATGTATGCGGAAGGTTTAGATTCTTGGAGCGTTACACGTTGAAACGTTGTTTGATTAATGGAAACGATTGAAGTACAAACATTTGCCGGTGTTACTGTTCGGATTCCATGGCGACATTCACGTATGCTCTGAGGTAGGATGACTCGATCCCAAAACACGGATTTTCTTGTGTCTTCTGTACTTTCGGCTTTTATTAGTTGCCATGTGCATTTATACAAATCATTTGTGAATTAGAGACGAAGAATCTTGGGTTATTTTGAGACCAAGCTAGCTAGTTCCCCGACCGCACTAGCTACTAGCACTAGCATGTTACTGCAACAGCATTGTTGACTCATTACTTATTTTCCGTACACTTTCACTGGTGGGCTGATGGAAAAAAAAATAGAGACCTTGAGGAGGGTATTTGGAGAAATCTCAAAATCAAAACTTTTGACCACTCGATCTATTAGCCAGAGCTAGCCACGGCATCAAATTACGGTAAAATAGATTTTAACAATCAATCTATAATCTTACCTTAATCAAAATGGTCAGAACACACTTTGGTAGACTTTTCAATTTATTCTTGCGATTCTCTGTGGACACTCCTTTGTTAATTCAAATTCGACATTCAACCTTACGTGCGTCAGTGAAGGCACACAATGTGTGGCACATGACGTCATGTGAATATCCTTCTATAGCCATCTCCTCGCAGTTGAAGCTAGAGGGCAGCCATCTTACGTTGCCTCTTTCACTGACAACTTCTGCCTTCTGTTTTTTTGCTGAAAACACATCACTGCATGTTTTACGCTAAGATCCCTCTATGGAGTCATGAGAGCCTCGCAAAGAGCGAACTAGACTGTTTGCATCGACCATTCAGAGTATATTATATCAATATAGGGAATTGTGTCTCTGAGCAATTGTTTTTCCTGATGGGCTTTACTTTTACTTGATTGTCAATGACTGACATGATGCAGATGACTCTTTGAGTAGCACCTGCAGATATACCTTATAAGAGAAAATTACAAGTATTTTTCTTAGCAATGAAACACAGATTGGATTTGCAGTAGTCTGTCACTCTTATACTAAGGATTTTGACTCAAACTCAAATTAATGTGTTCAGTGTCTACTAATTTCTACGACTGTATTGAACAGAATCCCTAATGCCCCAAGAAAGCAGGATGAAGGCTATAGGATTTCTTCAGCACATGATGACATCCAGATGAAGGAAGCGATGACGATGCGACCTTGAGGAAGACCACGTCTTCCTTCCAGACCCCACCCCGCAAGCTTGCAGGGACTGTTTGCACCCCACGGAGCAGCAGGCCTACACATCTACGCTTATATCCTGTTTGGGGAACATCGCCTTTTGAAACCCATCTGCTTAACGCTCCCAATGGCATCATCACACACACTGATGAGAGCAGAAAATTCAGCGAGAAGAGGCCGGAAAGCAACAGTAGCAGAAAAAAAAAAAAAGCTATGTGTGCAGTGAGAACTTGACTACATGCTCAGCCTGTACTGGATGGTGAGGGGGTTAGTGGTTGTAAAACATTTTAGATCAAGTACCATCTAAAGAAATAAAATAAAATTGTGGCCCTCCGATATTTACCATCATGGCCAATATAGTCATGTAGTGTTCATTTGATGGCCGCTTCAAACGCAAATGGCTGACTTTTTTGTGGGTTTACTTATAACAGACATACCCACCAAAATCTCATGTTGGTTAATCTGGCATCAAGGGATGAATTTTTAAAACATTCAGAATGGGACTTTTATTAAATATCACAACACAGTTATGCGGATCATGGTAAGTCATCAAACTTTGTTGCCATGCTCTGGCCACACACAATGTGAAAACTCACAATCAGACAAAATCTATAATAAGCAGCAGCAGCAGCCTTTGAAGGACCCCCGGAAATGGCCGAGCAGCAGTTTCCAGTTGAGAGGGTATAAAAAACGTGGAAGCAGAGGACGGCGCTGCGCTTCCCCGTTGCCATGGAGACTTGACGAATCTGGGCTCCATTGATGTGGACTTTTTAGTGTAGGGGTAACGACAGGTGAAACTACTCTGCGTTGATACAACTACCTCAAATCAGCTGTCCTGGAACAGAAAACGCAGAGTTTCCTATCTCAAGGCATGTCAATTCGCTGTTCAGGGTTAGTCTCGGTGTTTGTTGAACATGCTTTGTGAAATGGACCCCAGGACATGTAGACAGCATTAGTAATAGTACAGGTGTCTACTACTACTAATTAGCATTAACAAGCATTAGTAATAGTAGACACCTGCTTTTAGAGTTTATCAGCAAAAAAAAAAAGTTGATTTGGTGTTGAGTTGCCTTTTAAGACTTCACTGGTTTATTGTGTTTATATTAACAGTGGCTGTTAATTTCACACTCCTATGGTCGTTACTTTAAAAAAAATACTTGTGCAGTTAATAAATGTTTATGTTTTCTTGTTTCCAATGGGAACATTTTTGAACCCCCTTCCCCCACACACACATTGCTATTTTATTTTATTTTTTTACAGATCAAATGTATCCATGTAACAACTCAATTTATTTTATTTGGTGCAGTGTTTTGTTCTTTACAAATCCCATGCTGGAAAATATGATCTTAAAAAAAAAAAAAAAACATGAAAAAGAAATAATGAAAACGTGTCTGACACGTCTACATGTGGCGCAGTCTACGCACGCTTTCCCGCAAAAAGCTAAAACAGATGACTGTTACATTTATATGGCAGCTGTGCAACGCACGCTGTGAAAACGTGGCACTCCTAATAATCGTTAAATCATATTAATCAACAAAAAAAAAAGAGAGGCCCTATTGCTTCACAAAGTAGATACACAGGAGATTTGCAGTGGGGCAGTGTAATAAAGAAAAAAAAAGTTTGGGGACTAAAAAGGCAGGAAAAAAAAGATTGTCAAGGTTGTCGAGAAACCTTATGTTGGCCGTTAATCAGTCATTGGGAGGAGAGGCAGCTCCCTCAGGAAGCAATTAGCCCTGTTGGACCAGTTGCTCATAAAACACTTTGGTTACAAGCTACCCACAAGCCAATCGTGGTGCTGCCTGTGCGTGTGTGCGCTTGCATGCGTGTGCGTGTGTGTAGTAAAACAGCAGGTCAGTTTGTTCGAGTGATCCTTCATCTGCAACATCAATCATTTTGAGCATCATTCACCCTCTGAAGAAATAATCGTGTGAAAAGGTTTGCCTTAATTAGCTGCCTTTTATTGTGGTCTGAAATTTGCAAATGTTTAAATATACTTCTAGTACATTTACACTAATTAGTTATTTGTTTTTGCCAATATTTGTGTTCCTCTATAGTGTGGCTACATAGAGGGATGTAAAAAGTCCAGTTTGAGAAACAAATGATGCTGATTGAGACTCCACTGAGTTTTTGACATACCAAAATACAATATATTTTGAGATTACGTACAGTATATGTATATATATATATATATATATATATATATATATATATATATATATATATATATATATATATATATATATATATATATATATATATATATATATATGACCAGGTCTGGCAAAAGGGTCCTCATGTGTCCCTCCAAAAAAAATCTAAATTGAGATTTTGATATATTCTATTTCTACACTTAATTCCCTTTAAAACGATATATAATACATGAATACACCTCAAAAATTGACAAATATACAGCAATTTTAATGTTGGCAGGTTGAAATCGCTACTTTTGAGAAAAACGAATTTCAGGTTTTGGTCCTTGCATCTTTCAAATGTCCATAGCAACCAGTACCACAAATGTTCAGTTAATCTACAAGTTCACTGGAGAGTTCATTCCAATAACAGGTAAGGACATCATCTGAGATTTGAACCCTTGAAAAGTTTAGCTGAAACCAGCCTCAAGTTTGAAGATCACATTACGCTTACAATTCATCTTCTGAGCCGTCATCAGACAAAGTTTGGTTCTTTTATTGTTGTAATATTTTCTTCTTTACATGAGGTCATATTACCAGTGGGAAATTTGATGAATACATTTATGTCAATTAAAATATTATTTGCCATTTGGTGTGATGTTGGATGTTATATGTCCCAAATGCATTTTGGTCACATAAAGAAAAATAAAATGTTATGATGGTTCAACACAGTTGTTGATGAAGTTGTCTTGTAATGTAACGGTGTCCAATCAAATCATTTTCCCCGCTTCCTCATTTTTAAATTTGACTGCCAAATGTGATTATTCACATTTGACATGCATTTAAAAAAGCACTTTCTATAATAAAATCTTCCAGTGGCTTAAGTCTCATAAGTCAATAAACTGAAGTGTGCTAAAATAATTAAAATAATCTTTGAATTATCTAATTTAATTGAAGTCATACTTGACGTCAAAGTATTAATGGAAGTACACTGTGTATGACAGACCATTAAAATCATTATTAACTGTACCAACAATGTTTTACATAACAGTTTGTTAAAAGGCATCCATCCATCCATTTTCTGTACCGCTTGTCCTCACAAGGGTCGCGGGGGTTGCTGGAGCCTATCCCAGCTGGCTTCGGGCAGTAGGCGGGGTACACCCTGAACTGGTTGCCAGCCAATCGCAGGGCACACAGAGACGAACAACCATACTCACAATCACACCTATGGACAATTTGGAGTGTCCAATTCACCTGCCATGCATGTTTTTGGAATGTGGGAGGAAACCGGAGTACCCGGAGAAAACCCACGCAAGCACGGGGAGAACATGCAAACTCCACCCAGGAAGGCTGAAGCCCGGACTTGATCTCACAACCTTTGAACTGGGAGGCGGCCACCGTGCCGCCCGTTGTTAAAAGGCAAAAATGCAAAAACACTTTTTGATGAAGCGTCATGAGACACTTCGAACAAAGACTTCACTTTATGCATCCCACTTAAATATGACCAAGTTCTGTGATGCAAAAATGAAATCCCATTTTCAATTCTAAGGTCACCGTCGTGTTTTTCCCAGTAGCCTGTGCAACATATAGAATTATTGAGTAAAAAGACAAAGACAATAAAAACTCAGCTCAATTAACTGAGATATGCTGCATGAAAGATGTCTCGATTAGAATTCAAAATGTATTTGTCTGGCAACTCTAGAGTTTCTACCATTTTTTTTTTTGACAAATCAACTTTCAAGATACTTCACCTCCAATCCAGTTTTGATGTTGCTGACCATTCGGTTGAATTTGGGAAAAATCTTTTGACACATAAGGCCTAGATACACCAATCTGACGTCGGCCAAATGTGACCGACGCCTACTCCCTGGGGCGTCAGCCCAGACGTCGGCACGTCACGTAGAAAAATGACGTAAATACACACCGCACCGACACCGACTATTACATACCTTCAGCGCATGAGCGAAAGGTAATTCCCCTCCATACCATCGGCGGCGGTAGTCATAATTCCTAAAGGCAACCGGGAAACCTCTTTACGGGGGCGGGATATAAAAACGTAAACAAAGCCTACCAGCGGCGCCGGGGTAAATGCAACAGCCAGCTGGTGAAGCGAAAACGGGTGCTCGTTTTGGACGCGGTGCCGACCTCCAGCTTCTGAAGGAGCTTCCTCGAGACCGCCGGAAGGAAGAGCCATGCACCCCTGCTGCTCCCACAAGGATCGCGCTGTTAAATACGCGGTCATTGACAAACAAATTATTTTGAGGGAGTTTTTCCTTTCCAACAACTTGGATTTCCTGTGCCTGACGGAGACCTGGACTGTCGCTGGTGAGTCCACGCTATGATTGAATTACTACCGCCTGGCTGTGCTTATTCGGATGCTCCGAGAATGTCGGGCCGAGGTGGAGGAACGGCGACTATTTTTAAAAACAAATTTAAATGTAAACGATGCCAATTACCACATTGATCAACAGATTTGAAGCCACCTTATTTGAAGTTGGCCACTGTGCTGTGCTGTGTCATTTACCGACCTCCAAAATACAATACAAGGACTTTTTAAACGACTTTATAAATCTTCTTGTCGAAATCATGCTGAAATATGATCATGTTCTCTTGATGGGGGACTTTAATATTCACGTGTGCTGTCCTGAAAAACCATAAAGTTTAGTTGAGTATTGTTTATCCACGTCCGTCACCTCCTCTTCTTGCCCCATGCGCTGATTCGCTAGCTAACAGCCAATCCCAGTGATCAAATGCCCCGATGCCGATTCAGCAATTAGCTGGAAACGCCTCGCCCCTCCGACGTATTCTATTTCGATCTGACTTCAGGACAATAATTTAGACACCGATCAAACGGCGCAGGCCGTCAGCTCAAAGCTGCCCGACTCCCGACGTCGTATTGGTGTATCTCGGCCTACACGCAAACTGCTCTGTCGTCAAGTGAGCTTTTTTTGGAAGAAGTTGTGGATATTCATAGTTATGTAAAACTCTTGAGCCTTCAAGCCACTCCAGCTTTAATTGAAAGCTTTCTTGTGGCTTGGCAGCATGTTAGCCTGATGCTAATAATGCAGTCACATGTTTAGAGATCCTCAAGAGGATTGCTTTGCATCTGTCCACCATGATGCAATGCGCTTTATTTTCAGCAGCATCCAAATGGTCTCCCGTGAAACTCGAGGTGTGTCCGCAGAGCCGATTTGCACATGCATGCTGTGTGGTCTGGTCTCAAGAAGTCCAGAGAACAACCTCACCCTTGGTCAACAACAAGTGGAGAAGCAAAGTATCTCGGCGGAGACGGTTTTCCCAACGAATGACTCATGGCAGTGAGAAAGACAGGAGGAGGAGGAGGAGGAAAAGCAGGCTCACGCAGTTTTGATATTTGGCTGAAACGATGAGTCTGCATTTTTATTTTTATTTTTTACGTTTTATAACCTCCGCCAAGCACAAGGCGGGGGGGGGGGGGGGGGGGGGGGGTTCTGTTTTGGATAACTTGTATAGTCCCACAAAACTTTGTGGAAAGATGCGTCATTGGCTTCTTTGCAAAGTCCAATCTCCTAACCTTTTCACCCCCTTTGTGGAAAAACCCCAGTGAGTCAAGCAGTGATGTGAAGGTGCTTCCTTCCAAACAAAGGAAGAGACAACAGTTTTACCGTATTTTCGCAACTATAAGGCACATCTAACGTCTTACATTTAAAAAAAAAAAATCGACAGTGCGCCTAATAATGACTTATGTGTGCAACGAGTTCCAAAATCTGTAAATGTTGTGTGTGACTTCAGTAAGCGATCCACTTGACTGTCTGTGTGTGCGAGCATTATTCCGCCAACACATTGCTAACATACAGGAAATGCAGTCCTGGTCCTGGACTGGCAAGCTTGAAAAGAACCCGAAAGACTCAACTGAAAGATGTATTTTAGCTCATTCTTTCGGGTTCTCATCAAGCCTACCAGTCCTCAATCAGGACCGCATTTTCTGTATTAAGATACAGATAGTCATCTTGGTGCTTTCGTTTTATAAGAGCAAGTTCCGCCACATTTTGTGAATGAATTGTGCATTTTTGGACTAGTGTGTTTGCTTGCACTAATGTTCGAGCTTTCGCAAAAGCCAGCATTTTTTCTAAGGAGACGCATGGGAACGAGACTGACTCTAACAATACTACAATGATGAGAGGGAACCTGCCGTGTTTGATGGAGAACTAGCCCAGCTGTTTGTTTCAGATACAGAAGATGAGGACTTTGAGGGATTTGTGGATGAGGATTGATCAAAAGTAAGTACATTGTTAAATACTTCCACTACAACCAAACTCACTGTTTACATTGTTAAATACTTTAATAAAGTACAACCAAACTCAGTTTTGCTCCAGTGCCTTTTTAAAAACATACTATGTATTAGTGTGAAAGCATGCTACCACATGTTTTAAGCTTGGGCATGTTTTATCATGCCTGCGCCCAATAATACGGTGCACCTTATATATGTGTTAAATACAGAAATAGCACCTGTAACTGTGACTGTGCCTTTTAATACAGTGCGCCTTATGGCCGTGAAAATAAGGTAAATTAATTTGACTCCACTTTTCCTTATTGACATCAGCGCGCAATGACCCAAAGTACTACGAGGAAAGGTTGTTTGAATTCAAATTTCTCTTCACGAGAAAAAATGGCCCACCTATGGTGGCTGAAACAAGCAGTGACATTGTTGTTGATGATTAATTTACATTCCTTGTGTTTTTAACATACATTCCCAATAGAGATGATTCTTATCAATGTGATTAATCTAGTGTCGAGTGACATCAGCTTTGGGAAGTGGCGCTACACATTTTGTTAGCTAGTTAAGCACAGACAAAAAATAGCATCAAAAATATAATTTTCGGCCTTGAATGAAGTTTCAATGTTGACCTTTTACCGAAAGATTAATGATGGTGCTCATGAGTGAGGTTGCAATAAATCTGTCAATCACCGGATGACTTCATAACAAAAACACTGCAAAACGGTTTGATGTCCAAAGAGGAGCGAGAGAAGGTGTGTCAGGGAAAGACCGAAGGAGCGGTGGTGAAAGGCGTGGGAATAATCCAAGGAATTCTCCTTCCACATGCTGATGTTTTTTATGATTATGATCATTATTGTTTTCTGTTATCAAAAGAGTCCAGGACTTTTCAGGCAAGTCTCGCCCCTCCACCACCGACCCCGACACCCCCTATTGTTCCTCCTGGTCTGAGTGCCTTCCCTTGATAACATGCTGGGTTAGGGGTTAGGGTTAGGGCTAACCCTAACCCTAACCCTAACCCTTATCCAGGGACAAGCTGCGCCCCCTCAATGGACACGTGTACATCACTCTCCCAACATGTTGCCTGAATGCCACACATACAACAGGAAGTCAGTCCAAATGACTGCTCGCTTCTTCCTGCCATCGTTTTCTTCCTCCAGGTTTACAGTTTGGGAAATCTGCTATAGTCTAGGATGCACCTTGGAATTCAAGTATATTCTAGACTGTTTCAATTGATTCATCATAGTCAGGGTTGGGGAATCCAGGTCCAGAAAGTAAAAAACCCTGCCACAGATTGGCTTTAGCCACAGGTGCTTCTACTCAACTGGCAGGTAAACTCGCTCGTCTCCCCCTGTTGAGTAGAAGCACTTATGGCTAAAGCCAAACTCATTCAGGTTTGTACTTTCTGGACCTGGATTTTTCTACCCTGGGAATTGGTTAGGGTATCTAGTTTAAACCCCAGGGTAGTTTGCCATTTTCAAGCTGCTAGCAAAACTTGAATGTAGCTTTACATCGTCCACACCCCTCACTAATGTGAATGTCCACAAGACATGCATGGCAAACAAGCCTATTTTAGCAACAGCTGCATCGCTAGCATGACTTGTTCGTTTTCGAGTGCAATGTTAATGTTTGTATACGCACCCTTGCCAGGCCAAACAAAACAAACACATGAAGAAAAAAAGCACATAAATAAATCTAAACCACAGCAAAGCAACAAAAACTAAGCTCTAAATATGGTACAATCATGAAATAAATAAAATACTGACATCATTTTAAGGTTAACTCATTTAAATCAATATCAGAAAGAGTCACTTCTAAGTCTATGTTTGCATTGTCCTGAGTTAATGTCACTTGAAATGTACATGGAAGTAGAATTTAAAAAAAGCCAAAATTGGGCACTTGGACCAGCAGTGTAAATCCAGCCAAAATGATCGTGCATGCGGCTCCACATTCAAATTAAAAGAGAAATTGTGGACAGACCGCATAATAATGCAACACATCTCCAAAAGCTGAAAGCGATTTCATTTTTCTCTAATTGCTTGTAATTACCTTCAGTCAAGTCCCTGCGACATCAACTTTTGGTTTTTACAGTTGTCAACACTTAAAGAAAATTATATTCGCGGCACGAGAAGTTTAACCTCCCAAGACAAACTGTACATGAGTTTGGCTAGAGAACGCTAACCAAACATTTGATGTGTGCAAAAGTCAACAGAAAAACTCAAAGGCCAGTGCTGTCACCAAAAAAATTATACTGTAAAATGCAAACCATTAGGTTTGCATCTAATTTTCTTCCCAAATTCTGTATGGTTGTGTCATATGCAGAACACGGGAAAGTGAAGGCGTTTGCATAGACAAATACTATGCTGCGGTCCATTTTCCGTGTGGACAAGTCGGTTTGGGGATGCAAAGTGGTGGATGTCTATCAGTGTTCACATTCCGCCGTGACTGGCAGACAAATAGGGAAATGACGACTGCAGATACGACAGTTACACCGACACGCTTTACTTCCCTGTTTGCCAGCAGTTCTGTTTGGTCGTTTGCATGTTTTCCTTATAGGTTATGTTATGTACGCATAGTCACAAGAACAGATGAACAAAACCATCGTTACCGTTGGACTGTATGATCCATTACATTCTGGCCTCTGCAGTGAATACATGTGACAAAATATTGGATTCATATTTGCTTTAATGACAAATTGCACTTGAAAATACTGGTCATGGGTTTTAAAATGACGCAATGCAATGGATGGCATATTGATTTATGACCTTACAGTCAAAGTCTGAGCCGCCAATCGACAAAGTAAATGACTCTATGCATTATTAGGTGTGTAATGGCACACACCCCCTGTGCAAAATCCCAGTTTGTACAGTATGTACTGTATATATCTGGGCTTTAAGATCTCAACTTGTTTCACATTCTGCACAGTAAAGCACTTTTTTTTTTTTTTAAAGCCATACAATTGCTTTTTGTGTGAACAGGAACAGATTGAACGACATATAATGACAATGATGAAATACTAAAGAAAATAAGGACGCACGTATTAAAATAAACTATTTTGTAAACCGCTTATCCTTACGAGGGTCACAAATATGAATAGTTTGTCGTCTCTTTAGTAAATGGATGAGCCTGACAAATGTTTGTTAATGCTTTGGCTCAAGCTGAAGAAAAAATAAAGACCAATTAAATGCTTTTAGAATTAGTTTCTTCAATTCAATGGTAATAAAACATACACTTGTGGGATTCCTTGTCAAATGAGTGAACCACTCCGACGCTAACCCTAAATCCAACCCTAATCCTAACCCATCGGAGGTACTACTAAAGTGTTTTTTAAATTCATGGTTCATAAAACATGCACTGTTTAAGTGAATGAAAAATTCTCATTCTGCATTGATAGCCACACTTGTGTGATTCCTTATTAGAACTAGTGTGACCCCAACCCTAAAACCTAACCCTAATTCTGCTAGCTACAGGTTAAGATGCACTGTATTTGTTTATAGAGTAGTGTGCGGTAGTTCAGTGTGGAACCTCAGCCAGCTTCTTTACCAAATAAAATGTTCCATAGCGAAAATTTGGATACTAATACACATGCCAGTACTTACTAAATATGTAACAGGCTTAATTTTTAGAGCCAGTGTGAAATGAAAACTTTCTGTACCCCAATTCAAATGTTCAAATAGCCACGTGCAAAGCCTTTGTCTTGTTGTCTCACCACAACATCCTCCGTGAAGCAAACAAACAAACCTCCTCGGAGAGCACTCTCGACCTTTCAACACATACTCAGCTAAACGCTTTGAAAAAGAAACGAGCACAAGCGCGCGCACAAACACATGAAAAAAATAAATTCCATTCTGGCCTCACATGGCAAGTGCGCTCCACTGGGAGGCCTCGCCGAAACGTCCCCGCTGGTGCTCCAGGAAGCAGATGTGAGAAATGGCGGCTAGCGGGGCGTGACGGAGATGGTGGCTCACTAATCGGTCGACAGCAGAGGTTTGCACATTTTTCATACTGCGAACTACCAACAACCAAAAAATACTTTAAGGATCACCATCACGACTCCCCCAAAAAAAACCACTGTACAGTTGCAGAGTGAACAGAGATGGATGGATGGATGGTTAAAATTTTTTAATAAATAAACATCAATTTATGATCAATAAAACTTTCTTAGAGATTGAATGAAAGTGTATGGAAGTTGCAATGAACTGCACTTGGGTTAGGGGTGTGAATTGGGGTTACTTAAGGATGACACAGCAGCAAAAAGGCAAGACACTGTGCCCCAGCGCCATGGTAACAACATCTGGCTTCATTTTGCAAGTCACCACGAAGGGTAATTTAACATGATAGATTAAATGATTTACTGTAAATGAATATAAATGGCAGTAATGGCTAATTAAATGGCCACAGGAGTGTTGCGGGCAAAACATGAAAAGTATTTAAACCATAACTTCCACGCACCCACAAATGTGTGCAGAGTTGATATGTTTAATGGTTTGACTCACTTTAAAAAAACAAAAAAGTCTTCAATATTCACCGAGCGAGTGCAGAACCTCAAATGACCCACGGTGTGGATCAGATAAACCACAGTGACAGATAAGAACACGAATAATAACCCAGAGCACAGCATGACGTATGGAAGCTTTGTTTTTCCTACGGGTGTGTGAGCGTGTGTGAGATATCTGCCCTGTCTCAACAAAAGATACTCAGGAACTCCAAAAGTCTGCCGGCTATCAAATGAATGATAAACAGATGATTGGCATAGCCAGTATACCATGAACGTTTCACCGAGTAACCGGAAAGTGTCAACTATAAAAAGAATCAATCAAAGAAATTGGAGTGAAGAAGGGAGTAAAGCTACACCTAGCTCTACCGATTAGTAATGATTTTTTTTTAATGCTTTTTGTGCCCTTTGATTGGTGGGCGACCACCAGACCCGGATGTACCTTGCTTCTTGCCCAAATTTAGCTGGAGTAGGCTCCAGCTCCGCTGTGACCAAAGTGAGGGTAAAACCCTTTTCACACTGCACTTAGCAGATCACAGCATCTTAAAATGAGCTCAGAAATTGTGTTCAGTAACTCAAGAACTTTGTCGGGGGGGTTGGTTAGGCTGTATTTATGAAAATGCTGAAAAACCGAATAAAACCGAACAGCAGTGGGGAACCTGAGTTTTTCCCTCCCCATAACACTGAGGTTGGCATGCCAGCACAAGGGTGTTGTGGAGTGGTTATTTTGGTGTTCTTATCACGTTTGACAACAGAAAAGCAAATGATAGCACACCAAACTGGCCGCATGGTAATACTTGGTGGGTGTTGGTGGGCCAGACAGTGGGTTCTTTCAAAGTGTGAATACATTGGTTTTCAGAGAGGCACAGAAGGAGGGATTGCTGCACACACGGTGGGTGGGGTGTTGGGTCGGGGGTGTTGTGGGGGAGTGTACCATGTGCGTCAAAACTCCCGCTCAGGACGTCAGTAAAGAGAAACATATTTTATGCAGCTGATGGCGGCTTTGAGCTCTTCCAACTCCTTCGCATCCGATTAGCATATGACTTTTATGAGTATCAAAAGAAGGGAAAATGTCGTCCATATCCCTGCTGCCTGTTCCCATGGAGCATCCACATGTTGAACAAAGTCGCTTCTCTGTAGATGATTAGGCTGGAGACCAGCCACGCACCCCCTTCAACATTTGAAAAGAGAGGGCACACCCACTCTCCTTAAAAATCCAGATTAGGACTATCTGGCCTTGGCAGAGGTCTGCGTATATATCGAAATAGGATTTCATTAATTTGTTTGTCATGAAGAATCACAAGTGATTTCAACAACAAGAAAATGGTCCCAAAAAATTAACTGTGGACAATTAAGGAAAACATAAATGCTAATGATGCTAACACAAAGGCGACAAATTACAGATACAATAAACAATACTGCATGAATTAAGTAGAAATTGTGATTATAAAACAGGGTTAGCAACTGAGCACATATGAGAAAAAGAACCAAAGCATAACAAGACCACAATCTTTCAATAATTAGAGACCAAACCCAGGAATGGGTCAGCGTGCTTCGTGTGTATGCGGCAATAACTAGCATAACAACCGGTTGATGATAATTTGAAGCTGAACTTGCTAATATTTTGTTTTCTTTATAGCTGGTGTCTGTGGACAAAAGTTAAACATCATGTATAATATTTATTTATAAACATATAATACCATTTTTGTCAACACGGCCAAAGCCTAAACGTTAAATGGTGTCATCTGTGATAGCTGCATGTTGAAGACGTCTTGTCACATTGTAGACATTTAAAGTTTCTACGGGTGCTTTGTCCCGGTCCTCTGCTACCACATTAGGTTTCGCCATTTACCCATGGCGGAAGGAAGTGCTTTCACCTGTTTTGCTGAATACAGAAGTTGGTTTCACGTTTGCCAGTTAAGACCACAAACTTCCAAAAAATAACACATTTGTTAATAACTTTACTATTTTTTTTAAACAAAGGAATCTACTGTGACACCAAACCAACATTTTTATGAACTTTCGTGAAGTTTACAAGAAAAGCAGGTCTTTGAAATGATGACTCTATTCAGTACCATTGTGTGCATATTATTTGGCAATTTTTTGACTGCAGTCTGATGTTTGTGTGTACACGTGTGTTCTATACATGTTTGCTGGCCAGGATGGGTGTTTGGGGGCGGGTGGTAGAGGGCCTATATGCTGCAGCCTGATATTCTGGGAACGGCCCGAGTGGGGTTGTTGACCCACCTGCTCCCTTCTCTCTTCAGCTGGATCTAGTCAGATTTCAGCAGCTGCATCCCGCCTCACAAAGCGCCTCTTTGTAATCTTCCCGAGGCACACGCATACGACACGGGAGATGCACACTTGCACAGACAGAGGAGGATGCGCAGTGGAGAAGCTACATGGAGGAAAAAGGCGGCAACTCTTACTGCTCAATTATGTAAAGACATCGTTACTACACTCTAAAAATGGATTGGTTAAAAAAAAACAACTACCAATCTAGTAGGTTAAGCTCATATTGGTTTGATTAACCAATAGATTGGCCAGACATTGACCATTCCGGGTGATTACGGGCATACCAATTTTATTGGTTAGCCAAACAACCAATGAAATTGGTTACAATAGAAAGTAAGTCTAGATAGATCACTTGGAAATATATTTATTGTATCAATTTATTGTATCCTAAATGTATTTATTAATTATTATACATGATTACAAAATAATATATAGTGTTTTAAAATAGAAATGTGAGTCTAGATAGATCACTAGGTGTGACCAGCTCAGTAGCCTAGTGGTAGAGTGTCTTGTGTGTTGTGGGTTCGATCCCTGGCCGGGTCATACCAAAACCTATAAAAATGGGGATATTTGTCTACTTGCTAGACACACCGGGAATTGGGAAGGTTGGATCATCAAATAATTCCCGAGTGTAGCCCCCCATTGCTGCTCACCGTTCCCCCAGGGAATAGGCCAAATGCGGAGAATGAATGTTGCCCCACTTACACTTAGGTGGTGTGACAATCAGTGGTACTTTTTTTTTCCCCCCCAAAAATAATTTCCGCCTTTAACACAGATTAACCAATATCTTGGTCAGAATGGCTAATTTGTATTGGTTGGCACCAAAATATATTGGTTGAAAACACCTAACCAAAGGATCTGTCAGACACATAACTAGCAGCTTGATTGGCCAAATTTGACCTTTTTTGTTGTTGTTGTTAATTTGACCAATCCGTTTTTAGGGTGTAATCAATGAAAGGCTCTATTTTATTTTATTTTTTGCTGAGGTGAAAGTTAATTTTGTTGTCATTATTAGTGGTTGCATTTGTAGTAAACACATATTGAAAACAAAATATGTAATAACGACAATTATAATAGCAACTTTATGACTTTATGTCTTATTATTTGCATGTTTTACTATTTATTATCAGCCTCACAAATTAATTGCCTAATGCGTGGAAATAATAATAGACTATAATAATGTCGATTTTTATAGCACTTAGCTAACCTGATGAGTTGAAGGCTTAAGCTAATGAAGCTAATGAGTGCACATGCTAAAATAGCTATAGTGTTAAACTATTGTTAGTATAAACAAGTCCTGCACACAACTCTGAGATACATTAATGCCAATGCTAATTGTATTTTAGCTCTTATTTCAAGTTCCAGTTATTACAAATATGTGGCTTTTGGTTGTTCCATTGTATATCCCTGCACTTTATTTTTTATTTTTAAGAACTTACATTGTATTGCAGTACTGATTTCTCAACAAATTGTCATGTTCTGTGTTGTTGTTTTTTTGTCCCTTATGCCACATGTGTACTCATTAGGTTTTTGATTCCGCTCGTTCTCGTCAGTCCTGTTCCTTGTGTCTACCAATCAGCTCCCTCCAGCAACTCATGTCTTCTCCAGGTGTAGCTCGTTGTCTTGTTAGTTGCTTTAACAAAGTATTTAGTGACCTGAATCCTATGAGTCCTTTCTGCGGTTCACGTTGCTATTGTGTGTTGCTGTTGTTTGTCATGTCATTCTGGCGAATTCATTACCCTTTGTTACTTGTACCATTCTTTTTTTCGACTTGAATGTAGCATGGTTTTACAGAATGTTGACAATTAGAAAGTGACTATAGTTGCAAATAGTAACATAACCCCCATAAGCATATAGTACAGTTTGTATTGGCTCCCTATGGCCCCAAACCAGACTGACTGGTGAGTGGCAGAGGAAAAGTCATTAGACTGGTGAACTGCAGCGAGCAAGCACCTTTTACAGACGCTATAAATACACGTACCTGAAGTGCAGCTCATTAATGTACGCGTTCACGTAAACTGTGACGGCTAAGAAGGGCTCGGTGTCTGAAAATACTTGCTAAGTGTTCCAAGGTGCGCTCCACCTTTCGCCCTCATCTGCTAGTGGTTCACATAGCTGGGTTTCATTAAATGGGTGTGGGGTCAATTCTCACTCAGCATACGCTCCAAAATTACACTGTGCTTTAAAGCGACTAGTCCAGGTTTTAGTTTCCCTTTTGACCTCACTCTGCTTGTGTAGTGGTTCACATAGCTGAGTTTTATGCAGTGGGTGTGGGGTTGATTCCAACTCGCGCTTTTCTTCACCAACCTATGAATTATAGCAAGTGGTCCAGATTTTAGTCCAATTTTTCCTCTCTGCTTACCAGTGTTAATTTCATCAACGAAAACTGAACAAAAATAATTTCGTCAACACACATTTTTCACCGAACTAAAACCAGACTAGACTGAACTAAAACCCTCATTAATAAACAATAACTGGGACTAAATCAGTATGCATTTTCTTGGACTGAAATAACTAAAATGTTAGATTTAAAGTCGACTAAAAATGGACTAAATAAAATAGGATGAAGTTGAATAACTATGATAAAAACTAACAAGCATGATTGAAACTGGACTAAAAACTTTAAATAAAAAAATGGCTGATAAAATGAACACTGCTGCTTACATAGTGGTTCCCATAGCTTAACAGCAGGTGCCAGATGGATTCCCAATCAGTGTGCTCTTCGTAATTACACTTTGATTTATAGAGATTAGGGTAAGGTTTTAGTCTCCCTTATGCCTTCAGTCTGCTAGTGTAGTGGTTCACATATTTGAGTTTCATGCAGTGGTGCGATGTGGATTCCCACTCAATGTGCTCATCTTAACCACCCTGTGATTTTTAGCAATTAGTCAAGGCCAGGGTTTTGTCACATTTTCCCATATGTCTACTATTGTAGTGGTTCATATAGTTGACAGCATAGGCAATTGAAATTCCTAATTGGTGTATTCTTTAATCACCTTGTCATTTGTAGTGACCAGTCCAGGATGTATTTCACCTTTTGGTCTACGTACAATAGTGTAGTGGTTCACATAGTTGACTTGCAATGTGCGTGGGATTGATTGTCGCCCAATCATGCTCTTCATACTTAGGTTTTCGTTTGCAGTGATTAGTCCAAGATGCCATCCATCTTTGCCCCTAAGTCTGCTAGCAGGGTAGTGATTCACGTAGCTGACACAGTACTAGTCAAGCCCCCCGGAATGAAGAGGTCCACTTTTGCTCCGCTGACTGAGACTCTTTAAGCCCTTCACGCCACTTAAGTATTTCCATGTAATGCTTTGTCCCGGCGGGTCCCAACCTCTTGAAAGCCAACAGGAAGTGACCTTGCACTCCCATGCTGTGTGACCCGCTATGCCCCGCACCTGTCCTGGCTTCTGGAAGTCAGTAAGCGCAACCCGAAAAACCAGTTTGTGGTTCTCAAGAGCAGCGATTTATCTGCGTGTGAGGCACCCCCGGGTCTTCCCATCACATCAGTTGAAGAATAGTGAAGTGATGTCAGGATCAGCAACTATGGGAAACAGGAGACTTCCTTATTTTCATGCCTGGGGGCAGGAGAGCATGCCATGTCAAGTGGACACAAGCATGCTAAGTGGTGCATTCTCTGCTTCTTATTATCTTTGCAAATAACATTAGAATTATGCACCTCATTTAAAATAAGGCGTTATTTCCATTTATAGTGTTTACATATTTGATCCTTTAACCTTTTATAATGATAGTATGATCATTCATATTATTAATAACAATATTAGATTATGCTTATTTTATATATCAAACAAATATAAATATTGGATAATAAAAATGGAAAAAATTAACAATGTAAACTAAAGAAAAATTATCTAAACAAAAATCAATACATGTATTTTTCAAATAAAATTATTCATCTTAAAATAATATTTAAGATAAATATATCAGATTCATATTCCTAAGCATAGTCTGTGTATATGAAACTTTTTTTTTAAAGGATAGTATTGCATTTGAAATAATAAATGGTATTAAAATGATCGTGGGCAAAATAATTTTAAATACTTCACATAAATAAATTATTATAGAGAACTAAAATGCAATTAAATATTTTTTCAAATCTATGTGAAAACAAATATGAATTAATATTCACATAATTTTATTTTCATTAGTGGAATTCAATGAATCTTCAAAACAGGCCATTTTCTCTTTTTCTCTCAAATACTATATTGTTCACAAATCTGTCTAAATCGGTATTAGTGAGCACTTCTCCTTTGCCGAGATCTGTCATTCACATCACAGGTTTGGTATATCAAAAATTCAGATTAGACAGCATGATTATTGCACGCATGTGCCATAGGCTGCCGACAATAAAAGGCCACACGAAAATGTTGGGTTTGTACAATTAATTGCCTCCCCCTAAAAAGTTAAATAAATACATTTGCTCCACTTTCTGTGAATATATGCAATATTATTCTAATTATTATGTAATTATTATTCTAGACACGTAAATAAAACAATATGCATCGAATCATCTTGTCATATTGGGCCAAAACCTGCAAACCCTGGCAATGGTTGCAATTTCCCTGGCTCTATTTCCTGTTACACGTCTATATGTCCCGCACCGTCAAATTCACAGGCAAATAAAGGAGGCCATTATGCGAATAAAGGGGGAAAAAAACAGCATACCGCAAGTTATATTCTGAGCATATGCTGTGAAGATGAGAGGGCGGCGAGACGAGTTTAGAAGAGGGGAGGGCTTGAGGGGGATGTGTTTGGTGGATTGGAGAGAATCGAAAACACACGCCCACGCTCCTTTGGGATAACTTGGGGACAAGGTACACCAAAGGAAGTGTCATCGTTAGCGTTTTCTGTCTGCTTCCAGATGGAAAATAAGCAGAACCAACAACACTCCCCTCCAAAAGTATTGGAATAGTAAGATCAATTCCTTGCTCTAGCCTGAAAACATTTTGGTTTGTTTTTTACTTCCTTCAGGTTCCTATTAAGCAGATATATGTACGTACTGTGCATGCGTTATAGGGTTTAAGTCTGGCATTAGCCTCAACAAGTCTAAAACCTTCTACCTTGTCCCTGATCAGCTCCGCTGTCGTTTTGGCACACTGTTACTGACTGTGTCACAAACTAAAGTGTTTAACTCCCCAGCTAACTAACATAAGAAACAATACAACTCACTGACTAAGTCTATATGAAAACAACTACAGCAAACTAACTAGCTTACTTGAAAACCAGACAGTTAACTATATGAAAGCAAGACATTTAACTAATTAACTTGAACACAAGACTTTTAACTAACAAGACATTAAACTAACATGAAAACAAGACACTCACCTGACAAACTAACTAACTAACGAACTAACTGACATGAAGACAGGAATTTACCTACTGTATCTAAACAGCTAATCAGCTCACTAATACATTTAGCTAACCAACCAACTAAGCAGGTTAGCAATCATTATAATCTAACTAGTAACCAAGTGACCAAATAATAACTGAATGCCTCCATAAGTAAAAGCGGGGATGAATTGAATGAATGAATGAATGAAATCTATCTATCTATCTATCTATCTATCTATCTATCTATCTATCTATCTATCTATCTATCTATCTATCTATCTATCTATCTATCTATCTATCTATCTATCTATCTATCTATCTATCTATCTATCTATCTATCTATCTATCTATCTATCTATCTATCTATCTATCTATCTATCTAACATGAAGACAGTAATTTAACTACTGTAACTACACAGCTAATCAGGTCATTAATACATTTAACTAACCAACCAACTAAGCAGGTAAGCAATCATTATAATCTAACTAGTAACCAAGTGACCAAATAACTGAGTGCCTAAAAGCAATACATCTAACTAACTAACTAACCAACTAACTAACTAACTAACTGGGCTGGGGAATCCATGTCCAGAAAGTAAAAAACCTGCCTGTACTCAACTGGCAGGTAAATGAGCTTGTTTCCACCTGTTGAGTAGAAGCACCTGTGGCTAAAGCCAATCTCTTTCAGGGTTTTTATTTTCTGGACATGGATTCACCAAGTCTGAGTCAATGACAAAAAATCAAAGTATCTGTCCAACTTTCTTAAGATTGCGAGAGAAACTAACGAACAAAAGACTGAGTGACTAAATTGAATATAGTTGGAAACTATAGGAGGTTACTGGTTTTCTGATTTCCTAGTTTGCTGGAAGACAGCATAACAAACAAATAAACAAACAGTGAAGATCGTACTTTTACTTTGAGGTAGTCTGAGATTGGGAACCCTGATGCTTAGCAGCATTCAAATACACTTCTCCAATTTGAAGGTCACTGGTTCTTCGACTTTCCAGTTTCCTGTAGGGCAGCAAAACTAGCAAAGCAACACACGGCGATGACAGCGCCTTTCGCCCTTGTGCTTTCATGCTTGGCAGAGGTAAAAAAGAACATGAGCAAGTCATCGTCCCGCCTGTGTTCCACAGAGACACCTGACATTTAGCAGATCTCAGATTCCTGGAGGGAAAACGAACGAGCTGCTACTAAAACAGCTTCCAAATCCTTGTTGTTCATCCTTCCTAATTCAAACGAACACGCTGAACGATCGCCAAAAAGAAAGAGTTGAGAAATGGCAGAAAATAATCTGGAAACACTTGAGCTCTTTTATGCTTTTGACACACACAAAAATAAAAGCAACATGGCTGAAGGCCAAAAACACACCCTCAGACATTTTGGACTAATTGTTTCCTTCAGTCCACCCCGAACCATTCACTCGTCCTATCCACCACGCCGGCTAATAGGTTTAAATAAAACTTGCAATTGGTCCAGTAATGCGCTCATTATGGCATTTTAATAGGAGACATTTTTGGTCGGGTGCGGGGGTGAAGGGTCAACAGGAGGTCCTGGCATATGGCGGCTGTCACTGGGGGTAGCGGCTGTGATTAAAACCAGCGGCGTCAAACATCATTCCGGTCCTCGACCTCACTGAGTAGACAACCTGGAGTAAGCGTTGGCGCTGCTCCAAAGTGGGCGGATGTCTGAATAATAATTCTTACCTAGAAAAGTTGTAATGTCATACGCCATTGTGACCGAAATGTTCTTTGTCATTAATATTCTTACAACTAAAAATGTGTTTTGTGTTGTGTGGTTGTTGGCTTTAAATTGGCTTAAATTGCCATTGGGATTTTTTTTTTTCTTACTCGGCCAGTTTAAGTTGGTCCAAAAAGACACATGAAGTCAAAAGAAAATGTATGTTTCTTTAATCACATTTGTTTGCTGTGTAGGCTATTTAAAAAATATATATATTGAGTAGCTCTATACAGCCATCCATCCATTTTCTTAACCACTTAAGGGTTAGGGTTACCAGGGTGACCAGGAAACATACATTTGATGATGATTTGATAACTATTTTTTCTTTCAATAAAAATATTGCCTTTTACAGCATTTATAAGTCTAGAAAACATTCATCTGTCATTAGCTAATTCCTTTATTTTTTCCAGAGCGCTATATATATTTAATTTTATTACACATTTCATTCAGTTATATTTTTGTATTACATTTGTACTGTTGTTATTCACAGAAATGACTATATACATATACTTGCACATAATTGTCAACCCTAATTCAATTAAATGTGCTTCATAAATTGATGATGAAATTATACATTGCAAGCCAGTTAAATGTGCTCACGTGATAGTCACAACGCGTGCATTTAAGCCAAGCTGCAAAAAGAGAGTGGAGAAAGGCGACCGAAAGGGTAAATGCATCGAAACCAATGGATGGAGTGAGTGGTTTGGTTTGTTCCAGCCAATCGCAGGCGGAAGGCGGAGTGAGTGACAACGTGAAACCTCCGAGTCAAGTTGTGCAAAAGTGAAGCGTGCAGCTCATACGGAGGAGCTCGTCTCGCACGAATGCTTTGCAGCCACCCTTCCCCACCATCGTGACAGACTAGGATGAAGAGAAACAAACACTAATTGCGGAACATTGAGGGAAGGAAGGATTAATTCAACGGTGCGTAAAAGGTGCACGAGGCACCCTCCTCGCTTTTGTTGGTTGTTGAATTCAAGGTGAGAAGAATGCTGAAAATGACCGAGGAGCACGACAAGTGCGCGGGCGACCAACCGTGCAGCCCCGCGGGCACCAGCAGCTCCATGTCCCAGGACGAGTCCGACTCGGACGCGCCGTCCTCGCCAACCGGTTCCGACGGCCACGCCGCGTCTTTGCTCGCCGGTTTGGGCAAGAAGTTGGACTCGGAGGACGACGAGCGTTTTCCGGCTTGCATACGGGACGCCGTGTCGCAGGTCCTCAAGGGATACGACTGGTCCCTGGTGCCCATGCCGGTGCGTGGCAACGGCTCGTTGAAGAGCAAGCCGCACGTCAAGAGGCCCATGAACGCCTTCATGGTTTGGGCTCAGGCGGCCCGCAGGAAGCTGGCCGACCAGTACCCGCACCTGCACAACGCCGAACTGAGCAAGACGCTGGGCAAACTGTGGCGGTAAGGAAAATGACTTCTTTATATGCTGGAACCTGTCATTTACTTAGATGCAAGCACACGATTAATAGTAAAAGTTTGGATCTATTGACTTTTGTCAAAGTCACATGCATTCACAATTTATAGTTTGCATCAATTGAACATTATCACCGTGAAGAATTTGTGCTCAATAAAAAAAAAAAATCAACTCACTGTTAAATCATTAATTCAACATGTTCTGATTTAGAAATTTCTAATTCTATAATTAAAATGATGTCTCTTTTTAAATAGTCTGCTTTCCGAGAGTGAAAAGAGGCCGTTTGTGGATGAGGCTGAGCGGCTGAGGGTTCAGCACAAGAAGGACCACCCGGACTACAAGTACCAGCCCAGGCGGCGGAAGAACGTCAAGCCGGGCCAGAGTGACTCGGACTCTGGAGCCGAACTGGCCCAACAACATCAACATCATAATCATCATCACATGTACAAAGCAGAACCGGGGTTGGCAGGACTCGGCGGGATGGGTGACGGGCACCATCATCCTGAACATACAGGTCGGTTCCATTGGAAAAAGTCACCCAATGGCCATGTGGAATTCATTAAAGATATGATACAAAAGTTCTTTATTATTATTATTACCAAATAGGTTGTTTAATTCAATTAGATTGCAGGCCAGATCACAGTTGTCTTTTTCTTAGACATATATTATGGCAACACGTGATTTAGTTTTTAGGCTTTAGTTTGGTTGATCCTCTCAGTCCATGGCACCAAATCCCCTTCTATAAAAAGCATCTCTTACAGATGGACACAAAATAGTGGCATCATTGGTGTGAATGAAGAGCTGCCATTGACCTAAGTTTTCTACAAAGCTCAGCTAAATTGAGTATTGCTGCCAAACTGCGTACGCTTTCACATCATCTTGTTATGAGCATTTGTGAGTTGGTTGCTGGTGAAAATATAATTTTAGAGGTCCGCCCAAAAACTTGCTCAATAGCGCCCCCTGGAAATTTTGATGTGTGTGTGTGTGTGTGTGTGTGTGCCCCTAAGGCAATGGAATGGCACAACATTGTGTAGACATGTCTGAATCGAACAGAAAGTTGTCCATTTAGGGCAAATTCCAGGGCCTAAATGAGGCCCCAGACACCAATGTTATTGATCAGCACATAACTGGGTGGGCCCATAAAAAACCTCGAGCTCCGACTTGAACAGGAAGTTTGAAAATTTTGTCTGAAGCAGATTTTGGGTGAATTCTAGGGTCTGTACTTTGACACACTCCCACTGTGGAATTCGCCTATTTGAGAGTCTCTTGGAAGTCTGTATCCTAAACAGAGAGACGACGCAATTTTGCCAATATTGTGGGTGGAGCTTGGTGTCAAAATTTGGCGTCCTAGGTGTTCTAACTTCGGAATGTTAGAGAGAGAAAAATCAGCCCCCGGTACCGGTTTTGGCAATCAACACCAAATATTGTCAATCGTAGTGGGATGCATTAAAACCACTCAAGGAGCCATGCATGAAATTGAACAGGAAATTGGCCATTTTGACTTGAAGCATGGTGTCAAAGTTTGGTAATCATTTTGTGTATTTGTCCTGGCGCAACGGTCAGCTTTTATCAATCCATGACCAAATGCCTTCAGCTTTGCTTTAATTCTGATTGTTGCTTTTTTAGGACAGCCCCACGGTCCGCCGACACCGCCCACCACTCCAAAAACAGATGCGCACCATGGCGCCAAGCAGGACCTGAAGCACGAAGGCCGGCGTCTGGCCGACAGCGGCAGGCAGAACATCGATTTCAGCAACGTGGACATCTCCGAGCTGAGCACGGACGTCATCAGCAACATGGAGGCCTTCGACGTGCACGAGTTCGACCAGTACCTCCCCTTAAACGGCCACGGCGCCGCTTCCTCCTCCGCCGCCGGCGCCGCGTCCTCGGAGCAGGCCTCTTACGCCGCCTCCTACGGCGGCTCGGCGTGGAATCGCAAGAACGCCGTGTCCTCGTCGTCTCCCGAGGTGGCCCAGCACCGCCTCCACATCAAAACGGAGCAGCTGAGCCCAAGCCACTATAGCGAGCACTCCCCCTCGCACCCTGACTACGGCACGTACAACAGCCAGGCCTGCGTCACCCCCTCGGCGGCCCCTTTCCCCGCCTCGCAGTGTGACTATAGCGACCTGCAGAGCTCCAACTACTACACACCTTACTCCGGCTACCCGTCCGGCCTCTACCAATACCCGTACTTCCACTCACCCAGGCGGCCGTACGGCAGCCCCATCCTCAACGGCCTGTCCATGGCGCCTGCTCACAGCCCCGCCGCCTCCAGCTGGGACCAGCCCGTCTACACCACGCTGTCCCGACCTTAATGGGCGGCAGAGATGCGTTCCGGTCAAGCACTACTAACGAAGGAAGCACAACAAGCGAAAGATGAAAAGAAAAAAAAGTGCCTGCTGATTTTCTACGAAATACTCTATATCTTTGCAACACTTTGACTTTTTACACCAAGAGAACTATTGGTGGTGCCTCTGTGAGGACGTATTATCTCCCTGCAGCCTGTACAACCCCCCCCCCCACCACGTTTTTTTACAGCATGCACTTAACAATGAAACTCTAGCCTCTTTCACACAGATCCCACAAAACAGCTGCATCAGAGAGCTCACAGAACACAACTGCGCTAAAGTCCCTGTAAAGTCAATCGTGTTGTTAACATAACAACCCTGCTAAAGTCTACTCAAAATGGTGAAAAATCAAGTTGTTGCGTCCGCGCAATGTGCGAAAATAATCAATTATATCTGCTTAAAGCTTCTTGTGGCTATAATATTTCCCTGTGATACGAGGCACTAGCCTTCAGCTAGCTTGTGCGCTAACAGGCTCGGGGCTCCTGACTACGAAACAAAACAATAAGAGAAATCTTCTTTTTTTTTCACGTTTTCAGCAGTTATCTTCAAGTAGAAACGCATCTCTGTATTCACTTTACAGGGTCTTTAAGCCATCTTTGTTTTTATGCACAACCCAGCTAGGAGGATATTATTACTTTCACGCAGGGACACGGCATCCTGCAATCAGTTTATTACATTTTGTGTGGTGTATGAAATGCTTATCAGACATTGTTTTCCACACATTGGGCTGGGAGAAATGAGTGTTTGTCTTGGCATTTCGGTATATCCTTAAACATAAGCCTTTTTCACACAGAGAGCCTGCAAAAGAACCATACAAGCAGATAAATTCATCGGCCTTAACATTTTAAACAGAATCCAGTATATAAATCCACATATAATATTGCTGCAATTTGATAGATGACGCCAGGGTTTTAGAAGTACAGTATTCTTTTCTGACGTCGTTGCAGATCACTTTTAACACAACCGGGTAAGGAAAGGGAATGTTTTTTAACATCACGTCTCTATCCTGGAAATCTGGAATTCCCTTAAACACAAACTTATTTCACACAGAGATCCTGTAAAATAGCCATGTCCTGTCACAGCACTGCTGCAAACTTTGAAGACGTAGGGAAACAAAATAGCTGGTTGACTTGGTCCATATGTTGCATGGGAGGCTGTGTGAAAAATGTCGACGCATCCTGATTTGGAACTGGCTGTGTAAAAGGGGCTACTGACTAATTCCTGGGATGCGAGAAGTATATACATTAACAATGAAGTGCGTTTTGGAATTCCCATACATCAAGTCTTAACAAAAGTGACTGCAATGAATCTTACAGTGAAAAGTCTTATATATATATATATATTTATGTTCCTGCATTATTGGTTTATCTTCTAGTGGACACACATGAAATGTGTTTTTTTGCTTGGATTAAAACGCCGAAAAGGAAAGACATCATTCCGATGAAGACAGAATTCCATCAGAAGCAGCATTCCTTGTTACGGGGCACAAGCGGGACGGAGCAGGTGTCAGCAAAGTACGGCTGGCAAATTGCGATTAGTCGTGACGGAGGGCTAAAGGAAATGAGATAAAGTAACACGGCCTGCTATGAGTGACGCGTCAGCTGGACGACACATGGATGCATGTATCCATGTGTGTGTGTGTGTGTGTGTGCCAATTCTATATGTAAATGCGTGAGGCCATTTCCTGTTTTATTTGGGGTTTTTTTGCCAATTTTTATCTCAGCGGCTATCAAGTGCAGACGAAGCGCACAAAATGCCTGTGCGTTTTTGAAAGATTTACTGTCAGTATTTCCCCCAAACAAAAGGAGGCTGTTAAATCTTTCCTTAGCACTGCATTTAAATGTCTGCAATTTGTTTTGTACATTATTATGGGTGTATCATTTTGAGGAAAATGGTGGTGAAAATTATCGTTCTATTAACTCATTTTTTTCCAATCACACACACTTGCAAAGCTAACCCATGTGCTGGCTGATTTTTTTGGGGTGTTTTTAAAAAAATAAAATAAAATACATGTTCATTATAACTCTTTTGTCTTTATTTGACCCATGGATGACAAATACTTCGGCTTTGTCACATTTATAGTATAACGTAGCCATTACTTGCCAGAAATTCCTGCAGTTTCTTAAAGATGCATTGTGGAGTTTAAAATGTTAATAAAGCCTTTTCTTCATCATGCATGCTCCACAGATACCCAGATGAGTACAACGAGCCCTGACTTTTTAACTGCGCCTATCTGGTTGTATCTTCCCTTCAGTGCGAGTGTGAACACGCCACAGTTTCTTGGAGGTTGGGAGGGGTTGAGTGGTGGAGGATGATGTCACGCCTGTCCCCGCGGACATGTAGTGCTGTGCTAGCGAGCGTGCGACACAATTGGGATGGAAAGAGAAAAAAAGAAAAAAACAAGAAGCGGCCGGCTTCGAGCACAACCCAAACTCCAGCTCAGACTCCGAGAAAACTGAAAACAAAAAACACGAAGAGAAAAGCACACATACTTGCATGCACACCATACATGAGATTGACAAAGGGACTGCAGTTACTCTTTAGGCCAGAAGTGGCAGTAAAAAAAAAAAAAAAAAGTAGGACAAAGCCAGTAATGGCCAAATACTCCTGCAGCTTTGTGTGTGTGTGTGTGTGTGTGTGTGTGCGCGTGCATGTTTAAATACATGTATTGCCATAGGCTAATGTTTTACATCTTGCCACCCTAAGCCATATTTGAGATATATAAAGAATAGGAGATTGTTGTTACATGTAGGAAACATACATCATAATCTGATTCTTGGTATTTAAAAAAATATATGATCAATTTAAAAAAAAAATGGTTATGGTGATTGTCTTGCTCAAGGTTAGTCTTTTAAACCCGAAATGAGTGACATTCTCCCGACCCTATCGAAGTTGCGTAGGAAAGAGAGAGCTCAATTATTCCTTTGCGAAGATGGCAGAAGAATGGGGAAGAGCGACCGTCCCGCTTTGAGCGAGTTGGGGCTGGCACGAATGCCAAGCCGAGTGCCAGGGCCGTACTGCTGAATTTTAATGATTCATTATGCCGCGGAGGGGCCTCATTGTGTCCCTTTATCCGGAAAGCTCCAAAGGAATTAATTGGACAGAAAATGGAAGGGCAAGGGGAACTGACAAGCCATTAAGAGGGTCCTGAATGGACAATTAGATGCACACGGAGGATGATTTTCTTCCCCCCTTCTCTTACTGCCTCATATAAAAAATAATAAAAAATAAAAAACACAAACTGTAGAATCATATCAGCGCACATAATCTGCGGATAATAAAAGAAGATAATACCACAGCAGATGGGGTGTGGGTGGCTCAAGAACGACTTGTTGTTTTTCTTCCCTCAAAGTCCTTTTTTTTTTTTTTTTTTTGCACTAGTGTTTGCCAAATACTTTCAGGAAGAACTCTTGAGAAAGAACAGGAGTGAATAAAAGTGAGACAAAAAAGGCTCTTCAGGGTGCTTGGGTCCAGTTTCCCTGGAACTTGTCCACTTGTGTCCGAAGGGGAGGGCCTTCCTTAAAGGCCCACTGTAAATACAGCACATTTTAAAAGTTTACACACCCCTGTTGAAATTGAAGATTTTTGTGAAGATATGAAAAAAATATTCAGATGGTATTTTTTTTTAATACTTTTAAGTCCAACATTGGTTTTTTATCAGCCCATAAAATATTTTTCCAGTCTTCAAGTGCGCTTTTGCAAAAAAATGTTGGGGGGATTTTTCCTTACATCTTGTCACCTTACCTTAAAACCCAGACATAGGCACAATACTGGAGATGTTATCATGTGTATGACTTACCATAAATTCCTGCCCCACATCTTATATTGTCACTTTAGGTCACTTTGCAGCCTCCCTGACTGCTTTTGATTGCATGCCTGACTGATTTAGAGGAAACGTGCTGAAAATGGACACGCCCAATAATCCCTACATGCTTTTGTGAAATGTCATGTGTTAATTATTATTTATTTTTTTATTATTTGAAATATGAAGAATATGGGGGACAGTTGTCACATGTAGGGTAGAAACAATTCTTTTCACAAAACCTTTTCTCTGCGTTTTGGTTCAGTGTTTTTGGTGGAACCAACCCACGTTTTACTGCTGATAATAATAATAATAATAATAATAATAATAATAATGTCCCTTGAGGACAGCTGGCAGTGACAATGACAATCACACATTGATGCTTCCATCTTGCTACCCAACCCTTAAGGCCAGACATGGGAGAGGACGGGAGATTGCTGTCATGTTTTGGACACATCCCATACTTGCCAGGGATTAAATTGTATAGGTTATAGTTCACATCAAAGTTCTGAAACGATACATCTTGGTCTCATTTCTTAGTTGACAAAAGTCTGGCAATTTAACAGGGGTGTGTGGAATTTTTATGTCCACTGTAACTTATAATAAATTTGTGGGAGAGGGGGGGAATTTTGGGGGAACTTCCATGCGAGTGAAGAAATGGATGAAGTAAAAACAAACGTACAAAAATGTCCTGTAATATGTAATGTTTGTAGCGAGGTTACATCCCAAAGGACTTGCTGGGGAAAAACTGGTGGGAGCACCACCTGACCACATCCCATTGTTTTTTCCCCCGAGTGGGTTAGCTCGCCTGCTAACGTATCCTCATTCTGACTAATGAGCCTGGCTGACTCAGGGCATGTTTCTGGAGAAAAAAAGAAAAGAAAAGAAAAAAGAGGGAGCTGGGAACTGTGAAAACGGGGAGATTGTGAGGCTGATTTGGAAGGGATGGGAAGAATGATTCTTCATCTTCCTGAGTCTCCCTGGCCACTTTCCACTTGGATTTCTTATGTTGGCATCCACATATTTAATTGGCTCTTCCACGATAGTGATTTAGCTCCAGTAAAAAAAAAAAAATACTGATAGTAATTGAAGTTTCTAACCAGTAATGTTGAATCATTGTTTTGTATTTTCAATTTGTAATTAGTTACAAAATAGTGCCGCTGAGCCACGACAACCAATAACTTTAGCATCAATGAAAAATGAGTTTTCCTGGCTGGCCCGCCAATATTTCAGAACAGTGATTTTCAAAATGTGGCCTCAATCTAGGTGTACTGGAAAAGAGTCACTGGCCAAGTACAGTTGAGTTGTATTTAAGTAGGCCTATATTGAAAGAATTGTTCCCTTTTAACTTTTGTGGACATATGGTTTTTATTTAACTTGCAATACATTTTCATTATATCATTATCAAAGTTCAGTTTTTTTTAATTATCCTATATTTCAGCACAATATTCAAATTATCTTTGTAGTGCACTTACTTACTATTTAAAAGTAAATAAAGCACCATTATTTGTGCTCTGCTCTGAATGTTTTCAGGACACCTGCAAACCTTCCCTGGTGATTTGACGTAAAGCAAACACAAATGTGCGTGTTGATCACGGGGCTTTTCCCCTCCTGGTTGTGAGCTAGCCAACGGCGCAACAAGTTGCTAAACCGCGCAAGACATTTTGAAATGCTTTGCGATCATTTTTGAAAAAGGAAGCAAAACGTTTCAGGCAAGCGGCCGTCGGCATAGAGATCTATACATAGCACCTTCACTCCGAGTAGGGAGACCCGCGATGGTCTCCGTGATAAAGGCCTGATTATAAAATGACACATGTGGCTTGCATCATGGAATGTCTTATGTTTGTAACAAGCCAATGCAAGTCCAAATCACTCAATGAGCTATTATGACGAAATTATTGGAGCCAAACACACGGCTTGCTCTATCTATTTATTATTATATCTATGGTGCCCGCAACTAGCTACGATACCAAGTAGCATGGAGGCTAACCCATCCAGCATTTAGGATGTTTGCTGTGAGGACCACTATTTAAAAGACCAATTATTCCCTAGTTTGAACAGTGTGGCAGCAATGCAACTGCTGATTCTAAGTTTTCCAATAATGAACTCTATGCACGCGTCATATCCGCATTTAGGGTAAGGAGGCGATGCTAACTTCCGGTCGCTAGCAATATCAAATTATTTTCAAGTTATCCAAATGTTAGCAAAGTGCTCAAAGCACCATATCTGATTTGTTGTTTCACGTGCAGGTCCATGTAAACATAGACTTGCACGGCAAAAACAATCACAAAATATTTATTGTCGTTCTATGGTGCAGATGCAACAAAAATGAGCTTATGAAAACCAAAGTAACCAAAAATAAAATAATAATGACAAGCATAACTACTAACTACAGCAGGAGAATAAATGTTCCCTCAAAGCTTGGTCATTGCCTCGGTATAGTCGGTACGCAGCTTCGTGACTCGCCGGGAAGACCGCACAAAACTACCTTCATCGATTCACTGTTGCTATAGTTAAATTGAATGTATACGCTTTTCATCTCCTTTGTAGAACCGACTCACTGGCAAATATGTCGTAACAATCTGTCACATGGTGGCGCCTCTTTGTTTTGTTATGCCGATGGGACAATTTTTTGTTTTGCCTTTAGTGTATTTTTGTCATGGACCTGATTGGTCGTGACGCGGAATAGCGCCGAGAACTCTCTTTTTATTTTATTTTTTTCATCAAGTGAGTACATGTGGACATTCAGCCCATTTTTGCTCCCAAAGATGACCATAATGGCCAACCACAGAATTGGCAGGAGGTGTTCACCTTTAAAAAGTCACTACTACGGGTGATATTTCCATCTTGAAAAGCACCAGCTCCGAGCTATTGAATATACCGATTACAAAAATCCATGTTAACACAATTTTAAAGAATGGTGTTATTTTCCCTCCAGATGGTGTCCCGGTAGATTAGAATAAACGAAAACCGGAAGCTCATCATACACGGGCTTTGTAAAACGCTTTGGACACCGCATGGTGTAGATAGAATGATATATATGTCTTCTCCAATTGATATTTAGGTAAAAAAAATCTAAATTTTCCAGGAATGATGTCTCCCTTTTTCTTCTTCTTTTTTTTTTTTTACCCGGAAACACATTAAATCAAGGACAGCCATCCTGTCATTGAGCGTGAGTTGCCGGTTTTGATTCAAAGTAGTTTTCACTCTCTCCTCTGCAGTATATTGCTTTTGATCCATTAGGGGGATAATTTAGTGCTTTCTTGTTGATATTCCTGAAAATGAAAAATAATCTTTGTTATTTTGGATATTGGATGATTTAAAGAAATGTGGTAACATTTTATTGGCCCACCCTGTATATACTGTATAAAATGTAATATTCCTATGCACATAAATGTCAGTTGAGTAACTGATTTACTACTGTACTATTTGTTATGTAAATAAATATAATTATTTGTGGATGACAAATCTTTTGTTTCTTCTAATGAAAGAAAAATAATGTTTTTAAAAATGAAGGCCTTACCCCTAATTGATGCTGGGTCCTCAAATTTGAGCAACATTTTTTTTTTTACTGTACTATCTTTAAATGTAAAATGAAGTAACATTATTTGTTGATTAACATTGTTGTATTATATGCTGTTTTTTTGTTGTTTTTTTTGCACAAAAAGGTCTTACCCCTAGTGTGCCAAGTTGCTCCAACTCGTATTTTTTCCCCACTCTTTGATGCACCAAAAAAAAAAAAAGACTACAGTATTTCATTTATTGACGTCTTGTGTGTGTTTTCAGTAGCAGGCCAAACATAACAGGGTGGCACACAGAATAAGCATTTACCTCCGCAAAGGAAGGCCAGCAGCCAGAGAGCGCTGGCTCTCCAACGTGGCCTAATTGACGCCGGCTCCAGCGCGCCGCCTTCTCGGCTACCTCCATCCGTTATTTCCCACGAGGACCTTGTGTGAACTTCCTGAACATGTCTGGTGGATGCGCATCCAAACCATAGTGGTGAGTTCCGAGTCAAAAGGATTGGATTAATAAAAGAAATCTATCAAGCATGGGAAACTAGTTTGTTTTCAATTAAATGTACTCTGATGGCGATAACGATTGTGTTTACCAAAAGCCATTTGCGGATAATTCGTCGGGGCTGTTTTAACTTTTCCCGGCGCGCCAGATGAAGGTGAAAAGATTAATTCAGGCAGCTTTTGTACTTCTTTTCAGAAAAAATAACACTGTCTACTGCTCATGCATTTAACATTATTGTCAAATTCGTGCATTTTAGTGTGTTAATGGTGTATTAAAATGCTGCTTTTGTACTCAGCACAGATTGAATGTTTTTAATTTCATACAAGAAAATAAAGTAAAGTGAAGAGGAAGGGGGGGGGGTGGAAATGCAACAACAAAATGACATCTGGTCACGTTGTGTTTCTCTGAACAGTTGTCCACAGTCTTTCACTTTGTCTTTTTCATTTCACTTCAGCTTGGCACGTGTGATTTGTGAACGGGGTGGCAACGGAGCTGCTCATCTTCTCTCCACAGCTTTTCAATACTTGCTGAGTAGGAACGACGGTTGTTATTTAGCTGCCCATTGATGGTTTTTTTTTCTCCTCCTCATCTTTACTTTGTTACTTATTGTCATTTCTTATGCCAGAAACTAACTGCTTCCTTCAACTCGGTCAAAATGGAGGGAATTTTGAACAGTTCCATGAATCTGGGGGTGTGATCAGAAGAGGGCCGCAGTGCTTAGGCATGAACTCGCAACACATTTGGAATGTGTTGGTAAAGATGAGGGGGCAAATATTGCAACGTCAAGATGTACCACTTTGATTAGACTCCTATTTCCTATATCGGTGACATTAATGCTGGTCCAAAAGTATTGAAATAATTTTTGGGGCTTTTTTTTTGTGTGCACAAAAACCTGCCATTTGAACAGTAGTATATATACAGGACAGCACACATTAAGTTTGAGTTAAATGCTCAGGCAATTTGTACTCTTTTGCTAATTAAAACAACAGAACCTACCCAAGGACGGACAGATAATTGCTCCCTAATGTTGTGCGCATGCATTTTCCGGGGAGCTGTGAAAGTTAACTCATTCACTGCCATTGACGGTTATAGACGTCAAAAATTCATTAGAACTATTTCTATTAGTTGAACATTTTTTCCCACTTTTTTTAACAAGAGTATGAAAACCTTTTTTTTTTATGTACATTTAGAACAGGTATAAAATTTGTGAATAATCGTGAGTTAACTAGGGAAGTCATGCGATTAATTGTGATTACAAATTTGAATTGTCTGACTCCCCACATTTTTTATGTTTTCTTTTTTTAATTCATTCACTGCCATTGACGGCTATATACGTCAAAAAATCATTTAAACTATTTCTATTAGTTTAACATTTTTTCCACTTTTGTTAACAAGAGTATGAAAACCTATATATATTTTCATTGTACATTTAGAGCAGATTTACTAGTGAAAACATGCGATTAATTACAATTCAAAATGTTAATCGCCTGTCGCCCCTAATTTTCAATAATCCATCCATCCATCCATCCATTTTCTGTACCGCTTGTCCTCACAAGGGTCGCGGGGGTTGCTGGAGCCTATCCCAGCTGGCTTCGGGCAGTAGGCGGGATACACCCTGTACTGGTTGCCAGCCAATCGCAGGGCACACAGAGACGAACAACCATACTCACAATCACACCTATGGACAATTTGGAGTGTCCAATTCACCTGCCATTTTCAATAATCTTTTTTTTAAATGAAATTATGGAAGTGAATGAGTTTATTTTCTTGCATTTCTCCATAATAAATAAACAAAATATCATCCCATCCACATTTCTAATTGGATTTTGATCAACATTTAATGGGTTCCTCGCCCCTCCATCGAAAAATTTCGTGGAAATTGTGTAGGTTTTGCGTAATCCTGCTAACTAACGAAGCGCAGTGAAAAAACAATACCGCTCGTCTTTGCGCTTGGCAGAGGTAATGACGCTGTGTCAGGGAATTGCTCATCTTGCCAAAGTAATTAATGATCTGGAATTAGCATAATGCCCTCCCTTCCCCTTCCTCTTACAACACACTCACTATTGCTCCCACACAAGTTGCACTCCTCACCAGCCAGCCAGTGGAGAGTGAGAGCAAGCCACCAGCATGTGGGATCCCATAGGAACCCGGAATGCCCAGTGTGGGAGGAACACTTAGCAACAAATCTTTGACGCTCGCAATGTGCCCGAGCGACTGAGGGAGAAAAACAAAAGAGGGAGAAAGACGGGGCAGTGACAGAGCCTGAGAGTCGAAATAACATCCTATCAAAACCAATTCAGCCACATGCGGCCTACACACACCACAAGACCGTGTGGTTCCTTCTTTTTTTCTTTTTTTTTTTACTCACAAGCCCAGGACAGACCACCACAACATATTAGGTGACCGTGTTTGATATTTCCTTAATGCCGCTGTGATCAGCAACACATGTCCAGTCGCTCACATATGATATATTTTTGTGGTATGTGACAAAGAGCAGGATATGTTCTTCCAGTGTGGTTCCGGCCCATTCTGGAGGGTCTGGAGCCCTGCCAGTCTGGCCTTGCTCCGCTCCTGCCTTTCATAAGGACGGCCTTGCTTATGTAACTCAATCTATTGTCATGGAGGAAAACAATGTGGGGTCAACATGGCTGCTTCTATACGTGTATAAGGGCACGTGTGTAAGTGTTGGTCCCCATTTGAAAATATGAAATATGAAAACCACTTTCTGTGTGTGCATGGATAAATTTAGGTGTGGTTAAAGCGTAATCAAATTCCAGGCAATGTTGAAGAGATAAGATAGATAGATAGATAGATAGATAGATAGATAGATAGATAGATAGATAGATAGATAGATAGATAGATAGATAGATAGATAGATAGATAGATAGATAGATAGATAGATAGATAGATAGATAGATAGATAGATAGATAGATAGAAAAATAGATAAATTAGAAATTCAGTTGCATCAGGAAATAAATAGGACAGACAATAAAAACAAAGCGTCTCAAAAATGAACACTCGCAATGTTCAATAGTAACACGGTTCTTATTTGAAGTAAGACGTGTAATATTACACCTTGAGCGTTTGGCAACAAACTATCACAATTGTTGCTTTTGCATTCAGTTATTCTTTATTATTATAGTTTGTGACCACCTCCCAAAAAATGCAGAATTGGCCAAGCAACAAGACTGCAATTGTATGTAAACAAACCATCAAGCTTCATAATAACAGACAAATGTCACATCCTGCTTCAATGCAAAGACACATTCCCTTCTGCAGCTCAAACAAGGCTGAGAGCAAGAGAAGCCTTCGCGGTTTATGTCTGTTAATTGTGGCTAAGCAAAGTTGGGAGCTCGAAACCTCAGTGTGGTCAGCCGCCGGACAATCCTCTGGCGCCGAGACACTGGATTTCAGAGACGAAGGGCGGCGCTGGCGTGACGGAGGTCAAGGTTGGTGGAGGGGGTGGGGTGGGGGGTGTTGCTGAAGCGGTCACTGGGCTCACGCATTTACGATGTGCCTGATAACCGACACCCTTGTCGCAGAAGGCCAGCGGTTAGATTTGACTACAGGACCTTTAAATGACGTTCACCGTCAACGGACACAGCAGCGTGTACGCACAAGGGCTAATGTTGATTTGAATGAATGCAAATGAGGGCATTGCCAGCTGTATGGTGGCTGCCAGTGGGATGTGTATGATATCGCTGGTGTCGAGCCGAAACGTCATTCAGTCACAATTTGGTGAATTAAAAAAAAAAATCTAAAAATCTGTACTATTGGTGAGTCAGCGGTGGTTCGTCCTCAATCGATTTCTTCACTAGACATTTTTAGCTTGGCAACGTTAAACAACTGTGGCTCTCCACAAGACATTGATACAGTACATCAATGATTTGACTGACAGAACTAAGACTCCGTTCCTTGCGATCAATCCCAACACCCAAGTAACTTACATATATTTTCAAATGCCATTCCCAGACAGCTCAGAATATGTTGGTCATCATTTATAATAGTGGGATCGTATACTGCAAAACACTTGCCATCCATTTCTCAATATCAAGAACACAGAGTAAAGTTCTTGTGACGCAACGAGTAGCGTCTTGGTAAGCCCGATCTCAAGAACGTACTTCCCAAGCATGCGTATCTCACTGGCGTATTTCCATAATTCATCGCAGTTATATCACGTGACTAACTTTCAATGATTTTTTTACTACTATTTTGATGTTTCAAAATGTGTTTGTACAACATACACCGGTTAAAAACATTTCTTACGTCCTTGTGATTTCATGCACAAGCCAAGACCAAACGGAATTCCCGGATGTCGTTCTTTTTTGCTAGCTTAAACCAAGAATGCATCGGTTGTTTCTTGGTGAAGGCTTTGCTGGGAAAATATCCCAAGATGCATTTCGTACTTCAAAGAACAAGAAAGAATGGCAGCGGAGGAGCATCACGTTTGTTCTTCTTCTATCTTCTTCTTTCATTTCTGGCAGACTAGGCACGACATGTGCATTGCTGTAAATAATAATAAATAATAAAAACAACTTTATTTAATCTAGTCCTTATTTTTACACAACTTAATTTAACAACTGCAATTTACAATGTTATATATACATATATTAATACATACTAAATAGGATTTACTATATATACACACATTCAAATATATATATTTGTTTATAGATGTACCACAATTTCAAGAGAATCAGAACAATACCTGCAACTCACATCGGTGTCTTTCCACAACCTTATTGTTTTCTCACTATAATCCTAAATTGGATAAATCCCATGTATAATTTCATAATAATGATACTTCTTCGTAATTATATAACATCTAGTCACGTGGTGCACAGTTACGACAATGCGTCAGAACCAGGAAGCTCGCAGTAAGAACAACATCCGGGGGCTCCGTCCGTTCTTTGCTCGACCCTTATGGCTTTTTGCGGTCTTTCAATTGGAACAGGACTTGGGCCGCTTGACGTTTCACGAGTTCACAAGGATGTAAGTACGGACAAGAATGCATATTAAGAAACGACTACTGTCTCAATTCAAGAATTGGCCCAAAGGCATAGTCAACACTTTTTCCAGAATAAAAAATGTTTTGTCTGGGTTAGGGTTTTCTATTCTAATCCTTACTCAAAAACCGAGCTGTGTGTAAAAACAATTATCTCGTCTGTCAACTTAAACTCCTTCGAACCCATAGTTGATTGCAGTGGACCTGACATATTTGCATGTCGAAACCAAGAAAAAGGCATCATTTGGATGATGTCAACACTTCTGGTTCATGATTGGATCCAAGCTAACCAATCACAAGTTGATTTGCATGATGTTCATGTTAAAAATGTTACATATAAGCTTGATAAGTTTCAAACAAAAACACGAGATAAGCCCCCCACCCAAAAAAAAATATTTTCCATGTTGTTCTCATGCGAGAAAAGAGTCGAAATCAGCCCAATTTTTATTTTATTTTATGCCCATGCAGAAAAAAAATGCGGGTCTAAAGAGGTTTAAAGACAAAAATATATAACAACTTAAATGGAACTCATTGGTCCGAAAGCATGGGCCAGTAAACATTTTACGTTTTTGGACAGGGACCAAGAACCAAGCCCTGTGGAGCCCCACTGTATCAAAATACAATAAACTGAAAGAAACAAAAAATAATAATTCTGAAAATTCACATTTAGAGACAAAAAAAAGAAGCTTGGCTCAAGAATGGGCAACACACTGCCCAGAATAAGAATAATAATAATAATAATAATAATAATACAAAAAAAAAAGGATCCCAGGGGACCAAGAAGTGAGCCCTGTGGAACTCCATGCATCATACTGTGCATATATTTCAACTTATAGAGACAATTAAAAAAAAAAAGCTAAAAGGTGAAACTCAACTTAGTCCATAGCATGAATGACTAAATTATGTTTCTTCTTTCACCTCTAACAGACCTCTGCCCATTACGCCATTCTTTGCATAAGCTTTTCCTTACACACTTAACTTTATTGGTGCCACTGTTGTGGGAACTTGCTAAGTTTTCTTTTCTCTCCCATCTTTCATGTCTGGATCAAATCTTGTTTTCCTGCAATAATGATAGTGTGCATTTACATGCAGCATAGCATGGGTGGCTTCTTCCGGGATGGAGCTAATTCCAGTGAAGCAGGACTGGGACTCGGTGGAAGGGGGTTGAGAGCATTGGGGTTAGCAGCACATGTGCAAATCTTTCATCTGTGGTTTGTGATGTTTAGTCTCACTTTGTCAGCATTTCTTGACTTCAGTCCAGAAAAGCTTTCATTGGCCATAATTGCAGCTTTGCTTTGTACCCCTGAAGCCATGTCACCCGTTTTGGACAAATCATTCAAATGTGCATGATAGGGATGCTTGGTAGTGCAATTTTTTGTCACACTATGCCCAGACTATTTGGTTGATCTAATGTGTAGCCTTTCAATATGGTACTGGAAGCATATGGTTACTTAAAATACAGGCTGTATTACATAGCTGTAGAGCCATGTAACTTATCCCTGTCATTCGATTAATAATATTCTTAAACATGTTTACATTCATATGTGACATTATCATTATGATAGGTTTCATGGCTATGGTTCCTTGTCCAATAACGGTCCATGCAGTATACAATATTTACACTTTCTTTTTTTATGTATGCAAATGACATTCAGATAATACAATTTAACTATGATAACAGTGTAGGCCAGCAGAGGACAACTGCTCATGCAGTGTGGTAATAACTTTTGCTTTTTATGAGGCCCTCCTCCGCAGCTGTCCGGTCACGCAAGCAGGTCCTCAGTTCATAACAACAGCTGAGGCTAAAAGCTCATTTCTGGCGACAACCTTCGTGACACAGATTGCCGACAGCACCTTGCAAATCCCCGCTTGGGAGCTCTAATCCAGTCATTGAGGAAACAGTTTTCCTTTAGCAAACGTGACTAACCATGAATTGGAAAAATACTAAAATTAGAATGATGCTTTCGATGGACCCAACCCGGGAAGAATGAATGCTTCTTTTGCTGACTTTCTTCCTACATGTGTCTTGTCCAGGAGAGGAAATGGACAAATTGAGCATTATGAATGCTCAATGTGGAGGATTCAAGTTGTTTTGGAGGTTTAAAAAAAAATAAAATCACAGGCCAAGCTCCACCTGTTCAAATCACCATGGAAACCAGACACACAGGGCAGTCGTAACCATTAAATAGTTTTAAACAAGAAATACAGCTTCAAATTGGTTGTTTTGGCGCTCCCATAAATTGAGCATTGTTTTCAACTGATTAATCTTCCACAAGGTGGCACTGCAGCATTAATAGACTTTTAGTGAATGTCCCTTGTGGTTGAATAGGCTCGATTTAAAGAATGTGTTCAATTTCAGCTCTCTGGCGCCACCAAGTGGACAGAAACCCGCTACACCTTACTCTCATATTGTCAGATTGTATAAATAATTTATTTAAAAAGGAAGTCATCACTAATAATAAAATCCTTCATTAAACATTCTATTCTAGAATCTAACTACAAACAACCAATTATACAATACTGCAGCAATATGTAAAATTTGATAAAATGAGTGTATTGCAGATTTTTTTCATTTCAGAAATTAAAAAGTACAATTTACAAGTGTGAAATTTATGATTTTTTCCCTATAGCATTTAGAAATTGTATGTATAAAAAAACAAGTTAAGATTAGGTATGTATTGGTTATCTAGTATTTGTGTGTGTGTGTGTCTGTTTATTGAATGTGTTTAATAATAGTTTCACTTTTTTTTTTATTGAACTACTTTTGGAAAAGTACTTTTCTAGGCATTTTTTTTAAAAATGATGTACATGAAGTTGATGTCGTGCTCTGTATTCTTACCATGTCAAAATGCTGCTAAAATAATTAAACAAAATAAAACTAATGAAACAGTATTGTTAGTCATACTAGCCTGCTCTCTGGCTACTCTCCAGGTGCCCTTGAGCAAGGCACCAACCCCATACACACAGTTTAAGAGATGCAACACTGTATATTTGATCTCTCTGGCGCCTTTTCTTGCAAATTTTAAAATCATATAAAGTTTAAAACGAATGTACTGCAAAATACAGTTGCAAAATCCCATTAGTGTCTGAACATCATTATTCAGTCTGCAATGACTCACTGTACTGTATTTATTTCACAAGACTAAATCACGAATGAATATTGATATGTGCCAAATATAGAAATGAATGCACATTAAATATTTAGGAACGTGTGAGTAAAATTAAACAACATTTCCGCAACTGCAGCTTGAACATGTTTCATTAGTCAGTAAATGACGCCAGAGGTGAGACACATTTTTTCCCAGACATTCATCTTGTCTCCAGTAGACGTAGGGTGCAAAATACGGTAAATGCCATCAACAATTACACCCATTTTTGTAAACCCATATCTGTAAGTACCTGTAGTCGATTAATATGTGATTGATTACTTAGCGCATAACCTTTAAGAACATAACTTATATTTGAAGAGAGCAAAAGCTATCTTCTTTACTGTTTTTGACAAGTGACCAAGAAGTGAGCCTTGTGGAACTCCAAATACTGTCCTATTTGAAATCCTTGAAGGATGATTTTTGCCATCAACCTCAGCCTTTCTAATGCATTCTTGATGTTTTGCTTTAAAATGGAGCATCATTGATTCTGCTCTTTCCTTGTCTTATGTTGACATATTTAACTCTTTGACTGCCAAGCATTTTCAGAAAAGAGGATGTGTGGGTGCCAGCTGATTTAAGCATTTTGACTGATCTTTCAAGGTCCACAGAAAATTCTGTGTTTGGACTATGGAAACACAGATACTACCAAATGAAAGATTGAACTCTCAAAAAAAGTTTGTTTCTACCTTATTCCGTTCTTCAGTAATCAACAATAGAAAATAGTTTTGTTTCACCCAAATGCTCTGTTTTGGACCAAAATACGGAGGAATCAAGCTTTTAGTGAAACGATATTATTTCATGCACTCTAGTGAATTTGACACCTTTTTTTTCCATAAATGATGCCACAAACATCTTAACAGTGCTTTACTTCTGTAAAACACTACCACCAACAATGAAAATGTGTTTTTTTGATAGCAAAATATGTTTATTTACATTCAACAGTGTAACAATTTGACAAAACAATTTGGCAAACGATTTACAAATGTGTGCAACTGTGGTACTATTTACAATTGTGTGGCTGTTTCAACTACAGTTTTTCTTTTTGTGAGGTATATTGTGTAAAACTCCCCTGCGTGCAAGGGGACGCAGCAGGATTTGCACCACAGATTAGTTTCACTGCGATTGAATATATGAATATGCATTGGACTCGGGGTACTCTTCATCGTCCGATTGAAAGTCCGCCTGTGCAGAAGTGCTTGTTTTCCGCCGTTAGCATCGCTAGCCGGTGAGGCTTTACGACGCGATCGAAGCCACCACGTCAACGCTTCCAACTTCGGCGTCAACGCTTCCAACTTCGCCGTCAACCTCGGAGTCACCATCATCATCATCAATGTGCTCTTTAGCATTGGTCGATGCTTTTCGTCTTTGAAAAAAATGCTCAAGCGTGAGCTGCTTGCAACCGGTTGCCATTTTCGCTTCCTCAACACTCTAGCTCCGCCTCACGTCTTCTACTGACGCCTTCCCGATCTTGTCCAAAGAGAGTCATCGCTGCCATCTAGTGCCCAAAAATAGTCATTATACTAACTCGACCTGCTTGATACTTTCAGCACAGCTTGCCAAGGCTTTCCTCCACCCGTTTAAAAAAAAAAAAAAAAAAACATAGTGAACGTCTTTTAACGTCTTTGGCGGCACTCATTTGGATTTTACTAAACGTTATTTAACGTTTTTGGCGGTCAAAGAGTTAATGAGATTTTTTTAAAATCCTAAAATTGTCATAAATTAACTCATTCACTGCCATTGACAGCTATAGACATAAAAAATTCATTTGAACTATTTCTATTATTATTATTATTATTATTATTTTTTCCACTTTTGTTACCAAGAGTATGAAAACCTAGAAAAAAAAGTATTGTACATTTACAACAGATATAAAATTTGTGATTAATTGTGAGTTAACTATTGAAGTCATGCAGTTAATTACCATCAAAATTTTAAATCGTCTGACACGTTTTATAAAAGAAAGAAAAGATTGTTACAAATTAGGTACGTCAAGCGATTAAAATTAGTTCTAATAAAAATAGTTCAAATGAAAATTTTGACGTCTATAGCCGTCAATGGCAGTGAATGAGTTAAAAAAAAAGAAGACATCACAACCCAACGGATCGCAATAGAAAATATTCCTGACCTTATAGATGATTTCAGTAGAAAGTCATCTACCGTATACATCCATTGGAGTTTGTACAGTATTGATGTTCCAGGAGAAGAGGGACCAGACTGGAGTTTTATTTGCTAAGATGTCCTGGCATCCGAACAACTGAAAGTCTGATACAATAAGTACAAACAAGTCAAGATAAATAAAGTCTGTGTGTGTGATGTCAACTGTCTGAGTCAGTATAGAGCAATAATAATAATGATATAAAAGCAACTCACATAGTGTCATTATTATTATTTTTAAATAACTCATTATCATGCTGTTTATTTTCATGTGTTGTTCTATTTTGAGGGCTGCATAGTTTATTCTATTTTCCTATTAAATCTTACTTAGTTTAATGTTTCAATGTATTTTTGTCCATTTTAATTTTGTACTTGTTTCGATGAATGCGCATACATTCATTTTATTTTCCCAAATGTTCAAGTCTCAGTGTAGGTGTTGCTTAATAAATGAACATGAAATTGTCTTGTGAAGCCATTACGGAAGGGTTTCTGAACTCAAAAGAGTGCAACTAAAAGATACACAACGTGCTATTGTGGCTGCTGATGTCGAGGGGTGTGGATTTGTTCCAAACAAGAAGCCTCATGGTGTGAGTATCAAAAAAGAGACAGAATATAATAGCCGAGGCTCATGATATTACTGTGAGGAACAAATACGTCTTCAAAAATGGGAAAAGAAGAAAATAGGGTTGAAAGGGTTTTCACCAGCACTTAGGCCTCACAAATATTAAGAGCCGGGCTTGTTGACAATCTCTGTTGCCACGGCGACAAACCCCAGGTGCAGATAAGTATTTACAGTCGGCACTGCTTGGAACACAGGTTACCGAGTTTCGTCTGTCTAAATGTGGGGTATTCATTTCACTTTTGACCCACGGCTATTTTTCAAGATGACAAATGCGACACTTAAGGCTTTGGTCGTCGAGCTCTCGAGTGAAGTGGAACAACCTTCGTAAAATGTCACGTGAAAGAAAGAAAAGCTTCTCAAAAAACTGATAATAAGCATGTGACAGTTGCCTGGGGTGTGGGGGCACATGCTCTCACACATGGACACGTTTACACATCCTTTTAAAGCTGCAGTTTCACCCTTTTTCCCGTCTTCATAACCTGTATTTTGAACAAAGATTTTTAATCACAAGGCAAAAGTCTTAAGTGAGATTTTCTAGGGGGCCCCACACATCTCATAAAAAGTGACTTCTCAGGTTTTTTTTGGACAATATTGTTTTAGTCTTAATTCGTGCTTGATGGTTTCGAAAGCCCCTCCTCCCTTCTCATGCAGTGGACTATTACAGTGCATGTGAATAAACTTGTTGGTGCATTGTGAAGAAAATGAAGCACGGGTATACCGGAAAAGGTTTCAGCTTTTTCCAGTAAGAGACCGATGCGTTTAGCAAATAGAAGTAGCATTGCTGTCCAGGGCTGGACTGGCCATTTGGCATACAGGGCATATGTCCAATAGAATAGATTTGCTGGAAAGAGGCTACACACGCTGTTGCCGACTTGTTTCTGCTGCAGCTCGTCCAAAGACTAACAATGGCCTGGTCCACTTCTTCACTATAGTCTGTCTCATATAGAGCCACAATAAGGTTTCTGGAATAAAATAGGTCAATTAACTCATTCACTGCCATAAATTCATTCAAAAAAAAAGATCATTAAAAATTAGGGGCAAGAGGCGATACATTTTTTTTATTGTAATTAATCGCAGGACTTCACTAGTTAACTCACGATTAATCACAAATTTTATATCGGTTCTAAATGTACAATAAAAAAATTATAGGTTTTCATACTCTTGTTAACAAAAGTGGGAAAAAATGTTAAACTAATAAAAATAGTTCAAATGAATTTTTGACGTCTATAACCGTCAATGGCAGTTAATGAGTTAACTTTCACAGCTCCCCGGAAAATGCATGCGCACAACATTATGGAGCAATTATCTGTCCGTCCTTGGGTAGGTTCTGCTTATAGCAGTAAATGAAAAAAAAAAGAAAAGATTAAAAATTCAGGGAGTCAGCCAATTAAAGTTTTTAATCGTAATTAACCGCATGACTTCACTAGTTAACTCGCGATTATTCACAAATGTAATATCTGTTCTAAATGTACTAGGCAATTCACACCCCTAAAATGTACTGTGAGTCATATCTCACCAATTTCACTGCCACATTTACAGTACGGACAAATTCACCAAGAAAGGCATTGCATCATACTATGTAAAACCGAGCCATATCATTTTGAATCGTAATCCCATCAAATCCAACCCAATTGAATCATTCCTTTTTCAAATGAACCGTCCTTGAATTGTATCACAATCCATGTGTAAGGTTTCAGTGGATCCCAAAACACGGACAAATAAGTGAATTTACAAAAAGATTCATTCATTTTCAACAAAAACTAAGCACACAAGGGATTTACGGTGACGTCATGAGGCAAGTAGCAGCTTAAACGCTGAGCTCTGCCGGACGAGATCATAAAAAGCAGTGACAACGATCTTCGCCGACCATATTCGACTAAGAAGTATATGATGCATTCGTCTACGAGACATAGAGGATCTAGCAAACAAGAGGCTTCAAAAGATAAACAACGGAGACCGCCGAGTCCAGCTAGCATTAGCTCGACTGCTACTAGCAAGGCTAACATCGAAAGCCAGCCGGAACAAGTGGGGCCGCTAAAAGAGGAAATGAGGAAACTCCGAAAAGAAAACCAAGAAGGCCACAGTCAAACTAAAACGTCCCTGGAAAGGCTGGAACAAGTAATGGCGGACGTAAAACAACAAATAGGAGAACACGAAGAGAGGATTCACGCCTTGGAGGAAAGGACGAGCATGATTGAGGACATTGAACTCTCAGCTGCATGTGACGACCTCCAAAATAGAATGAGACGAAATAATATCAGGATCTTTCAGATACCTGAGGGAAGTGAGGGGAGAGATATGGCTGGGTTCGTGAAAGATCTACTCGACAAAGTGCTGAAATGACCACCCGAGTTGGAGGTCCAGATTGAGAGGGCACACCGCTCACTCCAACCAAAACCTAAAGATCCAGCAGCACCTCCCAGGTCGATCATAGTGAGATTTTTGGATGCAAGGGTTAAATATGCGGTTATTAGGCAAGTATGGAGCCAGGGACAAACTTTCTTTCAAGACAAGAACATCTTTTTTGATCAAGATTACTCTCCGGAGCTTCAAAATGATGTTAAGTCATTGTTGTCACTGGAAATTAATGTAGCTTTGGTTAAGTCCGGATGGAAAATTGGTTGTGAATGCAGCTTTTGATTTGATTTTCCTTACTATGAGTGGTTTACACTCGTTTAGACCTTTTTTTTACATTTAGGTGTAATAACGGTTCTTCTTGCACATGTTGTGCATGTTGCCACTGAGAGGATTAGTCACACTTCTCTGCCCCACCGAGGGTGGGGACCGAACACAGTTTGGATGGTGTCTGAGGTGTGTTCGGTTGGAAGTTCAACTTATTTTTGTTGAAGTTTTTTGCTTTATTTTTAGATTCCCCTTGACACGATTTGTTGATTATAGATTTTTCAAATGCGTACAAAGTGGTGGCAAAATATTGCCTTTCAAATATATGTTCCTCTACATGCAGACACACGTTTTGACACAATTTTGGAAATGATGACACTCCTTAACTTTGTTAGTTATAATATAAAAGGAATAAACAGCCCATTTCCACCCAAGAGAGAAAGATTTCACATTCATGTCACAGGTACATGGACTACTTTCTAATTTCAAAACCCTGCACCAAATATAGCACAGTGGAGACAGAGACTGAAGCAGGTGAACACCATGGAACAAAAGACTGCGAGGCTGCAAATGACAATGGATCTTTTTCACTCGTGGATGGAAAGATGTGGCGTCTTATCTGGACTCTCTTGGAACATTTAACTCTGATGTTTGAATTGTTGTGACAATGTACGCATTTGTTGGACTGAGGCACGAGCAAGTGAATAGTCCGACAAATGACATGAGCAGAAGCTGCCTCTTAAATACACAAGACATAATTGCTGATGAGCAGCAGCTGTGCAGGGGCTCATGGGCGCCATCAGGCTCAAACTGGAATTACAACAATAAACAAGATGGAACATGACACCATGTATCGAGATACGTATTGAATCGGAATCATCTCCTAATCACTTTTTTTTTTTAATGTAGAAAGTTTGATGAAATAACAATTGGAATCTCTCTGGCAGCTTTCTTGCTTTCAAAACATCATCAACATCAATATTTGTCATTAGGCATGCATCTTTCTCATTGCTCGTTATCATTGAATGTTACAAAGCAGATGTTTTTTTCCCTTCCCATTTGGCAACTGAATAGAACATCACGAGTTTTTAGCATCTTGTTTGACACGTGACACGTGATTAAACTAGCATGCAAATGGGTCACCCTCTTCGCCTAGACGTGCTTGTCCAATCATGACTTTCATTAATGATCTCTTTTCCTTCCACTGGCTTCCCTGGTTTCAATTTAGTGTTATCGATGGAGATTATTTTGCCTTGGACTCCCTTTCCTCTTAATTGGGAACGCTCAGGCATGCAGATGACGGTCCTTCATCAAAAGCGGACGTGCTTTTAGGTTTTGAGAGAAATTACAACTCCTTAATCAATTTTTACCACAGGAAAAGATAGAAAGTGAAGTTGTCACTTCCAGGTTCACACCGTCCAGACGAAAGCAAAGCCAACTTCGTTCCTCAAACAAATCTCGTACACACGGAAGCATTTCAAGACTTGCGTGTGTCCAAAAGAACACGTTGAGGACGTTTGACAGCTGTAATGTATATGCCAAGTCTGGAGTGGCGCTGTAGCGCAGCCACAGAGAGTTAACGAAAAGCGTAGAAGAAGAATCAGCAAAGACGCCGAATAAATTTTTTGCCGAACTTTATTGCAATCTACAGAACAAACATGGCTTTGCATGCATCAAAACAACAAGTAAAAGACGAACACAGGAGAAGTGACAATGGCGGGTGGTTTAAATACAACACCGCTTGATGAACGTGGGAATAAAGAAGCAAAATATTTTGCTCCAAAAGCATAAGCAAGCTGAGGAGGCTGCACAAAACGACTACGACACGGCTATCCGCCATTGTTGTTGACAGACTGACGGTTCACGTGCAGTCACGCGAGAATTGGCGCATACGTCAGCAATCTGCGGCAACGCGTCGTCATCGAGCTGCGACCATTACGTCATCGCTGGAGGAGTATCCTGCATATGGCGTCCAGACGGACGCGTACGGGGCGCGTTTTGAAAATTTTCCACTCTGGAGCCCGGTTTCAAAAGTGATCGGTTTCAAGCTACGAAACCGCGCCATCGTGTGGACGAACGGCCTAAACGCTAAGAAACTTGTGAGGATACATTGAAACTGCCTTTCGCGTGGACGGGGCCTTAGTGTGCGGATCCAGGTAGGGCTGGGCAGTACATTGAATTAATTCGATTAATCGTCATTTTTAAAAATTTAATCGTTGAAAATTTGCTAAATCGTGAAATCGAATGTTGTCTTCTGGATTACTAAAAGCTGTTCTGTTACATCCAGATGTTATTGTGAATGGTCATTTTGCACAAGTGGCAGAAAGCTGGATGGGTGCTTTACAAGACATGTTTACAATAGCTACCAATTACTTATTTGTGGCAATTAAGCCACAAACTATGAATGTGGCCACACCAGTACGAAGCCTCTGTCCACATGCCGCTTTTTTTCTCCCCACTAGCTGCCAGTCCGCCTTTCTCTCCGTGATGTGACACACCCATGGCCAACATCAAGGCACTCTAAAGCAGCAGAATCAGTGGTCTTGCACTGGCGAGCCCATTTGACATTTTTTTCCCACCTTGGTCTTCAGTTTTTAAAGTGGCCAAGCCAGCCGACTATCCAGAAGGAAAACTATCAAGTTTAACTAGCTAGTATGTTACAGGTTCAAGTTCTCAAGCTCAAGTTATTTTATAGTGAAGGAGGGGGACTACAAAACGTATGCCCATGCCCAAAAGAAATCAGGAAAAGTGGGCGGGGCAGTTTGAATGCTATAACTGCACAAATGCGTACTACAAATCTCTGAATTCAATTTGCAGGGCATTTGCCATATTCGGCTTGATGGGGATGACATCAGCAAACGGTCACCAGATGATGCTTATGTAATGTAACAATTTTGTCAGCGTAGACATTGCAACATAGGTTGAAGAATGCAACAATCTGATGCGTGATGGGAATCGAGGTGTCTCTGTGCATCGCCCAAGATGCTCTGTTGGCCGCTTTGGGAGAGACTTTGACTGAAGGAGGACATAAGTGGCTTGACACACGGATGTCAAGAGCAAAGATCCCCAAAATTGTTACAAAGCATGCGCCCAACTGCCTGCAGGCACATGCAGTCACACGTGTACACACAGCAAGCCACGAACCCCAGGAAGCCGAGGTTCTGATGCCGTTAAACTTTGATGAGATATTCACATCGAGTGGAATGTGTTCTAGTGATTGTTTAGCCTACTGATTGAAATAAATGGAAGAACGGTGCAAGAAAAGACACAGGTTTTCTATTGTGATCAGGCCTGTAATCACAAAAACAAAAAGAGCACCTCCAAATCAAAATGGCCGACACGGTGCATGTTCTTTTCTGATTTTCATCCATCCAGTTGTGAAGAACCAGTGTGCCGGATTACTTGTCCATTAGACGCACAGGCAGTGAGTGAAGCCAATATTAACTCATTCACTGCCATTGACAGTTATAGACGTCAAATATTCATTTGAACTATTTCTATTAGTTAAAAAAAAAATTCAAACTTTTGTTAACAAAATTATGAAAACCTAGAATTTTTTAATTGCACATTTATAACAGATATAAAATTTGTGATTAATCGTGAATCAACTATTGAAGTCATGCGATTAATTTTGATTACAAATTTGAATTGTCTGACGCCCCTAATTAAGAACAAAAAAGAGGGGCGTCAGACAATTAAAATTTGTAATCAAAATTAATCGCATTACTTCAATAGTTGATTCACGATTAATCACAAATTTTATATCTGTTATAATTGTACAATTTTTTTTTTCTAGGTTTTCATAAAAAAAATGAAATGAAAAAAAAAGTTAAATAGTTCACATGAATTTTTTACGTCTATAGTCGTCAATGGCAGTGAATGAGTTAAGGACTCTCAAGTTCATTGGATTCAGCGTCCCTCAAATAACAAGAAATTGTCGTACTTGAAACAAAAGTATGTAAAATTACAATTATGCAATATTTATATGTATGATTGTGCAATAATTATAGCAGGCCTGTCCTCAGAATATCCCCCCCCCCCCCCTTGTAATCCCTTTCTCTGCTAAAGGAGAAAAAGGAGAAAGACAAACATAGATTCAACGTTAATTCAACATTGACGTTTTAATTCAACCAAAATACAATGTAGATGCAATATCATCTTTTAAACACAAACTTCAATGTTGACATAATGTTGTTGAATCAATTTTGATTGACCAATCAATCTTCAAACGTAACCAAAAATCAACCTTCTTAACCCTAATTCAATGTTGATTTAACATATTTTGCTATCTGGGAAATGGTGTACAATGAAATAAACTTAGCTTCACAAAATATACAAAAACATAAAACCTATACACACCACTTTGGCCTGCTAATGAGAAAACAGGGGTACTTAGATGTGACTTAATTCGCTTCACTTAATAACTGCAACTTGCGTGAGGTCGAGCTGTCCGCTACTGCTACGAGCTGCATCGGACTACTGCTTTGCTATGCTAGCGGAAAACAGGAAGTGACCTATTCGTGCTCTCGAAGTTAAACATGTACATTTTACGCTTTCAATTAAACTTGCAAATTAATTATTATTAACTATATAGTCCTATAATTTACACAAAAATAATAGGAAAATAAAAACAATGCATATAAAAAAATAAGTTGCGCACCATGTTAGACTTTCAATTAGAATTAGTGAAACAACAGCTCCTCCTAGTGGTGAAACACAAAATTACAGATATACTTCAACCGTTACACTGTATTTTCATCTATTCCTCACTTAAATTAGTTTGATTACGGTGCATTATCATGTTCCTTGAGTTGCTGGTGATTTGGGAGTTATTCGAAGCATTTAAGGCAATTACTCTGAGTCCGGCGAGACCAAAAGCAAATAATCCTCAAATAATCGAACCAGGATTAGCGGTCGCCACAGTTTTGCTCACTTGGAAAACTGGAAAAAGCATGTGACAAACAGTTGGAGGCTTGTTGAATAAATCCATCTTCAATCGAGGCTTGTGTGTGTGTTTTTTGTTTAATTTAATTATCATATTAAATTTTGTAGTGCTATGAGATGATATGTCTGTATCCGGATTGGAGGCACAAATTCAAGGACACAGGTTTGTGTTTTTGTTTGTTGACTCAATTCCAGAATGCATATGGTTTCAGGCTGACTTGTGAGGTGGGGTCGCAGTGGCAAGATGTCAAGGGCAGCAAATGAATAGCCAGCAGCCAAAGAAGGTCATGCCAGGGATTCGTCTGTTGCTTGGATACTGACACTGGCTCAATAGGGCAGCAAGGGTCCAGCTAGGCATGGCGGCGTGGGAATAAGAGTAAAGGACAACCGATTTTTGTTTGTTTGTGTGAGTCATTGCAATCTGCGGCAAAGTGTTTAAAAGGAGATTGATGTTAGATTTCTGAAAAGTGGATAAAGGTGTGTAAGAATGATCATTCTGAAACAGTCTGTTCATGTCATTTGCAGTGTAATTAAGTACTTCCGCTTGTGTTCTCTGTTTGGCACGTGCTGCCTTTAAAAGCACATCCATATGTATTATTAACACCTTCCCTGCACGTGGACACCAAAATGGGACTTTCATTACTTACTCCCACCTTTACCTGATTGGACTTGTATCAGCTTTTCTTCTGCCATCAAGTTGAAAGACTGGCTTTTTTTTTTCTGAATTAAATGTCATTTTCCTTTTTGAGCATTAACATTCATTCATTCATGATGAGGCCAGGGGCGGAATTTTAAATTGAATCTCGTTCTCTTTCACCTACAGCATCTGTAATTGATCATGCGCACGTGCCCGAGCGGCTTTCTAATGTGACGCAGCTGTACCGGTTGTTTAGTGACTCTCTGAGCTAGTGACATGACCCACCTGCGCCCATCATCCACTTGGCATATATGCACAGCAAATGTGTACCCCACGTATCGACCGCCGTCCCTGCATTCACGTGCAGATGTGTTCCATGCACCTGTGTTCTTGACTGAGGCTGATTGAGGAGTTCAGTAGCATTAGTATGTCAGTGAGATCAGCCATCTCACGTGTGCGCGGTAAACAAGACAACGCGTAGCAAGCAAGGACTGAAGAATTTGTCATCTTAGCCTTAGATTACATCTAAAAGAATCTCTAATGAGCATTTTCTGCCACCGGTGTCTGGATTAAGTCCCTTTCCTTGGAAGATACTGACGTAGTCAGGAGAATTATGGTTATTATAAGATGATAAGCTTCTTAATGATAGGAGATGACGTGATGTTTGTGCTTTCCTCGCTTGTCCCTTCCATGTGTGCTCTTTTGCTCGGTATGCACGGTGCTTCCTTTTTTGTTAGTCTCAGACGAAAGATGCACAATCACAGGGAAAACATAGACAAAAAATGGTGGCCTAAAATCTCAGGTGGAGAAAAGATTAAAGGTCATTTTACCCCAAATTTGGTAATACAATACAGTATGTTATATTGCATGGTGTCATTCTAATGTCCGTATTAGTGGTATAGTCAGGGTTGGGAGGGTCACTTTTAAAATGTAATCCATTACAGTTACAAGTTACCTGCTAAAAAATGTAGTTAGTAACGTAATCCAAGTACCATAATATTAAAGTAATGTAACTGGATTACTTTTGGATTACTCCAAAATTGAGTATGCTCATGAAGACAAAATTAAAAAAAATATCACCACAATATATATTCTATACAATGTGCCCCTGCTATTTGCGGGTGATAGGGACCCAAGCAGCCTACAAATATCAAAAATCCTTGTGTAATTAAAAAGCATGTAAACTATTGATTGATTGATTGATTGATTGAAGGCCATATGCTGTTTTTGAATTGTCACTGAAAGCAACCACACCTCACAGTTAGATAGATAGATAGATAGATAGATAGATAGATAGATAGATAGATAGATAGATAGATAGATAGATAGATAGAGTCATCCAATGAGGAAAATGCAAAATGAACTTTGATCCCAGTCACAAGTTTAGCCGTGTATATGTTGTGCATGATGTTTAAATAGTGAATTGGTGGGAGGAAGATTTGTTTGGAAGGTGTAACTCACATTATGGTTGTAGGCTAGCAGGCTAGCTAGCAAGAAGCTACAGCGCGTAGCATGCCGCTGGACTCTCAGCTCAAACTTTCGCTCAGAGTAAGTTCCAGTGAATACCGGTCGCCATTTCCTCCTCCCGTCCGTGAAGCTTTTTCAAACTGGTGTGGAGGACACGACTAGTCAGTTCGTTCATTCGTTGCACAGCTTAACCCAGGTCCTTTTGCACAATTTTCCCACCATTTTGAACAAAATGCATACCCCGGCTGTTTTGAGCCAGCATCACGCTAATCATATAGACTCATATATATAATATATATATATATATATATATATATATATATATATATATATATATATATATATATATATATATTATATATATTATATATATTATATACATTTATAGTGACTATATGCAGACTATAATCCATTTAGAAATTGTTCCATTATAATTTTTACACTCAAATATATATAACTCTGGCGACTGCAGACTTTTCTTCCCTTTTCATTTGTAGGTGGTTAATACGTTTTGATGGATACCCACACAGTCCAGTGTGGGCAGGATGCATGCGAGAAATGTCACTTACGCAGACTATTAAGACAATGAGCTCTACAGGAGGTTGAGTCATACACTGAAACCACTGAACAGTCATTACATAAGAAGCATTCATTTAAGATCGTAAATGTCAGTAATCTCAGCCTACCTAGCGGTACTTATGAGATGTAGCAGGTCAAAGAGAGAGCACAGACCTTTTGGAATATTTGAGGAATTTTAGAAATAACATACTGCAAGTTCGGAAATGACTGGAATGTCACCTTGATGTCCGGGACTGCCGTGTGCAGTGGTTTACAAAGCCTAGGAGATGGTAATGTAATATTATTGACATCGTCATACTTTATGCATGGGAACATGTTGTCCTGCTAGGCAAGCAGAAAGCGATAAACAATCGATGTTAGTCTTCTAACCAACCATGAAGATAAATCTGTTCAAAAATACATTTCTCGATAATACAAGGACCGCAAAAAATCCTGCCACTCTTGTTGTCATTTGGCCTCATTCACAAATGGTGCACTCATTTGATCTTAAATCTTCACTTGTTCATTGAATACTATTAAGAATTCTAAATAGGAACAACTAAATATTTAATCACTTTCACCCTCGTTGCGTTCACAAATTATGGTCAAGATGGCTGAGTTGTTTTATTATATCAGCCAGTCACTCATCCTTGTGAGTATAAACTACGGAGCCCCTCTGGTGCCAGGGTGTGATTTTTTATTTTTTGCTTATCTGTCCAGAGGTGGGGACTCGAGTCATGTGACTTAGACTCGAGTCATGAATTTAACGACTTTAGACTCGACTTGACAAAATGTTAAAAGTCTTGTAACTCGACTTGGACTTTACCAACAATGACTTGTGACTTCGCTCGGACTTGAGCCCTTTGATTTGAAAAGACTTGCTTCCTCCACCAAAACAAAAAGATTAAAATGTATGTTAACGAGTAAGTTCCTCTCGGTGTGTGTACGCGTGTGTGTAAGTGTGCGAACTGGGCTGACGCAGTGCCGTCATTCAGTAATGTCAGAGAAGCCGCAAAGGCGCAAACACACGCCGCCTACGCTAAGGCAAACTTGAAAATAAAGCTGACCAAATAATACATTGACACCAATGCAACAGCCTTGCTGGATTTTACTTTAAAGTCTGACGTGAACATGAACGCCAGCTTGACTACTTCCTTTTGATATTTTGGGTTGCATTATCGACGTTTTTATTGAAATTACATTTTTTTAACACCATTATCGTGATGACACAAAGTATATTAAATAGCGAATTTAGGACGGGAAGAAACCGCAAGTTAATTACGCCGTCATTGCACGATAAGGTCCCCGGCGTTCTTGGCTAGTGGCTAACTGTTAGCATTAGCATCGAGTGCCTTTATATATAATTATTTCATATATAATACACTGTATAAATATTTGAATTTTAGGAACACAACTTCAAGTGCATTACAAGTGCAATATAACGCAAGGCAGGATACCTTCACCTTGTTATTTTATACATGGACCATGTATAAAATAATTGCCTTATATTGCACTTAGAATTGTGTTCCGAAATCCTAATGGCCATATTAGACATTTTGAGTTTATATATATATGTTTTAATTTACTGGCCAAAAGCATTATAAAATAAATTAAGACAAAGTTCTATTTATCTGATTTCATTTTATTTATTAATTCATTTTTTTAAACAATCCAATCCGAGACTTTTGTGATCCATTGCACCTCTAGTTGTCTGGGTACAAAAACTATGAGGTGGTTAACAAAAAATGAATTGCAGTATGTCCAAGATTAGATTACTGACGGAGAGGCAACAAATTAAAATTTAGTTCAACATCTGAAGTTGCACAAAGAACAGTAAGTAAGCTAATGTCAGTTGTTTATCGGCTAATTGTCTTTGCTAGCGGCATAGTTAATGAGACTGTAAATTTACTGGTAACACATTGCAAACACAGCCATCTGTTGCACCACTCTGGGTTCACTCCCTGACTCCTACTTGGGAACTGTGGGAACAGATTGCTAAACTGTGGGTACAGATTGCTAATATGTATTTATCTGTACCCACAGTTTAGTAATCTGATTAGTACAGATTAGCAATCTGTACCCATAGTTTAGTAATCTGTTCCCACAATTTAGTAAAAACTGTGGGTACAGATGAGTAAACTGTGGGTACAGATAAGAATGTTTTTTATGTTTTATTTTTATACCCTGGCACCAGAGGGGCTCCGTACCGCAGTAAACAGTAGCTGGGTGGCAGACATTGTGAGCCAGTGTGAGTGTACGTCTCTGCATGCTTGAGGCATGTGCCTGTGTGAGCCCGAGAACAGGATCGACGTCAGAGGCTGGTTACAACGTTGCTTTCATGTGTTCAAGCACCCGACCCTACTTTTCGTCTTTCATTCGGCTCCCCATCACAATGGAAGAAGAACAGCACACATTAGGTTGGGAGATGTTTTTTTTTTTCATTTACCAATTTTGAATTGATCTGAGTTAATTAATATAAACTACACTCTTTTCTTTCCTTCAAAATGCCTCTGACTCGTGTCAAGCTGTCATCATAGTGCTGAGGTCATTTGTAACGTCATTAGCCGACAACATAAATGGTTCATTAAGACAAATAAAGACATGGTGGAGTAGCACAGCTTTTATTCATTTTCTGTGTTGTCTTTTTCAAGATTTAAATGAAAAAAAAATATGGAAAAAAAAGAAAAAAACTGTGTTGAACTATCATAATATATTCATTTTCTTCATTTCATTTGAGCGATAACATCAATTACTGTAATTTAGTTGTCACAGGCCACTCCAAATGGCAAATAATCTTTTAATTGGCATAAAATTATTCAAGCAAATTTCCCACTGCGGTAATATGACCTAATGTAAGCAAGATAATACAACAAGGAGCAACAATAAAATAATCAAACTTTGGCTGATGTATCATCTTCAATGTTGAGGCTGATTTCATCTGTTGAGAGGTCAAACTTCTTAAAGTTTTAAAGGCTTTAAATCTCGGATGATGTCCTTACCTGCGATTGGAATTGACTTTTCAGTGATATTTTAACAGTTCCTGAAAATTTAGGGTTGATATTTTTTCCTAAGGTACTGGTTGCTATGGACATTTGAAAGATGCAAGTACTAAAACGTTTAACCCATATATATAATCAAACCCTGGCCCTCCCGGATTTAGGGGTCTGGGAGTCACGAGGCGTGGTGTGTGAAGCTCGGGGCGACCATGGGGCCCTCAGCCAGAGGGACGAACCACACGGGCGTCCGTGACATGTCCCCGTAAGGGACGACGAGGTCCATATCCCCCCGTAAGCTGAAAAGGACGGCCGGGAGAGCAGCTCCCCCAGAGTTTGATGGAGCATAGGGCCTGGCAAGGCTAGCAAACTTACGCCTTGTGTCATTAGCACGCACTGTTCTTTCCAGCGCTCCTGGCGCTGCCGAACCGAAAACTTGACCCGGAACCACAAGGAGGTGACGCAATTCCTTCCGGGATGAGAAAAGACATACTACGGTCATGCTCCCTCGAAAGGAGGCATAAATCCCTCAGCGCCATGTTACAGAACGATGTAGCCTCATCTACTTCATTGGCAGCAGTCACTACTGCGTGACAGTCAAGACAGCAGTCGGTGCGTCCCTCTTCGGGCAAGAAGGAGCCGCCACAGTACTTACAGCGAGCGTCGTCGTCCATAGCAGCCGCCAATGAGTGTGCGCAAGTCAACAGGCTGCTATCTTCGTGTGGGAGAAGAGGCGAAAACCGGCCTCTTCACCAACGGAACAAACAAACCCACAAGTGCTCACAGCAACACGTAAGTGGTAGTTAGTGTCGTCATAAATATCATAAGTCATGACAGACAATATCAAAGCCATCAAACAATATCAAGGCGGCTGGCGACTCACTTGTATTGCGAGGCAATACAAGCTAGGAAAGGATACGAAATGACCGTACCACCACTAGCTAGTTGTATTCAAAACAAGTCAAAGCAACCGTAGGAAAGACGGCAACAGTTGCTGACATACACCATACATACTCATGAACTTGAAGCTGCACTCAGCGATTAGGCGCGGAGATCGTGGAAAGATGGAACGGGAGCTCCAATGTTCGTACATATATTTCATAAGTCAAAAAATAAACCGAACCGTCACAGCCAAGGGGAGCGAAAACCCTGTTGCCCCGATCCACAAGATCACAGGCCACCAGCGACGACGAACGGCAGTAAATGCCGTGAGTGACCGCGCGAGAAGGTCAAAGAGGCTGGAAATGTCCTTTTATGAATTCTTTCTCGAGTGACGCATGCGCGTGGGGGGATTTCCGTGCTGTTTCAGCACCGCCACTTGGCGTTCGGGAGGGATGAAATAAAACTACTTTTTTGTGTGTACTAATTAATAAATCTTGTTTGCAATCAATGGCCCACATTTGTGGGAGTATTTTGAAGTATATTATTAGTATCCCAAAGAACAGCGTTCTAGAAATTCCGGTCCTCGAGGTCCAGAGTCCTGTTGCCTACCAACACACCTGATACTTGTTAGGTTTTGTTTGCACCTGTACTCGTTATCCTGTTCCCTTGTGTCATCCAATCATCTCCCCCAGCCACTTGTGTCTTGTCCAGGTGTCTCTCGTTATCTCGTCAGTTGGCTTGTATTTAGTTTCCTGGTTCCTTTCAGTCTCTGTTGGATCGTTGTCGCTGTCACCACTCCTGTGTTTTGTTGTTACTTTGATTTTTGGTCTTCTCAGAACTTTGTTGGTTTTGTTTATTTAGAGTTTTACCCAGTACCGCTGTTAGTGTTTTTGTTAAATAAATTGTGTTCAGTATTGCATGCATCTAGTGATGGGCAAATGAAGCTTTTGTGAAGCACTGAACCACTTGAGCCAATTGTTTTGAAAATAGGTTCATTACTCGAAGCTTCAGTTACAGTGACCTCTACTGGTAAACTGCAAGGCTGCAGTGGATTTAAAGCATCTTTGCTTTGAAAATTCTTTGATGGACTCACACTAAGACCGAATAGCATGTTCTATTGACAAATAAAGACTGATGAATGTGTGTATTTTGTTATTGAGGAGAAAGTGCTGGTAAGATATGGCATAGGTTGGGTGTGCTTGTGTAACTGACAGGGGGTCATGGGGGACACTCAAAGATTTTTATTGAGGTACATCATTTTTTCCACTGTTTTTGGATTGAGCCGGCTTCTTTTTTTGCTCACAACTTCTCCACATTTAGAGAAAACTCGCTCGCACGGGACCGACGATGCTGGCGTGCATAAAAATTGTTTTGCAAGCTGAAACAGATGAGGGTACACATTTTGGTGGTTCTGCCAGTAAACCAGTGGATCCTCTGATCGGTCCAGGGGTGGCTCAGTCAAATAACGCTGCACCTCCACTATAGCGTCTGCTGTGGCATTCCTTGCCTTTCTTGCTTCAGAAGCATCTCTGTCCAGTGTGTGCCAAATGTTAATATCTGAAAGACAAACATGACAGTAACCATCAGAACTGTAAGGTTTCAATCCATATCCTTTTTTACTTGTACTTATTTTTCCTACATTTAATCAATTAACTAATTAAAAAAAATATATACAAGTGGATGATGGATTTGCTGGTGCTGGTCGAGCTGATGTGGAGGGCTGTTCTTCTGTAAGTGTGTCAGGTGGTGTGTATCTCATCAGTTGTGAGCATTGTGCGGTCAGTCGTTTTATTGATGCTTGTGCCTGTACTTGATTGTAGAATCCAATTGTTTTGAATCTTGGATCCAGCAGCGTTGAAAGCGTCAGTGCTGTTTGGGTTTCTGTAGGGTCAAACCTCTTTTGCATCCCTGACAATAAGTTCTGTCCCAGTATTGCAGCAGTGTTGTGGCTTATTGTACCAATTGTTTCATTCAAGTATAGCCTCAACATTTTTGTCATTGGGATGACCTTTGACCCCGAGACTCTTTTCTCCTCGGACAATTCTACTGTTGCCTGGTAAAAGGGGGCAAGCAATTGGAGGCATGCAGCAACTGTTTCATAGTCCTCAGAGGACAGAGGTCTTACTTCTGTTTTCAGCGTTGCAAGAGCTGCCCCTACTGACTGTCTCTCCTCAAAAAGGCGCTGTAACATGAGGAAGGTGCTGTTCCAGCGTGTGTCCACCTCCTGGATAAGCTTCATCACTGGACGCTGCATCTGCTCCTGCACTTCTGTGAGCTTCTCTTTTGCTGTTGTGCTGGTTCTAAACAAAGTGACAACTTTCCGTGCCCCTGTGCGAAGGTCTTGTAGGCCAGGAGTTAAATCAAGGGACTTCTTCACCACTAAATTTAGTGAATGGGCAAAGCAAAGTGCATGTCTTAAATTGGAACTTCTGACAGAGGCTACCATATTAGCCCCTGCATCCGTTACAATAGAGCTCACTTTGCTTTCAATGCCCCATTTCTCCATGAGAGACCTCATTGCAGCAGTAATGTTAACAGATGTATGAGCTTCAGGAAAAGGCACCACTCCCAAAAGCACTGTGGCCAGCTTCACAGAGGCATCTACATAATGGCAGGTCACTGCTAGATATGCATCCATATTAATGGAGGTCCACATATCAGCAGTTAGGCTCACAGCCTCTACCCTCTGCATGACCGCCTTGGCCTTGGTCTTCTCCTCCTCATATTTCTGGAGCACCATATTCTTTAGAGCCCGTCTGGATGGAAGAGTGTATGTGGGATCAAGCAATGCCACAAACTCCTTGAAGCCACAGTCATCCACGATGGAAAAAGGCTGCGAGTCTTTCACTACCATATTCACAAGAGCCTCATCCAGCTTTGGCTTCCGGTCCACTAAGACAAAAAAATAAAGACACAAAGAAATAAAAAAGAAAATGAATTAAAGAAAATAAGAATTTATGTAAAATTGCACTTAAACGTAGCAGGCCTATGAGTCATGGAATACGGTCATATCATATATGTTTGTGTGTCTAGTTAAGAATAGTATAATACATATAGCATACCTTGATTTGTGTTCCCCTGGTTAACAGCAACTCCATGCTTGGCAGTGAAGTGCCTAATCATGGAGGAAGTATTCCCATGATACTTCAGTTCAGTAGCACACACTAAGCACTGGACCTTTGATTGTATAAAGCTATAGCCAAATGGGTACACTAATCATATTACATATACTGTTTCTACACATGCACCTGACTGAGGTCAAATCAATTGAAGAAAGTAAAAAAGGTAAAGCCTATTTATATAAGCCCTTCGAAAAAATAAATCAATAAATAATTGTCCCCCGGGGATAATTAAAGTTTTTTTCTGATTCTGATCTATATACATAACTTTAAACAGCCAGCACACCTACCTTATCAGGAGTGATCAGATTGAAGTGTTCCTACATTTCAGAACGACCTCTCTTCCTGGCTGGCAACATGAATGACCAAATGTAACAACGCAAGGCAATGACAATTCAACAGCACCAACAACCCACGAATAGTACATTGTTTAGAGCGGTTATAAAGGGTTGACGCTCAAATTCAAAACTGTTTCAACCTGTCACCTTTCAGAATCGAGAATCACGTGATTGGACCGCAAACCAGGCATGTGATTCATTCGGACAACGAATCAGTCGCTGCTTCGGACGTCATATGTCACGTGATTTTTTCCGCACCAAAAGAAGCTTTGAAGCAGTGGTTCTATGGAATTGTAGTTCAGGGTTTGAAGCTTGTATCGAAGCTTCAGTGTCGCACTCCCATCACTACCGCTGTTAGTGTTTTTGTTAAATAAATTGTGTTCAGTATTACATGCATCCCTGCCGTGGTTCTCCTGCCTCCCTGCATTTGGGTCCTCCACCCCCAACGTGACAGAATGATCCAACCCAGATTAAACAAAACCAGGAAACTAAATACAAGCCAACTGACGAGCTAACGAGAGACACCTGGACAAGACACAAGTGGCTGGGGGAGATGATTGGATGACACAAGGGAACAGGATTACAAGTACAGGTGCAAACAAAACCTAACAAGCAAGACAGGACACCAATCATAACATAACTATAATTATAGTTAGTTTTGATTAGTTTTGTACACATAAGATGTATAGTTTTAGTTTATATTCCATTAACGAAAACTTTTTGTCAACGTATTTGAAAATAATGTATGTATTAGTTTGTTTGTTTATTTACAAATACAGTCAGTATGGCATGGTCCACTGTAGTAACAAAGTTGACAGAAGTTCTCACAGTCCATCACATTCCTCAAGTGCATGTACAGCAATATGCATCGTGCACTGTAGCGAAGCAGTTTGCTCCAGTGACAAAATTGCTTCTGTCCCCTGTGCATAACTGCTCGTCCGCTCCAGGGACCTTCCTAAAGAACACTACTTGTACTTGTTCGAATGATGATATCAGAAGACTAAAGAAGCACGATGGCTCATTGTTGGGTCATCTGACTGTAATTGTGACAATAAGCGTAAGTGAGTAAATGCAACCTTTTTATCAACGCCACTTGCAAATCATCCACCATGGATGTCACGCACTGATGGATATGAACAGATAATAATGATAAATACCTTCATGTACTTCCACACAACATTGTATGTTTCTGGGAAAGCCTGTGCTTAACACAATGATGTAAGATTGCTGAACAAATCTGCCATGACTGCAATTTATTTCGCATGCTGTAGAAGTACAATTGATTATCTGGAACAACCAATGTGATGTGATTTTTTGGAACAATAGTTACACTTGAGCCCCGCTATTTAGGTCTGGCCTGCAAATAGCGAAAATGTGTGTATAACTGACACCAAATGTGTTTAAGATATATACCATGATTTTACCGTCCCGGCTCACTTGGTAATATATTTTCCTCCATGTGGCCCCTGAGCTAATAGGAGTCTAGCACCCCTAGCCTAATCATTATCTTCTACTCAAATCCAAAGCAATGCAACATCACCAGTCATGACAGTTAAACGGTGGTTTACAAATTTGAATTTCATAGACAAGCTTCCACGCCTACCCATTGAAAAACGCACTTGATGAATATATAGGTGGCAGTTGGATTCCATTTGAAGAATATAAACGTGCACGGCAATGAATAAGTTTACAAAAGTGTGGTGTTGATGCAAATTAGATTTGTCTGGCCATTGTGGAGGTCTGCACTTGTGACTGACCACCGTTCTAAAGTCTGTTATGTATCCCTATTTGTTTCTTGCTGGCATTTAACCAATAGATTTTCCGCATTGTATATCAATTTCAAACTGTTTATGATCATGTTTGTGCTAACTGTGTCAATGTTCCAAAGATTCTACGAACAGCCTTTCCGTTTCTTGTCACTCGTGTGAACAAAGCACACTCACTTTATTTGTTCTGACAAAGTGGGGAAAAAAAAAATTTAATTGTAAAGAGTGTCCAATGCAGGCATCTGGACTTGTTGCAAAGATTGACCCTGCTTTTTACAGGGAGTACAGAATTAGTATTTTTGAAGATTCATTTTATTATTAAAGACTATGTTCTCAATGAACACAAACGACTCATAAATATCAAAGCTGAATATTTTTGGAAGTTGGAGTGGGGCTTTTTTAGTTTTAGTATCTTAGGAGGTGTGTGCAGGTGACTATTAACTGTGCATAATTATTGGGCAACTTAACAAAAAACAAATGCTGTATATACCCATTTCACTAATTTATTTTCACCAGGGAAACCAGGACATTGAAAAGCCTGCCATCCATAAATTCCGTCAGTGTCTTGATCTGTCCACGATCAACATTGCGTGCAGCAGCAACCACAGCTTCCCAGATACTGTTCAGAGAAGTGTACTGTTTTCCTTCCCTGTAGATCTCACATTTGATGAGGGACCACAGATTCTCTATAGGGTTCAAATCAGGAGGCCATCGTGTGATGGAGAATTGTCCTGCATGAAAATCATGTTTTTCTTCTTCCTGTAGCACAGCTTGAAGAAGGAAGAAAGTGTCTTCCAGAAACTGGCAGTAGGACTGGGAGTTGAGCTTGAGTTCATCCTCAACCTGAAAAGGTTGAGGATGGGTGTTGATGTCATTAGACCACACCCCTTCTCATTACAGAGATGCACATCAC